>NC_083341.1:129627991-129986392 GCF_019175385.1 Lycium barbarum
TCCCACTAATGGATTGATACGCATGTGCCAATAAATCCATCATTATTGATTTAGTTGCTTGATTTTCTAAGCACTTTTATATTTTAAGTATGTTGTTGTACAATAATTTCATTTGCTCCCTCTAATGGGTTGATACGCATGTGGCAATAAATCCATCATTATTGATTTAATTGTTTGATTTTCTAAACATTATTTTTTTTTAATATGCGATTCGCTCTTTTTTTTTCCAGTGAATTTGGATGTGGTGGGTTCAATTTTTTTTATTACTGGTTGGTGTTTAATATTGGGCCCATAATTTTTTTTAAATATTAGTAGTTGTTTAAAATATGTGGGCTCATTTTTTAAATATTAGTAGTTGTTTAAAATATGTGGGCCCACATTAAAAAAAAAATATTAGTAGTTATTTCAAATATGTGGGCTCAATTTTTTTTTTTGGGCCCACAGACGGACGACGAAATGACGACCAAAGTGAGCCTAACCGGCTCTTATTAATAGTAGTAAAATCTTGTGCATGTGTTTTTATTTATTTTTATTTTATTTAAAACCATACTTTAGTATTTGGCTTCATAACTACATAGCCTAAAAACGAAAGAAAGAAACCAGTTATCAGTTTCAGCTCTTTCATTTTATGAACTGTTAAATGTAATATACTCATGATAGATAATTTATAACTTAACAAGTTCATGAGTAGCTCAAGTTGTAACACATGGTGGCTCCCTAATTATGAGAAGGATTATGTAGTTCATAAATAAAGCGAGTTGTAACTTCATTGCAACTCAGTGAACTCACTAATTAATAGAAGAAGAGTTATGAAACTCTTTAATAAATTAAAGTACTAAGAGTTAAATAATGTATTGAATCACAATAGTCTTTTATAGAAAGTGATTTGATGTCATTTCAGATACTACATTTTTAGAGTGAAATTATTTAGATTAAAGAGTGTGGTTGATATGAAAATTTACAAGACTATACAAGTAATGTTGATAGAAACCGCTAAAGCAATTGGCAGTACTAATAATCGATCCTAAAAAAAGGCATTCTTATTCCTCATAATTCTCCTTCATGAACAAGGAATATAGATCTCAAGTCTCCTCTCAAGAAGGATTGAAAGAGTAAAATAGCAAATTAAATATTCTTACATAGAGTAGAAACTCAAGGATTACACAAACATAGCTCATCAAAGTAACACACATAGCGAATTAAGAAGTAATTTTACAGAGCAATGAGAAGTCAATATCGATAATCATCATCAAAGGTCATGTAGTTGTTCCTCCTGCTTCTTGCATCTCTATCAGCCCGCTAGATCAAAACCATTACCATTAAACTAAAAACTAAAAAATGCATGAAAAAAACAAGTACCCTACACAAAATTTCCTTTCATGTTCTGTTACATTTTCTTTCTTTTTGGTCACTTTAGGACAATGTTTGGATAATTGGAGGACAGAGAAGAGGAGGGGTGGATGTAGCTTTTGGGCAGCGAGCATGAACACATTCATTTTCTTCGACTCGAAGTTTATAGATGGTTGAATTTTTTGAATATACACACGTCCTAATTATATTTATATCCATTGTCATAAAGAAAAAAAGCAACACTATATGCCGGTACTTCACGCTCACCGATTTAAAATTTTGAAGTCGGTCTCTATGAACAGGGAGATAACTTTATCGTTCCTCTAAGGTTCCCTTCGGAATGTCAGTCATTGATAATTTTGTCAACAATTAATTGTTCTCGAATGCGACCATTATATTCAAGCATGTAAATATCACAGTGTGATTAATTAATTAAAAAACTATTAAAAATGATTACCTAATCCCAATTTGGAATTTTGAAAATACAAAATGTGATACAAATATATATAGATTAAATACCTTGGCTAAAAGCCTTTCAAATGCTTGTGGTCCATGTTCTTCAATATATTTCTCTGCAGCTGTTAGGACATCATCTGGCTTACTGAAAATGTCCTTCTTCAGAGGAACATACCAAATTTTAACTTGTGGATTTCTGTAAAACGGTCTTATGAAATTCTCATAAACATAAGCTGCTCCATTGAAGTAAGGTAGAACTAGCCAGCATATTGCAGCTAGCTTTGCATAAGACCATATTGGAAACCTGTATAACATACGAACAAATATATATAGATTAAATACCTTGGCTAAAAGCCTTTCAAATGCTTGTGGTCCATGTTCTTCAATATATTAGAGTTAGAGTAAACGGTCTTATAGATTAAAGCCATTTGCACTCAGTGGCATGTTAGAGTCAAGAATTCTAACATGTAACAAGAAAATTCAATATAAAGTTAGAATGCCAAATCCAAGTTTTGAATCTACAATATAATTAAAAGCAATTTTGAGTTACATTTACCTCTATCCTAGAAGTTTACTCTTTTGTTAAGGAGATTCAACAATCTTTATAGCTCAGTCCCTAGCTACAGTTGTGCCTTTGAAATACCAACATATGCTACTAGTAGTATTTACAAAAGGAAATCTATAACAATTAATATAATGTGCCCTGATCCTCTTTTGAATATTTACTTTCTTCTTGATTACTTTTTAGCCTGTTCCAAGAATAGGCAGTATCATACTTCCTTAGTAGAAACAATTTAACTTTCAACTTCCTATTTTACTCTTAATGAAATTTTCTACAGCCACATAAATGTTTAAAACTTGTTTCAAACCACAAGTTTAGGAAGAAAAAAAAAACCACAAGTTTCAAAAAGAAAAATTTCTCTCTTAAACTTCCAGTCCTGTCAATTATTTTTTAGGTAATTTCATAGCGCATACTATATATAGAAGTTAATTTCATCCTAAAAACATAATTTATTCACCTATTTCACCATGTCATGCACATAACACATTTAGTACCATGCATTATAATTAGTAAAAAGATGATGCTTTATATATAATTGAAATGTGAAGCTTACCACTCAATGACCTTAGAGAAACTAAGTTCGAAGAGAGTAATCAAAGAATAAAGAACCCAATACGTTAGCCATTGCCTATCATCTGCACGGGACTTTGTTTCTATAGCCCTAATAGAAGCATACCTGCCAAATGATTCCCCATTAGTAAATAAAAATTAGCACACAAAAAAGTACTAAAATCAATTTAACTATTACCTAAAGCAAAATTAAAAAAATTATACACTCTCCCTATGGAGGGAAAAAAAAAAGAATTTTAACACTTACAGTGGGTAAACAAGAGAGACTAGAGGCCTGGAGGAACAGAAAATAAATGATGTCAAAAAATCTTAAATCTTTAGCATGTGAAATGACTAATAAATAAACTTTGAGTTCATTATTATTACAATACAATATGTACATGAATTAGAGAATGCTTACAAAGCAAGAACATCAATATTTTTGGCTATTACAGCAAGAACATTGTTGTCTGAACCTGAACCCATGTTTTGATACTCTCTCAAATAAGAAACAGTGGTGGGAGAAGAGGTTAGTTGTATACTACTAGAAGATGAAGTGAAAAACCTCAATTGATAGTGTAAATGCATGGACTTTTTAGTACAGAAAGGAGTCAAAAAGGTCAGTGGAAAAAAGAGTGAATTATGGTATGTACGACAAAAAAATGATTGAAAACAGTGAGTAAATTTTTTTTTGAAGCAGCATCTTATGCTTCACGAAAATCGAGGCACCGAAAAACTGGAACTTCATTTCCTCTGTGTGTGAGGATTCACGAAGTCAAATATACTTTTGGCTATTTGGGATCATATTGGTTGTGCTGATTGAATGTTGCTCTATTTCTACTTAGGTTTTTTTTTTTCCAAATGTTTTTTTCGTCTTAAAATTAATTACATTTTAATAGTCACTCTGTAATAGACAAAATTGTTATTTACTATTTTATTTAAATTATTATTTAATTATTTCTCAAAATAGTATTTTGGATCAACTAAAATTTTACATATAAAATCCTTCCTTATATTACACTCGGCCGAAAGTCAGACTTTAAGGTCTATTAACTTTATTACCTCAATTGGAATTGGAATATTTAAGTCATTCACTATATCTCTGAAATCAATTGCTATATTATTTTACTTTGAATTTAAAGTAATTTGTTTTATTCAGTAAGTAATACCGCCAGTCTGCATCAAAACATACTTCAGTTTATTTAATTTGACATAATTATGGTGACATCTACCTCAAAGGCAAAGTTACGGAATTGCAAACGCTCACGAAGAATCACAATGTCATGGATGTTTTTAAGTTTTATTGGTATGAGTAATAGCGTGCTTTCATGTATTAATTAACGAAAATAACTTTCATTTCCGATTTTATGATAGAATTCTAACTTTTGTTCTAATTTTGTTCTCTGTTTATCAGTGTAAATTCAATTATTCAGCGGGTCAGTTCTCAATTACTCATGATGCTCTTGAGGTTTTTTTTTCCTTTTGATTTTCACTCGTGGTATTAAATTAAAAGCACGAAGAGCTTTAGAAATTTTGATTGAACCTTTTGCCCTTCATTAAAAACTCTACAATAGACAAAATAGTCACTTAATAATTTTCATAATATTTAGAACTTAAAAATTCATTAAAATTTGATTATTAACATTTCTTTTTTTAAATTATGTACCTAAATTTAATTCTCATAACTATAATTACCCTTATAATAGATTTTACATTAGAGAAGACTATACTTTAGTTTATTTTCCTAGTATTTACGAATTCTCTAGGCATTGTCATTATTGTTCCCCTAAAATTTAACATTAATGTTTCAATTCCTTTTGGTTTTAGAATTCTGGCACTTTCAATTCACACAGGAAAGGTTTCATTCACTTTCAAGTTTTCCTTATTGAAACTTTGTGTAAAACGAGCACGCGTATCAAGCTCTTTTTTTAGTTAGTTTAATACATAGCTTTGAACTCCAAAAATATTTTAAAAAAACGAGTGAGCAGGAGTATTGAATTATCACTTATTTGCCGCCTTAGGTGTGTTAGTATGAAAATAACTACTGGCATAAATAGTTTGTTAGTGTAAAAAAAAAAAAAAAAAAAAAAAAAACACTAACATAAATAATTCTTAAAAATTTGTTCTCATTAAACGAGAGTAGTGCGCATACACTATACTCCCTAATATTTATAATTTGGAAATCATCTAAAATTATACTTAATTAATTTTGGTAAGAAATCCTATTTTTAACACAGCTAAATCAACTATAATTTTACCTTCTATAAACAAGAATTTCTACAATTTTATTTAAGTAATATTTTGGATACTTTACAAAAAGCAGAGGGCTTCTTCTACTTCTTTGTTTGTCTTCTTAGTTCTTATTCTGGCTTTCTTTATTTCTTTTAGTTAATAACTTTTAAGGTGATATATGAATTATACATAATTAGAGATTATTTTTTATTGATTGTTATCAGGGTCAGAACTGATGAACAAGAAATCACCTTACAATTTGTGTAGATTGTAATAGCTCATCATCAATACTTTGAGAGCTTGTATTGGCATGTTGCAGCTCATTGCAAAGTCTCAATTTACAACTTTCGGAATTCTATGACATAATAAGATAATTTGTCTATATCAATTGTTCTATTGACGTAAGTACATAGCTAAAAATCAACAATTGGCAATGAGTTATCCTCCTTGATAAAGTAAATGGATTCTAGTATAATGTTAAATGTCAAATTGGCAAAATAGAAAATTTTAAAGTAACAAGGATGAAATATTAAAAAATAAAATATATTCTAAATGGATTGTCATTTTATTTTTATTACACCTATTAACAAATGAAAACTCTCAAAAATCTTTAATATATTATTTTATTTTACTATAGAATAAACATGAATTATGAACGAAATGTTAAGCAGTAAAATTCGTCGCTAATCATGTTTAGCGATGGATTAGCAAGGAATTATCGAAAAAATATTTAACTATGAGCAATTTAGTGTCGAAATTCGTAACGAAGTCCAACTTTTCTGTAGTGTTTGCTGTCAAATGAGATATGCACTTTGATCACACGCAAAACGCATACACTAAACTAGTTTCTAAATAAGTCACTACTAGAAATAGAAGATTTTTCCACTGTTATTCAGTTGGAAATTTGTGCTAGTATAAATCACGATTTTCCCGCCTCATTCCCGCGAACCAATTCACTGGAAAAATGCATGGTGGGAAATAAGTTCCCATTGAAATGCTACGGAGCATTCTAATTTTCAGTTGAAAATACAACTATTTATATTTTTTTCACCCACATTCGATGAAAATAGCCACTGAATAATTTTTAGTAAAAAATAGTGATTTTTTAATAGTGAGTTAGATGTGCTTCGTGGGATATTGAATAGCCGAAACTAGTATCTCCAGTTAGGGACCAAAAGCATCCAAGAAGATGCAATTATAAAAAGAAAGTATACAAACTTTCCATATATTAAAATAAAGGGAAAGGGTAAAAAATATCCTTCATTACATATTTGAATTAAAAATATTTCTCCCGTTATTAAAGTTTTTAAATATATCCCTATCTTAATTAAATTTTTTAAAATAATCCGATTTTATTTTTAAATTGGTTCCATTTAAATCAGACCCAACTATATAAAAAACCTATATGGGACTAACTTATTCCTGAATCTTACATTGGAGCCACTAGGCATAGAAGCGGGTAACCTATATAATTTTTTATTTTAGTTGAGTCAGGTTTAAATAAAGCGGATTTAAAAATAAAATAGAATTATTTTGAAAATTTTTGTTAAAATAGAAATATATTTAAAAACTTTAATGATGAAAAGGTATTTTTGATCTAAATTTATAATAGAGGATATTTTTAGCTCTTTTTCTAAAGTGGAGTTATTTTTGACCCTTTTCCCTAAAGAAAAACTCCCTTCGAAATTATAAGAAGGAAGAAGAAGACACCTATTTCCTCCATAGTTTATCTTTTTGGAAGACTTCAGATCGGAAAATAGAATTCTTCAGCACCTTCACAGTAAAACAAGTTACTTTAGCTAGGATGGTTAATGATCCTTTTAATGCAAGGAGGGTGTGAATGAGGATCTCAAAATTGAGCATCCAATAACTTGGGAGAAGAGTTAAATCACTATAAGAATCAAGACAGAAGGTGCTCCTCCGTTTACTTTTACTTGTCCACTTTAAATTTTTTATGCTATTTAAAAAATAATAAATGGAGTATATAAATTATCAATGTATCCATATTAATTTATGCATATTTTTATTGGATTTGAAAAATGGTTTGAAGTGAATAATTAATATTATGGGTAAAACAGAACAAAAATATTATCTTATCTTGATATGTGAGAAATGACAAGTAAAAATAAAAATCTATTTCAAAAATAGTAGACAAGTAAAAGTGAACGGAGAGAGTAGATAAAAATTTAAATAAACTGACAGAACTCTGGTTAAAACATATTAGAAAACATCATCAACTGGCATAGAAGAGAAAATTAATATAGTAGTTGCCGGAAGATCACATCCATTATACTGTTTGCACACCTCAAATTTCTAATAGTCAGCATGTATAACAACACCATGTACACTATAAACGATTTAGAGAGTTGTATGCTTAGTCTAATTAACAATGTCATCTATAGAGTCTTAGACAGGAGCCACGATCACCTGTGTTGACAATGTCATAGGGGTCTCTGACTCTTCCAGGAGCTTGCCCTCCATGCTTTGACACTTTTTTACGATACATCGACTATTCCACGTGGTACCTGATAGCTCTCACCAACACAGGTAGCGGGTAACTCAGCCTACCAAGACTTGGGTGGATGAGATAAGAATCACCTAGCATTTGTCTCTGCTGGGATTAAAATCCTCTAGGTTTTGACACAATCTCAAGGAGTTCTAGCCTCATTATGATTTGCATAATTTCTTCCATTCTCTAATGTGGTTGGTTTGAAGCTTCTGTGCTCCAACCATCCATCACCTGTTTTACCGCATTCTTTGGGAAATAGTGATGTCTTTTTATTTCTGGAATGTTGATCCTCTGTAATGAAAAACAGCCTGTTTTAAGCTAAGTAAGCAATAGCACAATGTGCAGCTTGGTAATGTCCAACAATTATTTTGAACAATCAAGAACAATCAACCTTTTATAGCCAACAGGAATAGTTCAAGTGCCTATAGCATCCAAAACAAAGAAAGCTTACTGGTTCCTCACTCTCAACTTCCGTACCATTTTAATGATCAACTCAAATTCTTCGCCTACTCAAACTAACAAACATGAATCCTGTTACACGCTTAACAATAGTAATTTCATTTTATCATGATATAGTGAGACCTGATGAAGGAAGGCATGAGTCCGCATCTTAAATGACCCAAAAAGTGGGATTTGAGACCAAAATAACCCTTAAAAAAGTTACATAATTAACCTTTGCGCACTAATTTAGTGCGCAATAGGTCTTTAATAGAACGGCCCCAACCCTTTGTTGATTGGCCAAAAGTTTTGAAATTCACGTTTTTTCATACTTTGACCAAAGATTAGTTATGTTTCAAAATGCCGGAATATCAATATTTTATATAAAACCTGATATCTTTTTCTGCGAATAATAATATAGGCTCAATACATCAAGTATACCTATACATTTGGATCGTTGTTTTAGGGATTGTAAAGTGCCCTGAAGTAAGTTTTGTTTGTTTGGAAACTTGTTATCTTTAGGTTTAAGCATTTTATTTTATAGAGTTTTGATTAATTTAGGACGTCGCACGAGTTATTATTAAACGACAATAAAAATTAAGATAACTAATTATCATTAAGAAAATAACACAAAAAAAAAAATAATATTCACATAAAATGTACATTTTATTTACAAATACACAAACTCCATCCCCCTAGGTTTCCACATGTGGGAGCCTTTAGAATAACCTTAGGCCTAAAGCGAACCTCACCATCATCTCCATTCCCCTTCTTCCTCTTAATTTGTACATGCTTTATTGCATGATCATCCTGCGTTCCCTTCCTTGGGGACTTGTTCAAAATATGCTTCCTATGAGAGATGACGGTGGCCGAAATGTGAGCTTCAGGAGATGACTCAATCTCAGCAGGAGACGGGTCCATAGGCGCAGAAGAATGAACCTGAAATAACATATAAATAATTTAGTTTAGATTTATTTTAAACTAAACATGGAATAACATATAAATAATTAATTAATACATTATTTTATTATAAAAAATCAAACTTGTGTGTCAACCGACTCCTGAGATAGCTGGTGAGAGGGCTCCTGAGCTGGCTCCTCAGCAATCTCCTAAGCGGGCCTCGGAGCAGGAGATGTATATGGTGCCGGAGCTGGAGCTGAAACTGGAACCTAAGAAATGGAAAATTATATAATAATTAGTATAAATATTTTAATTTGTTTAAATAATTAATTTAAACACTTACATCTTGGCTATCAAACATGTCGAAGTCCTCGAATAAGTACTCGAAGTCCAGCTCTGTGCCACCCTATAGATCACGAACTGTCGGCTCACCCTGTGAATGACGAACTGACGGTTGTGTAGGCGATGGCCAGAATGTGTGATTTGAAAATAAATCCGGCTTATATATAGATATCGACGATCGCCCTTAAGTCGATAGATGCTCTAAAGTCAACGGTCGGTAAGAAGTCGACGGGATCCCCGAAGTCAACGGAGGCTGCTGGGCTGGAGCTAGAACTGGAACTGGAGCATGCTTATCAGGCTCATCTACTAGATCATCAGCCCCTCTGGCCCCACCCCCTCTATGACCAAACTCTCTGCCCCTACCACCTTGGCCACCAGCCCCTCTGCCCCTACCCTCTTGGCCAGCAGCCCCTATGGCCCCACCCTCTTTGTCACCCTCCTTCTGCCACCACCACTTCCAGCATGATCACGACCACGACCACTCGCTGCCTGATGCGGGACCTCTGAAACACGCTCGTCGCGACGTCTGAGCTCCTGTGCCTGTAGCATACCACCCTCGGCTAGCTGAACCATTTGCGCTGCATATCCCGCTATCTCGGGGGCCTCCATATGGTCCAAGCTCTCCCGGCGCATCCTCTATAAGGTCCGTAGCTTCATTTGTTTGCAAATATTAGTGATTGAATAACTTTGTAACGTAATACATGAGATGATTAATTAAGTTTAAGACTAATACAACTTACCAACGCCTCATATTGTCCTGCAAGTGCTGCATATCCTCGGCCATCTGTATGAAGCCTCGCGGGGTTGCCAATCAAGCTGCGAGTGATCCGCGTGTACCACTCCATGTACTTCTGGACCGGAGTCGCATGTCTGACCACCGCTAGTGTTCTATCCTTTGATCCCAACGCTGGACCTGGAGTTGCATAAAGGCCCGCCATGCATCAGTGACGGCCTCACGCTCGTCCTGCGAATAATGGTCGTGCTCCCAAGTAACCGCCTCAGGTATATTCTGTACATAGCCGGACTGTCATAAGATGCATTCGGGCGCGTGATCCTCAATGATATCCATATGTATCAACGGACATCGCGACCTCCACGTGTGCCTACTAGCCCTACAAAACTCCGGCAGCTGATCTAAAATCTGCTCATACGACGTCCATATAAAAGCCTGTAAAAAGAATTGAATTAGTTAACAATAAAAGACTAAAATAGTAAAAACAAATAAAATAATAACATACTAATGTTATATTAAAAAAACTTACCGTGTCCGCCGTCATACGATCTAGTTGATCCTTGAATGGGAGAACTCTGTGGTGCATATCTACATCTTAGATTACGCCTCCCGTCCATTTCCGCTCGTGTGGCACCATATCAACAATATAGTCAACCCGAGGGTCACCAGCTATGGGTTGAAAAGGTCTCATCCTAGTCCACACCCATATCTGAAAGGGTCATTAAAAAAATGTTTTATTAGCCGTCGTGTAAAAAAGCTATATTTAGAATAACTCTATAATCGGGTGCTCCATGTCTACGAGGCGCAAGTGAGTAAAGAGGGAATGCATCAACACCCGACTCTGTCCCCATATATCCACCCTCTTGAGGCGCGAAACTAGTGAGCCTAGTCAACTTCTGCCGATACGACGACATCTGCTGAGGCTCCTCAATATATAATGCGCCTCCATCTACCTATAAACCGTAAATGACCTTCACATCCTGAAGGGTGATGGTGGCCTCACCTGTGCGGAGATGAAATGTATGGGTCTCCGGTCGCCATCGCTCAATCATGGCCGTCACAAGAGCCCTATTATGCTGTACCCGACCAATAGTGACACAACGGTAGATACCGCCCTGATATAGTATATCTAAGTCGCGACGATGTGGGGGCTGAGCGTTTAGAATATCCCATGCTTGTTCCATTAACAGGGGACGGAACAAGCGACTAGCATCTACATCCGCATCCCATACTAGCTGGGACCTATGATGCTTCTGTAGATGAAGTACCTCTGGCTCGAAGGGTCCCGAATGAAGGGGGTCGGGATTCATGGAGGTGTCATATATGTTTTACGAATTTTAATTAATCATTAACATATAATATTAATTATGTAATCTTTTATCAAAAAATTATACTAAGGATGTTCAATTCTAAACTAAAGTTGTTCAATCCTAACTAAGGATGTTCAAATCTAAACTAAGGATGTTCAATCCTAAACTAAGGATGTTCAATTTCTAATTAGCATTAATCAAACAATTAACAAATAAATAAATAAAATATATACTCCCTCCGTCCCATATTACTTGCCACTTTTCCTTTTGCACGCCCCTGAAGAAATCATAAATAAAAGATGTATTTTACTATCTTACCCCTATCTCTCTTTACTAAATACATTCTAATCAAAATTGACTATTTTCAAAAACATTTATTACTAAGGGTAAGATGAGAAAGATTTAATTAATTTTATCTTGGTTTTGTAAATGAACAAGTAATTTGGACATATATTTTTAGTAATGTGGCCAAGTAATATGGGACGGAAAGGGTAAGATGGGAAAGATTTAATTAATTTTATCTTGATTTTGTAAATGAACAAGTAATTTGGACATATACCTTTAGGCCTCAATTGTTTTCATTAAGGTTAAGACGTCTGAATCTGAATGCACATCTGAATGATGAAGATGTTGTCTCTAGATCTGAGCACTGAATGATTAAGATTGTTTATTTTTCAACATCTGAATGTCCATAATATATTTATTTAAATATTATAAATATAAACTTCAAATAAAAAGTAACTAAGTATTAGAAAATAAATACAAATTTAATAAAATAAAAATATTATTTGATAAAAACTAAAACATTTATGTTCGCTAGTAATGACAGAGATGCTTTGTACTGATGGTGGGTGGGCTAGGTGAGTGGTGGTGGGTGGTGGTGGTGCCGTGGTTCTGCGTAGGGTGGGGTGTGGATGGTGGTGAGGGGGGTGGTTGGGGGAAAGATATGTGGGTGGTGGTGGTGGGGGTGGGAGGGTAGTTGTGGTGGGTAGGTGGAGGGGAGTTAGGGTGGTATTGGTAGTGAGTGGGGTAGGGGGTAGGGGTTAGGGGTGGGTGGTTGGGGGTTGGTATAGGGGTGGGGTGGGTGGTAGATAGGGGTGGGGGCTGGGTGGTGGTGATAGTTGGGTTATGGGGATGGGGGTGGGTGCGTAGTGGTGGGGGTGGTGATGGGTTGGGGTGGTGGTGAGTGGGGCGTAGGGTTAAGGGTAGTGTAGGGTTGGGGTGGGTGGTGAAGGGGTGGGGGTAGTAGACGGTTGGGTGGGTGGTGAAAGGGTTGGCGAGGTTTGAGGTGGGTGGTAGGAGTGAAGGGTGGGGTGGAGCTGGTGTTAAAAATTATTCCTACAAAGTGCCTCTTAATGATATTAAGACTTGGTTCAAGATCTTAATGAATAAGACCTATTCAGACCAAATAAGTGCTTAGATCTTAATGTAAAACAAATGCACTTAATGGCTTAAGGTCTGAACCATTCAAATTCAGACCTTCATTAAGTGCAAACAAATGAGGCCTTAGTAATGTGACCAAGTAATATGGAACAGAGGGAGTACTTCATTTACTAATTCTTAAAGAACGTGAGAAGTCAAAAGTGAACAAGTAAAAATGCACGGAGGAAAGAAATATGTGTCGGAGAATTAAAATTGAAGTGCATATGTGTATACATGAGAAGAGAATAAATATTTAACACTATAACATATGTCCACGTGAGATAAAAAAGTAGTATTGTAATGTGGCGAAGTAATATGGGACGGAGGAAGTACTTCATTTATTAATTCTTAAAGAACTTGAAAAGTCAAAAGTGAACAAGTAAAAGTTCACGGAGTAAATAAATGTGTAGGAGAATAAAAATTGAAGTGCATACATGTATACATGAAAAGAGAATAAATATTCAGTATTATAACATATATTCACATATAATAAAAAAGTAGTTAGTTAAAGTATACACTTTACGTGCCAAATGAATGAAATTTGTAAGTGGAAACTGGAAATTGTGTGTGTAGAGGTGCTTTGGTGAAACACAAGTACTGTACACGTGTTTGTCAAAAAGCCACATAAATTCGATGACCAATGAAATTTGGCCAAGTTTATGGTATACTGACACTGCTCCCAGTACAATTATAAATTGCAATGTTCGTATCCTCTTCTCGCTTATATATAATAGAGAATAAATATTCAATACTTTAAAATATGTGATAAAAAAATAGTTAGATTAAAGTATACACTTTACGTGGCAAATGAAGGAAATTTGTGAGTGTGGAAACTGGAAATTGTGTGTGTAGAAGTGCTTTAGTGAAACACAGGTACAAATACACGTGTTTGTCAAAAAGCCACAGAAATTCAATGGCCAATGAAATTTGGCCAAGTTTATGGTACAACTGACACTGCTCCTAGTACAATTATAAATTGCAGTGTTCCTACCCTCTTCTCGCTTATATATAATAGAAAAAAGTATACAAACTTTCCAATTATTAGAAAAAAAAGGGTCAAAAATACCCTTTTACTTTGGGAAAAGGACTAAAAATATTCCTCCCATTATTAAAGTTTTCAAATATACACCTGTCTTAACGAAAATTTTCAAAATAACCCGATTTCAATTTTAAATCCGACCCAACTGCATAAAAAACCAATATGGGATCAACTTGTTCCCGAGTCCTACATTTGGAGCCACTAGGCACAGGAGCGGGTAACCTATATGCTTTTTTATTTTAGTTGGGTCAAGTTTAAATGGAACGGGTTTAAAAATGAAATTGAGTTATTTTGAAAATTTTCGTTAAGACAGGGATATATTTGAAAACTTTAATGATGGAAGAGATATTTTTGACTTGAATTTATAATAGAGGATATTTTTAGCCTTTTTTCTAAAATAGGGGTATTTTTTACCCTTTTCCCCGGAGAAAAAGTCCCTCTGGAAATTATAAGAAGGAAGAAGAAGACACCTATTTCCTCCATAGTTTATTTTTTGGAAGACTTCAGATCGGAAAATAGAATTCTTCAGTACCTTCACAGTAAAACAAGCTACTTTAGCTAGGATGGTTAATGACCCTTTAATGCAAGACGGGTTTGAATGAGGAACTCAAAATTGAGTCCAATAACTTGGGAGAAGAGTTAAATCACTTTGAGAATCAAGACAGAAGGTAGATAAAAATTTAAATAAACAGACAGAACTCTGGTTAAAACATAGAAACATCATCAATTGGTATAGAACAGAAGATTAATATAGTTGTTGCTGGAAGATCACATCCATTATACAGTTTGCACACCTCAAATTTCTAATAGTCAGCATGTATAAGTGTATAACAATACCGTGTACACCATAAACGATTTAGAGAGTTGTATACTTAGTCTAATTAACAATGTCATCTATAGAGTCTTAGACAGGAGCCATGATCACCTGTGTTAACAATGTCGTAGGGGTCTGTGACTCTTCTACGAGGTTGCCCTCCATGCTTTGACACTTTTTTACGATACATCGACTATTCCACATGGTACCTGATAGCTCTCACCAACACAGGTAGCGGGTAACTCAGCCTACCAAGGCTTGGGTGGATGACATAAAAATCACCTAGCGTTCGTCTCTGCTGTGATTTAAAATCCTCTAGGTTTTGAAACTTCTCAAGGAGTCCTAGCCTCATTATGATTTGCATAATTTATTCCATTCTCTGCTGTGGTTGGTTAGAAGCTTCTGTGCTCTAACCATCCATCACCTGTTTTACCGCATTCGTTGGGAAAGAGTGATGTCTTTTTATTTCTGGAATGTTGATCCACTGTAAAGAAAAACCGCTTGTTTTAAGCTAAGTAAGCAATAGCACAATGTGCAGCTTGGTAATGTCCAACAATAATTTTGAACAAGCAAGGGCACTCAACCTTTTATAGCCAACAGGAATAGTTCAAGTGCCAAGAACATGCAAAACAAAGAAAGCTTAGTGGTTCCTCACACTCAAATTCAGTACCATTTTAATGATCAACTCAAATTCTTCACCTACTCAAACTAACAAATATGAATCCTGTTACACGCTTAACAATAGTGATTTCATTTTATCAATGATATAGTGAGACCTGATGAAGGAAGGCAATAATGCGTCAGGTTCAAAAGTGCACCTCCACTGATTTTGGCTTCAAATTAGCAAGAGCCTTATACACACATATATGTATAGTTAAATATTGACAAAAAGACTTAAGGTTCAACCTTTGATCGGTGGTGAAAGCATATTTTTTTCAGATTTAATCTTTAGACAAGGTGTCAAAACTCAAAACAAGTTCACTATAGGCAAGTATACAATTGTGCAATACGTTGCACTTCAGTTTTCATTGGATAAAAATCATACCTGATAACCAATTTGAGGCAGTGTTTGAGGAATGGGGCATCGTATTTCTACTTGTAGATGAAGACCTTGAAGTCATAATTTTGTATCTCTTCAACTTGTGTTTCCCTGATGACCATGGCTGACTCGACAACTGATTCTTTGCATGACTTTACCTCAATGGATGTTAGAGTTGGGATGTCTTCAAAGCGAGAAGGGATTGCCTCAAGATATCGACATCTTCTCAATACCAAATGTTCAAGGCAAGGAAAGGCATCATCAGAGACATTCCATTTTTCAAAACAAGGACAATCTACTACTTTCAAAACTTTGAGTTGATGGAACATGTTATTGCTCACTTCCCATTGGGCCTTTGAGAAAAAAATTGCTTCCAGCTTGAGTACCTGAAGGTTTGGAAGCATTGCAATGCTTGATTTCAGCCAATGCATGGTAAAGTTGGACAATGTCAATTTTTTGAGATTTGGCGGAAAGTTGGATGGAGAACTTGCATGAGAATCCATTTTAATACTAAGCGTCTCAAGCCGTGTTAGGCAACTCATTGCGCGAGAAGGATAAACCCAACCATCAACTGAGCATCTCAGTTTCCGAAGGTTAGGTGCTCTCAACATCAATTCCGCATCCCTCACACAACAAAAAGTTGGAGATGAAAGAGTTATCAAATTGTCGAATTTTGAGCTCTCAAGTAATTCTTCTGCAGTATTCAAAGTGAAATGGGCTTTGCTGTATATCTGCAGATGTCTTAACTTAACCATCTTCAAAAGTGTAATGGGCAATATCAATTTTCCTCCCATTGGTTTGACTATCAAAGTTTCAAGGTTCCGAAGATTCGCTATGGATGATGTGATTGACTTCTGAGAAGTTCGTGCAGCAAAAAACCTCAAGTAAACTAGCTCAGTAGGGAAAGAATCAATTACGATGAACTCCAAATTTAACACTTTTAGAAACCTGAAGTGAATTTGGGAGAATTGGGCAATTGAAAAGGAACCTTTGTTTCTACCTTCCCTGAAATGTATAGCGCCAGCAAGAGAGCAAGATGAGTTCCATTCCACAAGATCAACCACTTCAGAATAAATGGACATGCGACGTTGAAGGAGCTGCTTGTGAGAGTAAATGGAGGAAGATGTATTGACATTTTGGTCCCTGTGAATATAGGAATTTGTGACACAGTTAACTCTCAAATACAGATTACTTGATGAGTTGATCAAATAATTTAACACTAAATAGTGTATTACCGTTTCGTCCACAGTAGAAGATTCTTCTTCTTGGCTCTTTCCTTACAGAAATACAGCAACAGGTCATGAATGCGACATGTTTTGACCTTACCACCGGAACTCCATTTAGCAACCTTAACTAGATTTCTTCCAATAAGATTCTCCAAGTAGCCTTCTGCAATATCCTCCAAACTCTTGTCATGACGACTTTTTATAAATCCTCCAGAAATCCATAACCATGTCAAGATTGAAACATTGATTTCTTTGTCCTCCAAAAATACTCCAAAATAAAGGAAGCAAGGCTTTAGATGATAAGGTAAATTCTGATAACTTTGCTCTATGATGGCCTTTGAGTCGCTGAGAACGTTAGTACATAAATTCATAGCCACTTGTCTCCAGCATTTTTCATTCTTCTCCATCTTTGTTAGCATACCAGCCACCAAAACAATTGCAAGAGGCAGCCCCCTACACTTGTTTGCTATTTCTTGCCCAATGTATGAAAGGAGAACAGAGCAGCTTTCCTCACTAAATACTTTCTGTTTTAATAACTTCCAACTTTCATCATCATTAAGCATACGAAGATGAAGGGGATCACTAACAGATTTAGCATTTTCAGCGACATCACCATATTGCGTTGTCAAGATAATTCTACTTCCATTATTGGCATCATGGAAGCAAAATCTTAAATCATCCCAAACACTAGCTTCCCATACGTCATCAACAAGGATAAGATATCTTTTCGGCAATAAAATTTTGCGAAGGTGATCTGCTAATACATCAGTAGACAATTTAGCAAGAGTAGGAGACTCGCCAATGGCATCACGTAGAATGGCAAGTAACACACTCCTAAGCGAATATGCTTGGGATGCACAACATTGTGCGCGAATATCAAATCGAGAGACAACTAACTCATCAGAATAAAGTTTGTTGGCCACAGTCGTCTTGCCTAATCCTGGCATTCCAACAACTGATATAACATCTAGCTGTTTGGTTCCTCTTATTACTTGTTCTCTTAGTTTTTCCATTACATCTTCAAAACCCACAACTTCTTCAGTCATCCTTGGAGTGTTAGTCAATTCTGATGATATATGAGCCGTGGTTGTATCCAAGGTATCATGTAATACTAAGTCAAACTTAAAAAGTTTCTTTTCCTGAATCTCTGTTACCTCTCCCCTGATAAGTATAATCTCCTTTATGATGCCGAAGAGCCAACGAACAAGACACCAATCAGGAACTCCTTCTCTAATAAAAGCATCAACTATATATTCCACCTCATAAGCTTTGCCATTCAATAATGCAGCACAATGTTCGAGTCTTTCATGCTTATTGTATCTCTCTTCCGCCACATCCTTGAGAAAAGGTTGCAAGCTCTCGAGTTCCTTTTGAATAACTTGAAGTTGGTTGTTAACAAAAGAAGCATGTGAATCCGAATAACGGGTTTGGAACTCCTTCAAGTTGTTCAGAAGGAAATCAACACAACCTAGTCCATGGACCCTAGGCAGCTTAGATTGAAATGCCTTTCGGATAATGAGGAAGATCACTTCCTTGATATGCTGAATGTTCTTAGGCAAATCAAGAAATAGTGTTTGGTTCGCTTCCTCCTGCTCCTCGCTATCATATAACGAGTAAACGAGAAGTCCCACATCAACAATGACAATATCAATGTCTTGAAGATGAAATTCAAGACCTTGTATCGGCAAATGGATCAGATTTGCTCTCAAGAGTTTGAGCATCTCCACAAGGGTTTCCATTTGATGATTCAAATAATCTATCCGACTTAGACTACTGGTCGTTCGTAGCTCCTCCAAGTAGTGTATGAGAATCTCCAAAAATCCAGCTTCAATCTCAGCAACATACACATTTCGGATGTTGGAAGACAATCCTGATTGCATTGTCCATTTCAAAGCTAGTAAGACATCAATATATATTTTGCGAATGTACGGAATTAAAGGCTTAATCCTCATCCGCACGAGATAAGAAAGCAAGAAATTCACCTCACCAGGAGGCAAATCTTGATTTCTTTTATTCTCATTACCGGGCATGTGCAGCCAGGCAACCATTGCTCCATAGCTAGTCACAAATAAAACGTGAGTGAAGAAAATACGTACACATTGAGGCTCTACACACCACTTTGATAAAAAGCACACAAGACTCCTCAATAACTTCAACTCTTTTAAAACCTCCTGTATTTGTAGAGAATAGTGATCATCAATCTCTTCTAACTCGCTAAGATTATCTACAACACCATTAACGAATTTCATTACAAATTCGAAATTAGCAATTCCATTCTTTTTGTTTTGTAATGAAATTCTGGGGAAGACGGAGTATTTGGCTCTGATTTCCAACTTAGTCATCCAAACTTTGTTTTGTAACAGCGAAGTAAGGTGATCGAGATTTTGATAGACTTTTGATATATCAAATGCGGAATCTTGAAACAGAGAATGGACTTTCTGAATGACATTTAGCATGTTAGATTCATCAGTGAAGCTCTGCATGCTAAGAAAAATATCCAAGAATTTGAATTCAGTTTTTAGTAACTTAATTCGATCTTTTATAATTTCCGGCATGTATTTACCCCATTCATCTTCAATTCGCTGTAAAAAATCGAGGGGGTGATATTTTTTTGAAGACAAACATTCGCCTGAAAACATGTTTCTGAATTCTCAGAATGTGTGAACTTGAACAAGGGATAGAAGGAGAGTTAGCAGCTTGTTTGAATGGTTGTTATGTATGAAATATCCTATTGTATGGTACTGTATTATTATAAAGAACATAATGTTTAAATAGATTTTATTGTTTAATGTCAAATAAACTTATAATATTATAAAAGAAAAATAGGGTAAAAGATAAAATGAATTATCAAACATTAAGAAGAGACAAAATTGGGGGTGAGGGGGGCGGGGTGGGGGATAATATTTTTTATCGTTACATAATGATGAGCAATAAAACTCTTAAGTAAAAATCAAAATAGTCTTATACTACATAAAGCTTATCAAAATGATACAATACAATAAGTAGCAACCATTCAAACAAGCTTAAAATATGATTTTTGTCTCAACTTTTTGGTTACAATTGATGCTATTAAGTCACACAAATAAATTCAAGATTTGAATTTTATAGATTCAAGTTCCGAATTTTAGCATACATTTTATTAATTGATTACGAATCAATAATTTATTTTTATGTATACATAATTTGAGCCAAAATAATTAAATTAGAATGAACCCATATTTTATCCACTACGTTTGCAACTGTATTCAAGTTTCTTTGTTCTCTTTATCTTTATTTTCTCATTGTTTAGAATTTCTAATTAATAATGGTTTGACTTTTCACTTTTCGTTGACCAGGAGATTCACATCACATACCGAAAGGTACGGATTAAACCGACCACCAATAATGAAAACACCCAAAGTAATCTGATTTTGAGAACATGGAACTTTCAATTCACCACCACGTCATTAGATATATAGCCACCCTTCGTGGAATTTAGGTTCCAAAATTTAGTGGAGTCAAAAGTGAAGTACGATTTTGCAACGTATGAGCCGTGCACTAAGAGGGCGATATATAAGCATGCTTCCAAGAAACTTACTATAAAAGACTTTGAGGAATCTTTTGATAGATTATTAAGTAGGTGTTTGGCCATAGATTTCAAATATTTTTCATTTTATTTGGAATTGTAGAGTTGGAGTTGAAGATGGAGTCGTGTTTGGTTATACTTTTTGTAAAGAATTTTTGGAATAATGTTCAAGCTTGAATGTACTTAAATGCAAATTCAAAAGTGAAAAGTGAGTTGGAAAATAAGTTAAAAGTTGTTTTTCAAATTTGAAATACAACTTCAAGTTGGATTTGAAATTTTCATGGCCAAACATTGGGTTTCAAATAAAATGAAAAATTATTTAGGAAAAAAAATGATAAATTTTTATGGCCAAACGACTCCTAATTATCAAATGATAGATTTCCCCCTTCATCGTTTTCAAGAAGAGTCACATAGGAGAATGCAGGGTTGCATAGTGGGTGCGTCCACATGCGATATTAATCTTGTCTTGACCTGGAAAAATTATGTGTGTTTTGTTCGTTTGTCGAAGTGTGTGACCATCTGATCTAAAAGATTAAGCTGTTGACCGGGCACACTTTTATTTTTTGGGAATAGGGCAGAAATGACCGACTGGGTGAAACTAATCCCACCCGTGTCACGACCTATTTTAGCCTAGGTCATGTGGGAACCTACTTTCCCACCTCGGTAGGCGAACCCTTAGCTCAACGTTCATAATAATAGAAAATAGCGGAAGGAAGTAAAATAACGTAAGTCTCACAATATAACATAATGTTAACAAGTGCGGAAATAAATGAAATCCACTCCAGTAACTGGTCTGGTCATACAAGAGCATCTAAATCCGAATACTAAAGTCTGAATAATAATACATAAGTAGTCTCAAATCATGTCTCTGAATGGAAAGCAAGACATAAGTAATAGAAGAGTCTTCGAGATCAGCGGACGCCATGCTCACCCTGGAAAACTCAAGTGGAAGCTGAAGAGTCGATTAGCCACTGATAAGTTGGTATTTTACCAACTTATCTCTTCTTTAATCTTATATTTTTGCTATGTTTGCTTGAGAAAATAGTGCATTTAATATCATTTACATCTATTTTACAGGTTTTATATGATTTATAAGTGATCGGAAGAAACCAAGTGAAAATAAAGTCAAAAAGAGGTCAAATTGGACAGATTTGCAAAACTGTCAAAACTGGACAGTTTTGCAAAAATGGGACAGATTCGCAAAAAACGGGCAGAACTGCAAAAACGAAAATCTGGGGCATATTTTGTCATTTTTTGGACTTGGAAAAATTGGGAAACATAAAAGGAAGACTAGGGGGCAAAAACATATCATCTTTGGCTCAACACAAGTCCTTGGAGGCTAGGGTTTCACACCAACACATTGGAGGAGAAGATTGGAAGCACTTTAATGAGATATTCTTAATCCTTTCTTCAATTTCTTGTTTGGTATTGAATATTTATGTGTGTAGTATTTCATTTCAATACTTGAACCTTTTTTATGGAAGTATATATTGTTTAAGTTTGGATTGAATCTCTTGTTTTGCTTATGTGTTGAATGATTTTATTCCTAATGAAGCGAGTTATTGTTTCTTTAATTAATCTCATTTTGAATGATTCTTAAGGGAGTAGCTAACCCTAAGACTTGCCCATTTATTTCGGTTTAAACTTGGAAGAGGCAAACTCGGGATTGGGAAAGATTAATTAACAAGAATTTGGGGCGTTAACCCTCATCTAATGGAAATCGACCTAGGGATAGGCGACACCACTTGTAGCCATATTCGGGTGTTCTTAATGCTCCTAATTGCTTTAGGGATATTCAATTAGGTAGTCTAGTTAGTCTTCGGAAGAAACTAATTTAGAGTCATTATCCGAGGCTAAGTAATATAAACTCACCATTATTTGTAAATCATGAAGTCCATTGGATCGTTACTTGAGAGTAGTTTCCCTTGTATCCATGCTTGTGGCCATTGATCATTTTACTTGTTTTCTAGGTTAGTTTACATTTTTGCATTAGCTATAATTTTCTCCAAAAACCAAAATATTATCAAGTGTTTGGCTTAGTGTAGAAAGTGAAAATTCCTTACTTTCCTAATCGCCTATATATTGTTCTCTGTGGGATTCGACCCCGACTCATAGTTGGGTAAATTATATTTGCATACGACCGTGCCCATTCTAATTAATAGGGTGGATTTGGACGTTATCAGCCACGAGTCAGAAAAGTAGATCCGACGTGATACTCTGTATTCATAAAGGAATGCAGCAAGTGCAGGTCAGTACAAACAACAACACTGGTAGGCATCATCGGCCGACTAAGCATAGTTTACACAATTCAGAAAATAAAGCAGATAAGCAAATAAAACAATCAAGCATGAGACAATATAATCGCAACCAAAATCTGTCATCACCTATGTAAGCATCTAAACCCCAATATGATAAGTCCGAGTATACCTGATCCAATCTGACCACCACAATAGAATCGACACAATCCAATCATCACAACGGAAACATCATAATACCAACAATCACCACACTCGATCAAGTAATAATGCAATGCAGTGCAATAATGGTATGAATGCGATGCCGTGCTATGCAAATGAGGTGTACACATGTACTCCAGACGGAAATATCGACATCTCGGTAGCACAACCCAGTGTGACTCACGAAGCCTAAGTGCCACCCGTCCCGGATCTTTGCCTAACAGACAGACGGGACCCTGGCTAATTGCTCACAGGGGGAGTCTCACCGGCACCACCCTAGGGGACCCGCGGAGTCCATGCACTAACAACGATTCCGGGATAACGTCGGAATCGGCTATACACAACGATGCTCAAATATAACCATCGGACATCGTCCTTCTCACAATCACTTAAAAGAGTTTATCAAATATCAGTTTCACAAATCAACAATTTCGGAATTGAACCTCGGACATCGGCCTTCTCACAATTACTCAAGTAAAAGAGTTTATCAATTAACAGTTTCATGTAAATAATGATTCCAGAATGGATCTTCGGATATCAGCCTTTTCACAATCACTCAAGTAAATGAGTTTATCAAATATCAGTTTTGATCAATCAACGATACCGGATCATCATCGGGTATCGGCCATGCATGAATATGAGAGAATACGTGCAATACATATGTCAATCGTCAACAATCAGGTTTAATATCCCAAATACCACAACGAGGTATGCCACAATATATCAAGTCAAGTACCAACAGTGGGTACACTAACACATATCAATAACTCAAGTACCAACAGTGGGTACGCTAACACACATCAATAACTCAAGTCCAATAGTGGGTACGCCAGCATATATCGAGCACCAATACTAACAATGGTATGTCCATTCCATCCGAATCAGGACGACAAGCAGGACTCGATATCTATCAACTGCACATGGCCTTAGGCCAACACAATTAATCAATCAAATACACATAACGGGGTGGCTAGTTCCAACACACATCAGGGCCCAACCTAAGGCAATATCCATCCCAACTTTGTACCCGAAGGTTTACATGCTGTCTCCGACCTCATGATCTAAATATGTGATTCACTATACGAAGTCTCATCAAAATAAATCAAAACCTACCTGGACTGCCGAACCGCAACACCAACAAGTCACTCTATTGCCTTGCCCTTTCTCTGAAGCTCAGAGCCAAAGTAGTATAAGCATAATTGAATTCTAAATTAGGAATCATGAAGAATGATAATAATATTTCTATGATATCAATTAGGTCCATTTTAACCCTAGAATTTGAGGAAACGGGCCCACAAAGGCAAAACGGAAAATTCGCGGGCAAAATACCAAATTAAGTACTAGGTAATCATAACCCAACCATTAATTGTTGATTTAACTCAAGACTTGTCCCAAATCTGATTTCAAGTGAAAAACCCCAAATTGGGTATGAACCCTAATTCTCCAAATCCAAAATTCAACGTTAAAAGTGGAAGACATGGGCTTACTAAGCTTAGATTCATCACATTTTAATATTAACATCATCAATTTATCAAGTATAATCTTAGGGGAAAATCTCCCAAAACCCTCCGTCAAATTCCATTTCTAAGGGATTGAAAAGGGAAGGGGAAATCTAAGATGACTGTGATTAAAGAGGAGTAAAGGATTAGACAAAGTTTTATCTCCAAGAATTCCTTCAATTTGTCTCCAAGAATAGCTTTCCCAAGCTCTAATATCGAGATATGAAATAATAAGGGTTTAAGACTCATTTAATGGATTTAACTGCCCGTCACCTGCTACAGCGGTACGGTGACCGCCCCAGCGGCCACCTGACCGCTTTAGCGGTCAAGCATAAATGGCTCGTACCGCTTCACCGGCAGGTCCACCGCCCCAACGGTGCTGCCGTTGTGATGCTGGTGCTGCCAAAGCTGGCACCAGACACTAGAAACTTTAGCCCAATATTTTCCTTCGATCCGATTTTTTAACTTACTCCCGAGACATTTGCTCTCATACCAAATACCTCGTCCCACATAAAAACGCACCTGTGGCCTCAAAATTTACAACGGAGGTTTCGTCGACCGAGTCAACCACCGATGCGTTAATTCCCATTTCCCATCCTACGTCCCGAAATGCATCCGAATGCATTGGGAATCGAACCAAATGCACACAGAAGTTCTAAACGACTATCCGGACCTCTCAGAATTGATGAAATTTCGAAAAAGGTTCGTTTGCCCAAAAATCAACCTCGGGTCAACCCTTTTTCACTTCAAGTCTATACTTTTCCCAAAGTTGCCGGAATCCAGTCTAGACACCTCGGGAAGCATGTCAACGGTCCCCTCGGGTCAAAAGGGAGGTAATTAATGCTCGGGAAAGGGCGAGAGTGACAAAAAAACTATAACGACCAAACGGGTCGTTACAACCCGATGGCCCAAGTTTCCCCAAACCCAATTTGTAGCCCGCCCAGCCCATTTACTACAAAAGAAAAGCGTCTTTTGCGGCGACTTTAGTCGCCATTAAAAGTAGTCACTAAAAGTTCGTATAAAAAAAGGGGCTTATTGTGGCAAATTTAGTCGCCACTAAAGATCAAATATATATATAGAAAATTTATCGAAAATGTATCATACGTATAAAAAATGTATTATTGTTGTATAGAATATTTATCGCTACACTATATGTATAAGAAATGTATCATAGGTTTGTATCATTGTTGTGTAATTTGTGTATAATAAATGTATCATCAACGTATACTCACTAATCATACATATTATTAGACATTACTATGTACATTATACATTTACTATGCACTAATGATTCACATATTATACATATTCCATACATAAGTATAGAAAATGTATCGTTTCTATATAATTTATGTATAAACTGTATCATCCTTGTATAGAAAGTGTATCATACGTCTAGACAATGTATCATACATATACAGTATATAAAACGTATCATTCTTGTATAGAAAGTGTATATAAACTGTATCATTCTTGTATAGAAAGTATATATATAATTCCAACATATGTATATAAACTGTATCATTCTTGTATAGAAAGTGTATCATACATATAAAAAATAGGGAAAAGGACACTCTATGTCCACTCAGCCAAACTAATCCCACATTTAACTACGGTTTGGGCTTAATCCCAGAAGGAGTCCGATCGGCCCAAATTAATTCCATATGTAGCCCAGCCCATGCCTAACGTCTATTTCCCCAACCCACACCTAACGTCTAGTTCCCCAACCCACCCCTAACGTCAAGTTCCTCTTTCAAAGGGGTTTCTTCATAACTGAGCCCCAAAATATACATCTTCTCTTTTTAAAACATAACTGAAAGGGGTTTCTTTATTTATCTTCTATTTTTAAACGAAATTGACAGTTCTCTTCACATAATAATGCCTAAGCGAAATTCACCAACAAAAAATAAGTTGAAGTTAGCAGGTTAAGGGGTAAAATATGACCCTAAATTTGTTGTTGTGGATGATGATTTAACTGAAACTCCCATTCTTAGAAAAGCTTGGGCAAAGGGTGTCGATGATACACACTCTGGTACAGTTATGACTAGGTCACAGAGTAAAATGGGGAGTGATTCTGACAAAAAACTATCGAAACTTCAAAAAGGCAATGCTTCTAAAGAGAAGTGAGCAGTAGGTGGGGAAGCTGTAACAAATCCAAAGCCTGCTGGTTAGGATGATCCTGGTCCTTCAAAGAAAAGAAAGAAACCCATTCGTCGGGATGAGGATGATAAAGATGATGTTGGGTCATCAAAAAAGGTTCTTGTGAAGAAGAAAGACTGTCGTAGCAAGTCTGATTTGAAGGTATTTATTAAAAGCTATTTCTTTTTTCTCTGTGTATTTTTTAGTGTATATAAGATGTATAATTTTTGTATATTTTAGTTTATATGAGATGTATAATATCTATATATTTTAGTGTATATGAGATATGTAATATCTGTATATTTTGTGTATATGAGATGTATAATAGATGTATATTTAGTGTATATGAGATGTATAATATCTGTATATTTATTGTATATGAGATGTATAATATCTATATGTTTAGTGTATATGAAATGTATAATCACATAGTGCATTTGTATTACAACTTTGGGATTTCTATGTTTGTCCCCGTGATCGTTTCTCGAATCGAGTTAGTGTGCACACAAATTGTCTCAATGTGGATAAGTTGAAATCCAAATTGGATGCTTCGATAATTCAAATGTTTAAGGATACATGTTTTGATTATTTTTTAGATTTGCCACCAGTTTTCATCCAAAACCAAATTATACATGCATTATTGCTTAGGGAAGTTGTGTCGGATAGAGATGATAAGATACGGATTAGAGTGAGTAAGATTAGGTTACGCTTTGCACTTGGGGAGTTTTCTCTAATTACCGGCTTAAAGTGCACTGGCAATGATAATCAGAATCATCCTTTTGACCAGCCAAGTCAGTTGATGACGGCGTATTTTCCAAATATGTTGAAGGTTACAAAGGGTGAACTGGTTGAATGTTTTGACAAATAAAAATGGCAATCTGATGAGGATGCATTAATGATTTCTACTTTGTACTTCATTCATACTTTTATTTTCTCTATTACAAATATTGATGTCATAACAAAGGATGATTTCTTGTTGGTCGAGATTGGTGATTACAAATCATACCCTTGGGGGAAAGTATGTTTTTTGACTATGTTGGACTCGATGAAGAATAGGGTTTGGAAGATGAGTAGCATTTATCAGTGTGGTGGTTTGCCTTTGGCTTTTCAAAGTTGGTTTTATGAATGTTGTGGATATACCGATAAAAATCTTGCTAACCAGATAGGAGATAGAGTGCCACGCATTCTAATTGGTCTATAAGTGATAATCAAAAGGTGACGTACAAAAGTTTGAAGAAATCATTTTTCAATCTTAGCCGAGATGAGGTAAAAAGTTTTTTTTTTTTTGAATTTACTATCTAGTACTTGATTTCATGCTCATGTTATTTGTTTTGTCTCGTGCAGGTGGTTTTGAGTAATATTGTGCCATCTGATGTTGAAAAATCATCGTTAGAGTTGCCTGCTTTTGAACCTGTTCGTAAAGAAGGTAAAATTTATTTGGATGCAAGTTCTCAACAGAGTATTCCGTCTACTAAACTTCCCAAAAAGCATAAAGCAATCATGAGAAGTGATGATTTGACAATATTGAGCAAGGATTTCAACGTGGTATATATGTTTTCTGTATTATATTTTTCAATCCGAGTAGTAGTTTTTTGTTAATTTTGATGTCCTGATTCCGCCTCCCCCCCCCCCCCCCTTTTTTTTTTGAAGTTATCTGGTGAGGTTGCCACAATGAAGGAGTTAATGGGTTCCTCCTTCCAAAAGATTTTTAAAACGTTAAAAATAAAGGATGGTGTGTGGGAATAACGTGATAGAAGAGAAGAGGATCACCATGATAGTGATGGGGTCGGTGATGATGGGGTTGAAAAAAATGATGAGACACTGAGAGGGCATTCTATAGGTGATGATCATATGGCGAACGAGGAGAACAATGGTGGGGAGGAGAGAAAACATAACAATGGGGGTGATTTGTCTGATGCCCGCGCTAACAGTGAGAGTAAGGATGAGGGTAATGATGTGTTGGAGGATCTGGTAGGTAAGAATAATAAGGAGGGTGATGATGTGTTGGAGGATAACGTAGGTGTCACACCCCGACTTTACTAGGGTGTGATGGGCACCCGACCCCATATCTGGAGCCGAGCGAACCCGCTGAATTTTGTTACATACTTAACTTCCTTAGACTCTTATATCAATAAAAAAAATGGAAAACATAGTAAAACTTTCAAGAGATTTTTTTTTTCCATCGTACTCAAGTCAAACAGAATCTGCAATCACATGGACTTTATGATATAGCATATTATCGACACTCTATACCCACGACTCTGCCTGCAAAGTCTCTAACATCAAACAAACATCATGGCTCAGATACTCTGACTCGGCAGCACTCCTGAACAAGTGGAGCCTGCCAACTCCGCTGGAACATCTTCTATAACGGCTTTAATACGTCTGGGTGTACCTGCACGGCATGAACGCAGCCCCCGAATAAGAGGGGTCAGTACGAGTAATGTACTGAGTATGTAAGGCATGAATAGTGACATAATAAAGGAATATACAGTATGAATAATAACGGAATAGACATATGGAGCTTATCTTGGGACAGAAGTAACCTGTACATATGAATGCCGTTCAGGCAGGTGCCATGCATGCTTAGTCCCTTTTTCAGAAAAACAGTACTTCTTATTTACATGTACAGGAAACAGAACATTTCAGAAAACGGTGTCCTTTATTTACATCCACAGACGCCGAGTACATCGGCTCTCCCACCCCCTCCCCAACAGTGTCCCAACATATTATATATATATATATATATATATCACATATACAGACGCCGTATCCGGCTCTCCCATATCCCGCGTCCGGGACGAAATCCAGCTGAATCAGGTGGTGATATAACAGTGGCCCTTCCCCTTTTTTCCCCATATACATATACATATACATATACATATTCACATTCATATACATATGTCATACCATTGGCATGCATGAGAGCTCAAATCATGTGTCCATCGGAGTGACGGAAGGTCGGTAGCCTCCGATTACATTATGGAACAACCATAGTCGCTTTGTCTCACCTTGAAGGAACGAGTATTGTGAGGCGAGACTACCAATGAAAAGTGTCATTATGAGAAAAACATCAAATAGGGTCATAGGGTACAGTTTCATATACCTAGGACCTTTAGAGTAGTCATTACCTGTAATAGAGTTGAGATATCAAGAATTAATTTAACGTTTCCATATTTTCCTTTTCATAGCAGAACATTTTGCCATCACATCTACCGTAGGCATTTTCTCGTCTTGGACTACATCGTTATCATTATAAGATCATATTCATCGTCTTAGTCATGGAATCATCTTTGTCATACTTATCATAGGCATATTCCCTTTCTTAACATCATCATTATCATTGTCATCATAGAAGTATCCTCGTTAGCATAGTTACAGTACTTGTCACTCGGTGAACGGGATAAGGATCAAAAGTTTTCTTTGGATTCTGCTTCAAAATAGATCAAACGGAACAATAAGGAAAATTCGGGGACCATGGGCCCACCTCGGGTCAAATGAGGCGGCGTACCAAATTTACATATGTTACATGTCATGGCGTTACTTGTGAGGGTTTTAGGGTAGTCGGGTCCTATTTATGCGGGTTCTAGAGGTTTAGGAAATTCTTCCAACATTTTGCACACTTTTTAGTTCAATTCTACTGATTGAAAAAGAGAAAACTTTAGGCGCGGATTCCGGAGGGTAGAGTTATTCCCTAGGCTCATATCCAACATATTCCGTCTAAGACATGCCATAGAAAGAAGGGTGAAGCCTTACATACCTTTTCTGCTTCTTATGCGACTCCAAATTCACGTTCCAAATCCGCCAAAATCTACAAATTGGTCATGTTTACCAAAACTTGATTAGAGCCTTTAGAAGTTGATTCTTTAAAGTAACACTTTGTCTGCCGAAATTTCGGCAGCATTTCCCCTGTAAATGCACCATCCCCGAGAATACGGCTCGGCCCCAAATCAACAACAACAATCCGGGAATTTGACCCGGCCACAATATCAACAACAATATTACCCATCATAATAGCAATATCGACAAGTAATTCAAAACGTCCAAACCAACACCCAACCTTACCCGAAACCTTTCAACTTAATGAATACAACAACAATGCCAACAATTATTCTAGCAATACTTCGATATCAAATTCAATTCACACAATATTTCGAGCAACTCAAACAAGGCTCCAACTCACCCGAAATTGCCTCCCAACCCGAGAGCTACACCAAACACATTTTTTTCCTCAAAATTCATAACTTACACCATCACCCCACACCTTAACAATACAATTCTCCTAAATACAAAATTTTTATAAAATTCACATAAATTTCCAAATCATCCCATAACCAACATAACATTATTTTAAGTCATTAAACTTACACTTCTCGTTATAGAATCCATAACGATGACATCTAAAATGTCAAACAACATCAAGTTACCATAACTTTCCAAACCCTATTCCATTCGGCCACAACCAACATAACATTATTTTAAGTCATTAAACTTACACTTCTCGTTATAGAATCCATAACGACGACATCTAAAATGTCAAACAACATCAAGTTACCATAACTTTCCAAACCCTATTCCATTCGGCCACAACACAATCCATAGATTTTCATGAATTTCCATTCTTTTCTACACATTACAACACATTACAACAACACATAATCATGCTAAATACATTAAATTCGCTATTCCTACACATTACACCCAACACACGGCCAAACTTGAACATGCAATACTTCATGAATTTCCATCATTTCCACATTCAACAACATGCACAAACCATTTATAACATATAAAAGAGATGAAACCTTACCTTTGTTTTCTTCAACTTCCCACTTGGTTTAGGGTTGGTATATGACATCAAAAAGTCTTCTACTTGCTTCAACAATTACTCCATGTTGATGAGGACCTTCCATTTGGGGGAAATACTAGATGAAAATAATTTATTTTGATCAATTTCCATGGCTCCATTTGGCCACCCTTGGCCGAAATCCCCCCTCTCTTCATCCCTTCTTCATTCATTTTTTCCAAGTCTTCTTTTCTTGTGAGAATATGACTAATGATCATATATATATATCATGTGAGGGGCACATGCCCTCTTTCTCTAGAATTCTCTAGGAATTTCTTCCTTTTTTCTTGAATTTTTCCCATATTGGTCAAAGAAGACTAATTGTCTTCTTATGAAAGCTTTGGCCCCATATGTTTTTATTATTTACAATTAGCCCCCACTTAATATGAAATAACCACATGCCTCCCTTTCTTTCTTTGCCTAGAGTTTTCCTCCATTTTCTTGAAATTTTCTTAAATAAAAGGATGACCACTTAGCTTATCTCATAAGCTTTATCCATATGTCTTATTTTTATTTTGTCCACCATTTACCTATGTATATACACTTAAGCCCCTCGACTTTCCTCAATATTACCATTTACCATTTTGCAATTTCTCCTTTTTGCCCTTAACCTTTCTCAATATTTCCATACTACCAATGTTCATAAATAATATTTATAATCAACTTGTGCATTAAAATAATTTTCGAAAATGGTCTCGCCCTTAACTTTCCACGACGACTTTGGAATTTCCAAACGTACAATATACGGGCTATAACAGTAGGTGAGAGTAAAAAGGAGGGTGATGATGTATTAGAGGATTAGGTAGGTGAGAGTAAGAAGGAGGGTGACGATGTGTTGGAGGATCAGGTAGGTGAGAGCAAGAAGGGGGGTGACGATGTGTTGGAGGATCAGGTGGGTGAAAGTAACAAGGGGGGTGACGATGTGTTGGAGCATCATGTAGTTGAGAGTAAGGAGGAGGGTGATCATGTGTTGGATGAGGATAAAAACAGTGGGGAAGATGCATTCTAGACCGCTATCCCTTATAGTGAGTTCTCGAAATTCACTCAGCCTCATAGTGATAAAAATAATACAACGACGGAGGGGGTTGATAATATGGTGAAGGATTTGTGGATGATAAAAATGATAAGACTATGAATGGTGGTGACTGGGTTTCTCTAAAATCACCGAAGCATTTACTGACAATTTGAATGCTTTAGAATGTAAAAAGAGTGGGGACGAATTAGCTGATAACATTGAGGAGTTAGATTGGTCTGATATACTTAATACCGAATTCTCAAAAGTCACTACTAAAAAACTGGCAAAATTCGACGGACAAAAAACCGGCGGACTGTGTCTCTTTGAAAAACAGACGGAAAAACGACTCAGTGCGTCGGTTTTGTGTATTTCTAATTTTTTTTTTTAATTAAAAAACCGACAGACAACGTCGATTGCTTCGCAAAATTTTGAAATTATATATCCGCCAAAAAAAAAAAAACCGACGTCCCACGTCGGTTTTATTAAAAAAATAATAATAATAATTAATATAAAACCAACGGACGACGTCGGTTTTATTTTTAAAAATATTTTAAATAATATGCAATTCAATTTGTTTTTAAAAAAAATAATAATCAATTTTTTTTTAGGAAACTGACGGACAGGGTCGGTTTCCTATTTTTTTTTTTTTTATTTTTGGGTCAAATCTGGTCAAACGTGCGGGAAAAACCGACGGACAGGGTCGGTTTTGTCCGTCGATTTTTCTTTAAAAACATTCCAGACGGGTTTTCATACCCATTTCTTCTCCTCTTCCCAATTAAACTCCCATTCCCCTCAAACCCTAGCTACTCGCCGCCCCCCTCCCCTCCGCCCAGCCCCACCGCCCATTTCCTCGCCGCCCAGCGCCGCTACCTGCGCAGCCTGTCCCCACCAACCCCAGACCCGTTTTAAAGTTAATTAATTGAAGTTAGTTTCTCTTAAATTAGGGCTTTTAAAATTCTTTCAATTTTAGTTTTATTTGTAGATTTTAGGCCTAATGCTAATCTATTTAGCTTTGTTAAACATCATTTGCAATGTTATTAATGATGAATTTGTGAAAAAAATGTAAACTTTATTTGACTAGTTTAGTTGTCATTTTTTTTTGGCTTGAGATTGTGCTATATTTCATGTTCTTTGTCAATGTATTTGTGTTAGCTTAGTTATCATTCTTTGTAATATTATTGATGTTGAATATGTGCAAAAATGTATACTTTAATTATTTGACTAGTTTTTTTTTTTTTTTTTGTTGGATTGTGCTTTTTGTTAGAATTCCATAAGTTATTAGAGTTGTTATTGATCATTCCAAATTAGAATTTGTTGAAATTGTGCTTTTCAAAGTTAGAATTGTTAAGTTATAGTATTTCTATAACCTCAATACTAAAATGTAGATTTTATTTCTCTAGATTTATTTTTTAATTTTTAGAATTGGTTGGAATTATGCTTTTCAAACTTAGAATTATTAAGTTATGTTAGAATTATTAAGTTATAATATTTCTATAACCTCAAAACTAAAATGTAGACTTTATTTGACTAGATTTACTTTTCAATTTTTAGAATTAAATTTAGAATCCATAAGTTATTAAAGTTAGAATTGTTATTGAGAATTCAAAGTTAGAATTGGTTGGGATTGTGCTTTTCAAAGTTAGAATTATTAAGTTATGTTAGAATTATTAAGTTATAATATTTCTATAACCTCAAAACTAAAATGTAGACTTTATTTGACTAGATCTACTTTTCAATTTTTAGAATTAAAGTTAGAATCCATAAGTTATTAATGTTAGAATTGTTATTGAGAATTCAAAGTTAGAATTGGTTGAGATTGTGTTTTTCAAAGTTAGAATTGTTAAGTTATAGTATTTCTATAACCTCAATACTAAAATGTAGATTTTATTTCTCTAGATTTACTTTTCAATTTTTAGAATTGGTTGGGATTGTGCTTTTCAAAGTTAGAATTATTAAGTTATAATATTTCTATAACCTCAAAACTAAAATGTAGACTTTATTTGACTAGATTTACTTTTCAATTTTTAGAATTAAAGTTAGAATCCATAAGTTATTAAAGTTAGAATTGTTATTGAGAATTCAAAGTTAGAATTGGTTGAGATTGTGCTTTTCAAATTTAGAATTGTTAAGTTATACAATTTCTATAACCACAATACTAAAATGTACATTTTATTTCTCTAGATTTACTTTTCAATTTTTAGAATTGGTTAGAATTGTGCTTTTCAAACTTAGAATTATTAAGTTATGTTAGAATTATTAAGTTATAATATTTCTATAACCTCAAAACTAAAATGTAGACTTTATTTGACTAGATTTACTTTTCAATTTTTAGAATTAAAGTTAGAATTGTTATTGAGAATTCAAAGTTAGAATTGGTTGGACATTTAAATATTTCCGAACTTTGAAGGTCTATTTAGATCATATTTGATGTGTTTAGATAGTGTTTGATGTGTTTTATTATTACTTAGGGTGATTTTATGTGTTGTAGCTCTTTTAAAATTGATTTGGAGCATTTTAATGCTAGTTTTGAGCAGCTTTTGTTACTGGTTTCTGAGCAGCTTTTGGTACCGGTTTCTGTGCAGGTGTGGTTGCAGAAAATGCATGATTTGCATGCTGGAAATTTTCCAGAAAACCGACTCAGTCCGTCGGTTTTCTGGAAATTAATTTTGCAGATTTTCCAGAAAATCGATGGAAAACCGACTCTGTCCGTCGGTTTTCTGGAAATTAATTCTTAAATTTTATAAAAAAACTGACGCACTGTGTCGGTTTTTTAATTAAAATAAAAAAAAATTATATGAAAAACCGACGCAGTGCGTCGTTTTTTTCATAAAATATATATTATTTATATATAAGATAAAAAATCAGAAATTAATAAAACCGACTCTTTCCGTCGGTTTTTTTATTTTTTTTATTTTTTAAAAATTTTGAATAAAACCCTACGGACTACGTAACCGACGCAGTCCGTCGGAAAAAACCGACGTGGTCCGTCGGTTTTCCAAAAGCGAGGCTATGAAAACTGACGGACTTTAAAAGGTCGGTTTCCTGTCGGTTTCATTAAAAAAACCGACGCTGGACGTCGGTTTTTGTCAACAATTTTTTTCGTTTTTTTAGTAGTGAGTTACCTAACCCGACAATAGTAAAAATGTAATCGAGGGAGCGGATAAAAATGTTGTTGTTACAAAGTTAGCGAAAAATGTGGTGGAGGATTCTCTAGAACGGGACAAAGGTGTTGTTGTTTTGGATGACACACCTATAGTGGCTCGTAGACCTCGAAAACCAGCTAAGGCATGTGAATAACTATATATGACAAATTTTGAATCTGGTGGTAGTAGCGTTCAAGGTCCTGTTGCTCCTCCAACTAAGCGCATTTTCTCTACAAAGCACCCCTTCGAAACAAGTGTTGAACTTGCTATTGATTTAGTGTTGTTAAAAAAGTTCAACAATTTTGTTAATCGTTCGATACGAGTGAAGGAAAAGTAATGTTCTGTTTCTGTTTTTTCCACTTTATGCTCTTTTTTTCCCACTTTATGCTTCTGTTTCTGTGTTTTTGTCCACTTTATGTTATTCATTTGATTTTTTCTTTATCATGAATTCTTGCAGGCTTGTTTATTCAGAAAAAGTTAATAAGCTGAAAAATATTTTTGACTTTGGAATTACATCTATTGGAGAAAGAGAATGGTTCTTCATACTTGCATATCCAGGTTAACCACTAAGTGATTCAGTAAGTTTTTTTTTTTTTTTTTTTTTTGAGAAAATAGCCAAATGAGCCCCTAACGTTTGGCCGAAATCCCAACTGAACACTCAACCTTTGCGGGGGTCCTATTACCCCCCCTCCCCAGAGTAATTTAAAATAGAATATTTACCCCCTTAAAAAGTCACACCCACATATGTGTTTGCTGGTGAAGCGCACGCGCTTGACACTTGGAAATTTCAATTAATTTTTTTTTTGGATCCATTATTCTGTTTTTTAATTTATTTTTCTTTTTCTTTCCTTCATCTTCCTCAATTAAAAATCTCTTTCTTCTCCAGCACCAACCAAAGCCATGGTTGGGAACCTTTCCTCCATTAACACACACACACACATTCAATTTCATCTTCAATCATAGAGTCTTTTTCCAGAATTCAACCTGTGTTCATAAAACTCTATTTGGGTTCAAGAATTTTTTCAATTTTCAAGCCAAGCTTTGAAGCTTTCTTTAATGGCTTCCCATGGTGATTTAACCTCAATGGCTTCCCATGGTGATTTAATGGCTTTCCACCAATTTGGACTTCCAGGAGTTCTCCAAGTTTACAAACAATAACAAGAGTGGAGATTTTTTATTTCAAAATTCAAAAAGTGAAACTTTTTTTTTTTTTGGATTTTAAGATTTTTTTTATTTCTTTTAAAATTTGGTTTGGGAAATCTGGAAAGAAAAATCCCCAATCAAGGGGAAAAGCTTGAGTCTTGGAAACTTTTTCCATATCATTTATAATATTTGGATTCTTTTTTACCGAACATTTTGGTAGAAGGACTTGCTGAGGGTTCGTGAAGATGGGGGCTGGTGGTCCCGTTGTGGTGGTGGGGGGTGTTGTACTTCGCCGGAGTTGGGGTCCTTTGTTGGTTGGCGAAAAAATAAAATGAGAGAGGCTCCTCGCCAGAGCAATTTGGATTGAAGCTCGCTGGAGCTATGAGTTCGCAATGGTCATGCAGAAAAGGAGGGAGAGAGAGAAGAGAAGGAGAAAAGGGGCAACGGTGGTGAGTTTGGATGGTTTTGCCGGAGCTCCGCAGTGAAGGGTCGGCGGCGGCGGCTATGAAAATTTGGAGGAGGAGAATGTTTTAGTGGAAAAAAAAGGGGAAGATTTAAAAAGTTCAAAAAGTTAATATTAAATAAAATATACTTATAAAAATAAAAATTTAATAATTTATTTTTGCCTCTAACTCTCTTTGAGAGAGTGAGATACACTTTCTTTGCCACCTCATGCCACCTCAGCATTTAGGGAGCAATATATTCTATTTTAAATTAGTCCAGGGGATAATAGGGCCCCCGCAAAGGTTGAGTGTTCAGTTGGGATTTCAGCCAAATGTTAGGGGCTCATTTGGCTATTTTCTCTCTCTCTCTCTTTTTTTTTTTTTTTTTTTTTTGTAATAAGTGTATTATAAATTGTATAATAAGTGTATACTAAGCATATCCTGTTAAAGGTAGGTAAGCCTTCTTTTTGTATAATAAGTGTATAAGAAATGTATAATAAGTGTATATGCAGTTACATATACATTTATGAAATGTATATACACTTTTTATACATTTATTAAGCATATGTTGTTATAGGCAGTTAAGCTTTCTTTTTGTATAATAAGTGTATATGCAGTTACATATACATTTATTAAGTGTATATACACTTATTATACTTATTATAATAAGTGTATATAGCAGTTAGAGAAATGTAAGCATTACAATTTGTGTGTTTCTTGACTATGTGTTTTCTTCACATTTTTCAGCATATTGATGTGCTTTTTTATATTTGAGGAAGAAAGGAAAATATGGAAGTGTTGATGCTTCATTGAAATTCACAACAACTGATTGTTGGTTTAACTGCTTGATAGAAGCTATGTACAAGCAATTTTTGACAAAAAATAAAGATGTCAACCTTATTACTCAAGAAGATCCAATTGCTGAATATATGCTGGGGTATTTCATGAGGTGCAATGTGCCATGGTGTACTATTGATGATATCTTTTTCCCTGTAAATGTTGCTGAGAATTGGCATTGAATTTTAGTGAGGTTATCTTTTAAAGATCATTGATTTTATATATATGATTCGATGGATGGTGCACGACAAAATCTTGTAGTGAAGAAAGCAGTTGAACCATACTTTACTTTGATCCCACATTTCCTTTCTCATATTGACTTCTAGGCTAGTAGGAGTGATGGAATACCAGCAGCTGATTTTCAGATCCAGATAGTTGATGGATTGCCAACCCAAATTAACATGCAAATTACCACTGATTTTTTTTTCATTATGCATTTTTTTCATTTTGGATTTTTGTACTAACTTTGTGTGACTTTTTGTTGTAGGGACTATGATATATTTGCTGCTATTTTTGTTGAGTACCTCATTCAAGGCATTGATATTCCCAAAAATTTAGATGATATTGATGCTTTCCTGAGCCTATATGGGGTACTGCTATGGGATTATGGAAAAAACAAACAAAGTAGAAACACAGTTAGTGATGATGAGTCTACTGGTAGATTGAAGCATGGAGTGATTGAAGAAGACTTAGATTTTAGGATAGTTGCAAATGTAGTAGGTGACATCTGTTAATGTAGATACAATTGCATAGTTTTTGTTGAAGAATCTGTTTGGATTTTACCTATGTTTGAATATTATGTCAATGCGTAAAACTCAGTTTGTTAATATCATTCGTTCAGTTTCTTGTTCAACGTCATTTTATTCAACCTATTTTATTGGTTTTATATTTTCTGAGGCTGATATTTTTGAGCGGAGGGTTGTTCCTTCCTTTTTTGTGATATGTATGCTAACCTACACATATCTTATGTACATGTAGAAGATTATGTATATAAGTTGTATCTATTTTTGTATATACACACATTGTATTGTATATATTTTGTATATTGTTTTGTATACTGAACTTTTGTTGTATATAAGTTGTATATTTTCTGTACATATACACAATTTTTGTATATATAGTGTATATGTTGAACATGTATAGTGAACTTTCTTATGTATAAAGCTTGTATATATAACCTGAAATAGCTTGATGTGCTCACGTATTGTGGTTGTGCGTGCACCTGGAGTAACATTGCATACCAAAAATAGAAGCACACACCCGGTTCTGGTGCAACTGTTGTGGTTGAGAATCTGAACCGAGGCCATTCCTGTATACATAACCTGATTTTAGACTTCTTTCATGTCCCTACTGCAAGTTTCAGCATTGAAGGATAAAATAGCAACAAATTGGTGTACTTGTTGAGCAACAAAGATTATTTTTTATACAAAATAGCAACACAAATGCACTTATACAAAAGGTATAGAAGAATTAACACAATCTTCCAGCAAACAGTGCATGGGAAAGAGTAGTTTTTTTATTCTAAAAAATCAGAGAATAGTAGTGTAAATGCATTATCCGGCAACATTTTTGCAATGTAAACAATTGCTTCATTCAAACGAAAAATAGAACAAGAAACAGTAAAACATTTTTTGGAACATCTGTTAGATTCTTGTTGGAGCATTTTTGCATGTCCTTCTGTTATGCTCTTTTTGTGCACACCGACCACATGAGATTGGATTCAAAGTAGCCAAATACTCAAAAATTCCCTTGTAGCGTTTAACCCTTGGTCTACCTGGTCTGCGTTTCCATTTCGGTGGTTTGAATATTTGATCTAATACCTCTGTTGGAATGTCTCATGCACTCTTATCAGAAAGTGGATTCACTGGCATTTCATATGCCTTCAAGAAGTATTCTCTGGTGTAATAAGCAGCGCAATAATTTTGCACCTCCATATGTGTGTAGCTCAATACCGTATAGCATGTGGACAAGGGATCCCGTCTATTTGAAATTGTTGGCAACTGCACTTATTTTCACGCAGACACACTATGTTGCGCTTTTCACCATCCATAACTGAATATACTTAATCAGTTGAAGCCATTACCTAAATGTTTTTCAAATGTCATCAGTAAGGAGGGGGGGGAGTGTAGTCAGGTATATGAAATAAAAATGAAAACAAAATGCTTTATCGTCACTTACCCGAGAAAATGATATTCTCTCTCATTATTATGTTATATTTTTTCCCTAATTCAGTAAATGTTGTTGTTGCATCCTTTCCGTTGTCATTGTTCCATCTCATAACCAAGTCTATCATGAATTGTAGCAAACTCTTGATTGGCAGGTCTCTTGCATGTCTAGTTGCTGAATTTAGGGACTCTGCTATATTTGAAGTCATCACCATGGATCTGTTTACTGTGGAATGAGCAATGGACATTTTTCATAGCCAACATCGAACGGGTAACCCCTCACCCTATCATCGATACTGTCCATATCTTTCATGAGGCGATCAAAATCTGCCCTCGTGTATGCATTTGCCATTGCAAAGAATATGGGCTTTAATTGCTCATGGTCCCTTTTGAATCTACCTTTTCCGTTGTTCCATAGGTGGTAGATGCAATTATAGTGAGGCACATCTGGATATACATTCGAAGCTGCCTTCAAAATGCTGTCATGCTGTCAGAGACTATGTACATGTTGTCCCTTTCACCGTAAGCCTGTTTCAACTTTCAAAAAAACCAATCCCATGACGCATCATTTTTAGAATCAACAATATCATATGCTAGTGGCAGGATTTTACCTGAATTAAGCAAATTAGAAAGAATCAATATTATACTGACAAGCAAAAAATCTATTATAAAGATTCTTTGAACATAACATAATATCATTATTCAAACATGTCAGTAAAACTTACCTGCTGCATCGAGTACAGTAGCACACAACATGGTCGCCGCATACGATGATTTAAGTAGAGTCCCATCAACCACACAGCGGGCATACAATATTTCCATCCTCTGATTGATGCACTGTTCAGATTCGTTTAACTTCTAATCCTCTTCCGACCCTCGTGTAACCTCTTATACATGCATATACATAGTCATATACATACATAACAATCCATACAAATCTCGAAGGGTCCGGAGAATCACAATAACCTTAAACGTAACTGGAGAACTTACGAAGCTTCGACGAAACTCCAATCGCAAAAATATATTCATATCTTTTATCCATCTTCTATAACATTACTAATAATCTCAAATACTTTAAAAGGGCACTCACATTACCTCATATACGCTCATAACGCGATTTCAAATCCTTTAGGTTACGATGTCACCTCGGGATACTTAAGGCAACCATACATATATAACGATATTCTTACTAACTCGATTAACTTTCCTTGAACTTTCTTAACTCATTTTTTTCTTGTCTTAATTAAAATAGCACAGACTCTTACGGGGTGTAACATTGACTCTAATAAACAGTGTGTTAGATGGATTACCAACTTACCTGGTGTATCTATTCTCAATGCCTTCAGAACATAGATCAGCATTTGTGAATGACATAAAAGCTTGGATCGTTAGTTCACTTGATATAGTGTAGATGTGATGAGGAGTGAGATTCGGATATGAGGAAATGACGATAATAACCCCCACGCATTGCCAGGTGCTGGCTATCAACTATCAAATGGAAGTGTATCCTATCTTTTGCACCTATAACTTGATTTTGTTCAACAGTCTTTGACATTTTTTCCTTTTGCTTAGAAGAATAGTTAAAGTCCATACCAGTCAATGGGCTAGACACGTGAAAATTCTTTTTGATAATGGGTGGCGGTGAGATTCAATCCCAAGACGTCTGCCTACTCTGATACCAGTGTTGAAGTGGTTGAGATAGTCAACACTTCTGATAGAACAAGCGCAGCGGGAGCAAGACAACATTAAAACGGGATTGATCACTAACCTTTTGAAGCTCTTACACAATTCGTCCACCTCACAACAATCAGAGTTTACAGTCTTCTGCTATGTAACCTGAGTATTTTATGAACAATAATACTCGAGTGGCGAGTATTACGACTAGGAAAATATGTATATCTAGGACTAGAAAGCCTTGTATATATAGCCACGTTTTAGGGTGTAAAATCTAGCAAAAACGTGTGGGATTTGCTTCTCCCCCTAGAATATTATTTTCCAAGTCCAAGAATAATTAGGCACGGCAGGGACCATAGATTTAATAACGAGGGTTCTAATTGTGGTATTAATTCGGAATATGAATGAATTAATCCTACCATAAAAAATTACAGATTATTCCATTAAAAACTATAATTAAACTCCTCAGTTTAATTTAGAAATTGCTCATTAAAAATTATTTAACCTGCCATGTCAAGATTACAAAACCATCAAATTAAATTACTGACAATTTAATTCATTGATTAATTAAATTCTTCATACTTCTGCTTAATTTATATCATGTGACGGATACAAAATCCACCTGCATGATTTTCACATGAAACTTATGAGCATCCATAAAGGGATATCATCAATCTTAAAGTCGAGACATGGATTCTATCAACTAATTATTATTTCACAAATGTTATATTATTCAACTTATCAGAAATACATTAGCTCACAATTGAGTCGTACCTTTTGATAAATCATATTAATGAACAAATCACATTGATCATAATAATCATATAAAGATTAAAAGTATAAGTACATTTCATGAGCTAGAGAGGTTGTTTTTATTTATTTAGTAGAAAAACACTTATCTCTACTTGGTCTGTTTAGTACATACAAAATGTACTAGCACAAGAAGCTGAAATAAGGTCATTCCTATAATCAAGATAAATTACATTTTAATCTTGTGCTACAATCATCAAGATATTTTGTCCAGTTTCATCTTTGATCGTGAACATAACTTTATAACTTATAAGAACCGACAATTTAATCTTCTACACATAAGCTAAAACTCCATACACTAATCGTCTACTATATAATTAAAGTACACACATGTGAACAAATGATCTATTTAAATTAAGACTTAATTGAATTGAATAAACAAATAAATAATTTTTCCATAAAGAATAAAACATAATACTATAATTAAACTGCATGGTTAATAGGATATCCTAACAACTTCAACATGGTATCAGAGCCATACCCGTGGTCGACGTGGGCCCCCAAAAAAGGAGGCGGAATGCTTCCGGGCCGATTGAGGGAGGTGGTGGAAATACTCCTGATCCATGAATGTGCACACTCCGGTATGGAAAGGGTATGAGGATGAGGGGGTTAATGAGAATGATTCCACATCATTGGGCCGCAGAGAGATTTCTAGACTTCTTATATGGCTTGGGCAATCCTCATCCCTTTAAGCTAGCTTATGGGGCGTGACCCTAAGGCCTACTTTGACATTGTACCTATCATATTCATCATCTCTTATTTTTGGTTTAATTTTAGGAGGTATCAGAAATTAGTAAAAGAAGATGTATATATGTCAACAAGGGATTAACTAGATACTCCTTCCGTCCCAATTTATGTGATAATTGTTTGACTAGGCACGAAGTTTAGAAATGAAGGAAGATTTTTTAAACTTGTGGTATAGAACGAGCTATATATATATATATATATATATATTTGTATGGCTGTAAATTATTTCATTAAGGGTAAAAGGGGAAGTTTTAAGTTAAAAAATTTCTAAGTATAGAAATATATCATTTTTTTAGACAGACTAAAAAAGAAAAGTATATCACATAAATTGTGACAGAGGGAATATTTCATATGTAGATATGTGGTCGTTGATAATAACTCTCAATTAGGAAAAGCCTGTATTTTGGTGCAAATTAGCAAAAGGAGATCTCTACGTCAGTGAACCCCCCCCCCCCCCCCCACCCCACCCCACCCGGGGCTCTTCCCCCACAAAACAACGTTATGTCCAGTTCTCGAAGGATGAATCTAAGTATTCACATATCTCAATAACAAAAAAAAATTGAGTTGAATGATCACATACCAAAAGCCTGATCAATTGGCTTAAAATGTGACTTGTGAGTCATTTATAAACAGCTCGCATGCCCCAAATTTCAAATAGTAAGTTAAGCTTATCCATTTTAGAACTATCAATGATTAGTGAATCCGCATGTCTTAATCATGAATTTTGTCTTTATAAGAATGAGGTGCATTCCGTAATTATTTTTCCTAAAATCTCTTTGCTGGTAGAACTAATTGTTACATGACCACTTTGAGACGACGTACGTCAAATTACTTAAAGATCGATCATGAAATGATGCTCTTGCACAATTTTGAACGCTAGTCTAATGTTCAGAGTCCCTTAAAACATCAACCATGAGTTTGTTCTAAAATCAACTAATAGAGAATAAATTTTTTGTTCTCAAATTAAGTAATAGAGAATAAATTTTTCCTATGAACCTCATACTCTTATGATACTAAGAACTTCATGATTTTTGTTTCGAGACACTTCAGGTTCAGGTAAAATTAAGAGGATGTGATTAGCTTATAAACACTTTTTGTTTTTTTTATACATTTGACCAATATAAAAGTGTACATAGAGCCTGTTTGGAAGGGCTTATGCCTATAAGCTGCAAACAGCTTATAAGCTAAAAAAAATAAGTTGGGTACTCTAACTTATTTTTTTTGGCTTATAAGCTGTTCAGCTTATAAGCTGTTTTAGATAAGTTAAATCAAATGGGCCCAATCATTTTTTTGAGCTTATTTTAAGCACAAAATGACTTTAAGCTGACCAGCCAAACACTCAAAAAACTGAAAACAGCTTATAAGCAACTTATAAGCCAATCCAAACGGGCTCATAATCCAAGTGTTCTAAGCCAAAATTAATCAAAAGTCATATGTTGGTCACTCCTAATTTATAGTATTACAGATTATAAATACTTTTCGTTTGACCATGTTTTTTACGTTGTTATCGCTACTATCTTTTGTAATCTCTAAATACTCTTCCTAATTTTTTAAATATCTTTACATATTTTACTTTCACTATTCGTCATTTTTATGTAACAATACTTTTAAATTATATATTCTTTTGTAAATATCTTCAAGGACATTTAAGTCATTTTAATAAAAAAGTGTTTATCAACACTTTTTTTTACCTAACACACTAGTTTGCTTATCATCCATTTCAACACTTTTTGGATATTAGTTTCAACACTTATATCCAAACATGTAAATGTTTATTTATAAATTCAGTTTCAACACTTAAAATTACTTTTCAGCATTTAATGCATAGCAGCTAACTCAAATGGGCTCTTAACCCCACCTGATGTTTAAGCCAAATCGTACTAATTTATCATGACAAAGTCATAAATTAAAGTTGTTAACTATGGGGTGTACAAGAAAACGTGTGTTATGTAGTCATTGGGTTTGTGTAAACACCAGGAACGAATAAGTGTAATCATCTCACGCCGCCCACTAGTGGTGCTGCCCGGCCATATAGGCACGGTGTAATCATGCATCATCATCCATATGTCGGCCACCGTAGTGGTGCTGCCCGCCCATGTAGGCATGGTGTAAGAAAATAGTTGTACATATATATAAATGCATGAAGGACTCATGAAAATACACTTTGGACTACTCTGGGCAACATAAGATCTCTGGAAACCATAGACATAAAACATAGGAATTCAAGGATGCGATGAATCCTGTACCATCTAAGAGTAGAGTTTTTGGAACTCGTTCGCTTACTTTGTTCGTTGAGATAATAAGGATCATGCCAAAAGAATAAAAAAGGACAGCCTCAACATACCTTAGAGCGTATCTAATCGTCCAACGTCTACTTCCTGAACTCGTAAGTCTACAACCAAGATAACATAGGCCACAATTAGACCCCTTATAACGTTTTCCATCCATTTCAAGGGAAAAAGGGACTTAACGAAGTTGAACAACATTTTCTTCATAACTCACTAATTCCTCAATTCCAATTTAGCTTAAATATCAACAACAATACTAACAACAACCATATCAATACTTACATATGAAAATATAATCAATTCTACTCCAAATCATCCCTCAAAATAGCCCTCAAGTCCAACTCTGCTCTTATTCAACTTACAACTTTCATAACTATAATTCCCTTTAATTAAAACCACTAAAACTCTTGGTAATTAGCTTAAACACAAAAGGTAGGAATCATATACATACCTTGAGAAGTCTAGGGTTCCAAGAATCAAAGTTTGACTCCAATTCCAAAGCTTAACAACTCCAATAGAACCCTAGGAGCAACTTTCCCTTCACAAGCTCGAGTTTACGGGGCTCGGATCTTGCTAAATCTTCACTATGATGATGAAAAATATTGAGAGGAATATTCTAGGACTTTATCTGATTGTGGAAATGGTAAATAATGAGAATAAAATGTGGGAGTCAAATATATATAGAGGGAACTAGAAAGTTCCGGTGGTGCGGGTCGACAGCTCGTCGACGTGCTCCGTCAACCTGCCACCTGAAACTTCAGAGGTTGCGGGGCAGGGACGGTGCACCACAATGGCTTGTTTACGTGTCGACGGCCCGTCGATGGTGACTGGTTTCTGCAGACTCCCCTGAGTCGCTCCAGCCTGCGTCGATTCGATTCGTTTAGCTTCAAATCCTATCAAATCGCAAAGGACGTATACTTACACTTTGGTACACACGGGGTAAAGCACTTAATTTCTCAAAAACCTAGACACAAATTTCCATACTAAGGGTATAGACCACCCATAAGCCAAGGACTGCTTGCGATGAAAATGAGAGATGTAACAATAAGTTCTTACCCTTCAGCTATTATCTTCAAATTTACGGAGGGAGAAAAAACTACATGTTTTACTTATTTGTAGAAGAAGTAAAAATCTAAAAACGGTGTCCATAAATCTAAAAACTTTATGTCTATATGGACTGGTTTTGAACAAGAATTGCAACTGAAAATCTATAGCGACGTTTTTTCAATTTTATACACTATTATACACTTTTAAATAAGCCTGATACATATTTATACACTATTATAGTATCACACCCTAAAGTTGATCGGTGCCTACCAACTTGCATCGGATGAACCATGATAGCTTAATACATACCCCAACTCGTTTCAGCATAACTCAATTAATTAAAAATAATAACAATATTAACTATGAGAGAATTAGAATAAACGTCATTAACGATTAAAGTGCATCAAACTAGCTAGTCGTCATGTTTCAATGATATTTCAATTACTTAAAATTTTCAAATGAAATAATCATACAATTAACATGACATAATAAATAGAGATTATAGGTTCAATTCCTATTGTCTCCTATTCTAAAAAATATATATAATTATGAGGATAACCTATTTAGAGATGAGTATGACCAGGGTAACAAAAAGAAACAAAGGAAAAAAATCGAGGGCTTTTTCATTAATTCCAGATAACCAGAAGCTCCTCTATTCTCTCTTATTCTTAGTAGTATTTAGAGGTGAGCATGAGGATAACCTATTTAGAGATGAGTATGAGGATAATAAAAAGAACCAAAGGAAAAAAACCTAGGGCTTTTCCATCAATTCCATATAATCAGAAGCTCCTCTATTCTCTCTTATTCTTAGTTGTAAAATAAATATAAATTTTTTAATTGCTTAATGATGACCACATGTGACAAAGCATATAAAAGATATAATTAAGGGTTAATGCATATGTGACGCCCTAAACTTGTCTCTTTTTTTCATTTGGCACTTCAACTAAGTGTTATTCCTATTGAACCCTTGAACTTGGCCTCAAGTGTGTCTATCAAACACAATCCGACTTACATAACATATATAGTGAGTTTCAATTTTTTTTAGCCTTGGCGTGAATGTCAATCGCATCCTATGTGGAAAATTCAACCTATTAAAACACGCCACCCATTTTAATTATACACATTAGATATTAAGTTTTAATTTTGGTTGTTTAGTTTTCAGTTTGGTTTCTTATTTTTCAGTTTTTAATTTTCCAGTTTTGGTTTCTTATTTTTCAGTTTTTAGTTTTTATTATCAGTTTAGTTTCCAATTTTGATTTCTTATTTTCTAGTTTTGCTATTTGATTGGTTTAAGTGGTGGTTCTTCACTTATATAACACAATAGCACACTTCTTCCTATTTGATATGTGTAATTAAAATGGGTAAGGTGTTTTAATTGGTTGAATTTTTCACGTAGGATGCAATTGACATTCACATGCAAGACTAAAAAAAATGAGACTCACCATAAATATGTTATGTAAGTTAGATTGTATTCGGTAGACACACTTAAGGCCAAGTTCAGGGGTTCAATAGGAACAATACTTAATTGAGGTATCAAAATAAAGGGGGGGGGGGGGGGGGTTTCAAGTTCAGGAGGCCGCATATGCATTAAGCCTATAATTAAACAATAACAACAACATACCCAGTGAAATCCCACAATGTGGGCTCTGGGGAGATTGAAGTGTACGCAAATCTTACCTCTTCCTTGAAAGGTAGATAAGTTGTTTTCGAAAAAGATATAATTAAACGAATAAAAATATGTCCTCTAATTAAGATATATCACCAAATACAAGAATTAACCAAACAAGAACTAACCAATCTAGCAGCTTTTGACCGCCTATATCTTACTCAAGAAGTGCAGAAAAATGACTTTACTAGAATCAGTATAAGCATATGGAGTACAAATTTTGGTAATGGCCAGCAGCTAGGACTCAGTGTCAGCACTGAGACCCATATGAGACTCTGAACCCAACAAGTTTGTGGGCTCCTCCATCTTAGGAAATAATTAATTTACACCTCTCAGCACCACTTTTTCCTTAATTTAGCTTAGACCACTTCTCAAAATGATGCACTCCTATTTAATTTACTTATACATGTTAACAATTAAGTTACCTTAAACAAATCCTTAGCTATTGCATGACCTTTATTTAGTGTTTGTTTGTCTTAAGCATAAAAGGAAATATAACATTCAAAATAATCAGCCAAGATATTGAAAAGGATTATTGGTTAAATACTTAAATATTACTAGAAGATCCTTATCAAGTGAAAGTAGTCACATACAATTGAAGGGAGAAAAGAAAAGAAAAGAAAAGAAATGAAGAACATTCTTCACAAAATTCTTGCCAAACACTAAAATTTTCTTAAGAAATCCCATTAAAAGACATTTTTGCTCTCAATATTCGAGAAATTTAATTTTCCCTATTATTAATACAATCTACTACTAGTAATTACTACATAGATACTGTATTTAATTTTCCCCTTACAAGCACTATCAAAAGAAATTAAAAATTTAAGCACAAAAAATTACATACATCTCAAGAATGATGATGATGGTGAGCATTTCCATGATTATCATCTCTATTATGCTGATTAGAAAAACCACTAGCATGACCCATTTGTCTAAACGAATTCATCGCAGCCAATATTCCCAACTGCCCTTCCACTGCCGTCCCGCCGCCGCCACGTGTCCCCAAAATTGGTTGATGAGAATTCATAAAATTTAATAATCCTCCTCTAATATTTGAGTTGTCAATATTACTAGGAGATGCCCACATAGAATTATTAGGGTCATGATGACTAGAATTATTAGTACTACTATTTGTCATCATATACAATGTTGTTGCCGGTGTTTGCCCTTGATGACTTGCTGGAATTGACCCATAACTACTAGATTGTTGTAACATATTACCCATATGGTAATTTTGTAACACCGGCATCAAATCTTGATCTTCTGACCTCCTCTTTTTTCCAATATTATCGTTATCACCCTGATCCCTATCAACTTCGTCGTGAATCTGATCACATAGTTCCTCTTTAGCTTGTAACATGGCTAAATTCCCACTAGGAAAAATATTAAACCCCATCGACGAATTTTCGGAGGAAAATAAACCAGCCCCATTAAAATAATTTCGACCTTGATAAGGGTCATGACCAAGATTTTGTGCTAGGTAATTATTGTTGTGGTGTCTTGAACTTCTTAAAGAAATGTTAAGTGAGGAATAATTTGCTGGAATAGTACCAGTACCAGTGGCAGCAATAACTGAAGGCTCAGCTTGTTGTAAGAGCCATTCAATAGTTTCACCATCAGATTTGTGACCTAATTCTTTAGTGAGTTGAAAAACCCTAGCTGCACATGTTGCTGGCATTCGAATTCTACGACCACGACCATCAACCTTAGTGTGTCTGTCTTTTGTTGAAGCTCTTTTTGGCTGAGGTTGTTGTTTCTTGTTTGGTTCTTGATTTGATGAACTAGGATCATGAAGTGAGTTTGAACATATTGTATGGTGATCTTCTTTTTTCTCTAACAATTGTAATGGGAAATTTGGTCTTTGGATAGAGTTTTCAATATTATCATGATGATGACCAGTTTCCATTATAAGAAAAGTGGTGGTGTTTTCTTTGTTTGCGGGATGTGTTTGAAGTGGGGGCTAAGCTATAGAGCTAGCAGTAGTAGTAGTACTATATCTATCTACTATCTCCAATGGGTGACACTCAAGAAGAGGGTTTTGTGGGTCTATATCTCTATCTAATCTTTCTTTCTCATTCTATATTTGTAAAGGATTTAACACCTGAGCTTATGTCTATAAGCTGTAAACAGCTTATAAGTTAAAAAAAAAAATTGGGGTAGTTTAATTTATTTTTTTTGGCTTATAAGTTATTTTCAGCTTATAAACTACTTTAGATAAGCTAAATCAAATAGGTTCAATTATTTTTTTGAGCTTATTTTAAGCACAAAATGATTTTAAACTGGTCAGTCAAACACTCAAAAAAACTGAAAACAACTTATAAACAACTTATAAGTCAATCCAAACGGGCTCTAAGTTATGTTTACAAACCAAACAAAATAAAGATATTTTACACTATCAACAAGATTAGCAATAATGACTAATGTTTATCATAGAAATTTATCTACGATTATCTTATAAGCGAATTTAGAATTTAAAAATTTATGCGTGTGATAATAAATGATCAGTTCAGAGTTAAATATTTGTAAGTATTTAGTAATTTTTTAATATATATATTGGCTCCGGGTAAAAACTAATGGGTTCACGTGAACCCATAACTGACCCTCTAAATTTGTCACTGCAAGTGATCTGATAATATAAATATAATTACTGGAAATAGAGTGGATTTAACTGCAAATATTGAAATTCTATGGCGCTCTCACATTATGGGTCTTATTAACCTAGGTTTAACACATAATGGGTCTTATTAAACTAGGTTTACTCACCGTCTCACTAGATCCACAAGTACATAAAATGAATGCGACTCAATATTCAGTTATTACACTTATAGCTGCGCTCAGGTGTACACAAAATAATTAAAATATAAATAAAAGTTAATGTAAACCCTTTTATTAAAGGCTTAATGCATATGCGGCTCCTTAAACTTGTTTTTTTTTTCATTTTGACACCTCAACTAAGTGTTATTCCTATTAAACTCCTGAACTAGTCCTCCACTTTTATTAAATTAGATTTTATCTATCACTATACAAAAGTAAGATTCATTTGTATAAAAATATATACGTACTTGTATAGCTTTTTGCTGTTTGAAGTTTCTTCTCATATTTTTGAGTCAAAAGAGAGGAGAAAAGCTTAGGGAGATTAAAGAGAAAAGTGAGTGCAAGCTTTAAGCAACAAACACAATGAGTGGGAATTATATGAGTGCGCTACGGGAATTGGAAAAGCTAATGTTAATCATGGCATTATTTCTGTGAGGGTATTAATGTAACTTGCTGATTCTTTTTTTCTTCTAGAAAATTTATTTATTTTGGTTTAATGAAAAAGGGAAAAATTAAAGAGGAGGCGGGGGGGGGGGGGGGGGGGGGGGGGAATTTGCTGGCAGAGACATTATTATTTTGGCTGGAAGCAAAGTCCCTTCATTCAGACTCCACGTGTGATGCTGCTTATCATTCATTCAATCCATAAAGGCAGAACCACATTGGGACTCAAGTTAATTTTAAAGAATTAAGTGAGCGTTTGGACATAAAAAAAGGTAAATTTAAAAAAAAAATGAAAAATAATATTTGAAAATTAAAGTTGTGTTTGAACATGAATATAATTTGAAAAAATGTTGCATTTTTTTGAGAAATTTAGAGTGAAATATGTGAAAACAGGTAGTCGGAGTTTTTTGATTTCTGAAAGAAAATTATATCAACTCTATGTCCAAAGTTCCAAACATGATTCTGGAATAAAATTTGGACAAAAAAGTGAAAATTATCCATAACCAAACAAGTCCTAAAATTGTGAGTTCATTTCACAGAAAGAAAAAAAAAAGATAATAAAGTCAAGTGGCTGCATATGTATAGTTCATATATATCTCGTTAGAGCAATCATTGTATCATTCAACTTTTTTGTAATTTAATCAACCATTGTGTTGGGAATTCAGGAACCACTTTTAATGGCGATTTGATTGAAAGCTAAGTGGGGTTTAATTTTCTACTCTTTCACTAATTGTTAGATGCCACTGTCTGTAATCGATTCTCTAAGATCTTTTGTGAAAGCATACAATTAATTGTATTAAATATTTAATCCTATTTTGATGTTATTTGTGTTAAAAGAGTTAGTAATTAGATGTGTTCCCATGCATATTGAACAATCTGACATCAAGTTATTAGGATTTTAATTGCTACGTAAGCGCTTAACATAACATTGCGAATGTTACAAGTTATATATTAATCCATGAATTGTGAAAAATACTACTAATATATTAATCAATGTTATATGTAGATTCCAGGATTTATAATATTAGTCTTCAATAATTTATGTTGATGAACTAGAGAAAGGATAAAATATAAGATGTAGGGTAAAACTAAAAAATAGTAGCTAATTTTTAACCCTATAACTAAAAGTATGTAGTTTAAATTTCACAGGTAAAATTTTAGAATTATGTGTTATATATTAAGGTTTACCTGTTGCATTTGAAATTCTTTGACAATAATTATTCTCAAAGACATGATAAAAAAGAAAATTTAAAAAAAAAAAAAGGTATTGTATTTCGTTTTGGCAACCTCACAAACAGTCCCTGGGAATTATCTTTCAGGCGCAATTTTATTGAAAATGTGACTTCATGACTATGGGTTTAGTTTTAACTATGAGTAGAAGATTATAACAATTGAACAACCAACAACCAACATGATTTAATATTATTTTGACTAACTATGATATAAAAGAAAGATCATTTGATAGATGTAGTTGCATGTAATTATCAATACTTAGTTATGGCCCTCCACAACTTGATTATGACTAATTTCCAATTCAAGTACATCGTTATATGGGCATTCAATTAGTCTATGATTTGTCGTAAAACTCTATTTAGATGATACTTAGTCATGTTTGCTTCCTATTTAGTCATTTATAAAGTTCTTAATGCATAAATATTGTTAAGGAATTGCACCAACTTGGCCAACACAATCAATTCTGTACATTTCTATCACCCTCAATGTGGTCCTATATAAAATGATCTGCAATAATATCGGCATTTAATCATATAGAAAGTACAGTTAGCATAATCCACGACAAAGTCACGTTGTATTCCGAATTCTGACATAATTGTTTATATTTGGAGCTAGTAGGTTTAAAGTATATGTCGAGCTGATCCTTTAAATTTATTAAGTGAACACTTATTATCTTCGTCATATATTTAATATTATGATGGTTAAATTTAAAGGGTACTGACAAGTAAAATATTTAATTGAAATTCACATTTTGGTGGTCAATTACGTTTTTGCAGCTTTTGCTATTTCGATCTGTTCTTGGTGCTTGGTGCATATTTTGAGGTGCTAGTGTTGTTTCCGATTTTTTGTTTCTATTTTTGATGTTTGGTGCCGTTTTTTGTGGTGCAGTTTCTGAGATTTGATGAGAACTTTCTTAAGTTCCAGTAAGATTAAGATTTTTTTTTTCACAATCTTTGTTAAATTTAATTTAATAATCAGAGTTTGTCACCATTTAATAAATTTAATGGATCAATCTACATCTCTTAAACCTACCCTAAACATGGAGACCATTTTTTGTCTTTACACTAATTCATCTTTAATCTGTTGCAGATATTAATGTTGAGAAAATACTCTCCCAATCACATTTTATGTGGCACCATGCATACTATTCAAAGAGATAAAAATACAATTTTCTTTTACTCTAATTTCTCAATCGACTATAAAAATCATGAGTTTTTAAATATGTCGAAGAAATGACTTTTGAATATAATTTAATCTCAAGATTAATTCATTTCCAAGACAAACAACTCATTCCTCCACTATAGTGGGACACTTAACAATATATAAATCTTATTTTAGAGAAATAGAAAATTAAAATCCCTGAACTTGTTTATAGAACAGACAAAATAGTAAAGAAGGTAACAGGGGCGGCGAATATAGCTTTCAAGGGTTTCAATTAAATGGTTAATTTTCGACGCGAAACATGAATTTATGAATACGAATTTTGTTAAAATTGTAATAAATATTATTAGACATAAGTCCATAACTTTTAAAATACAATAATTTCAACTTCAATTAAAAAATCCTGAAAGGTTAAACTCATAAAATTTAAAATCCGGTATCCGATGGCTGCTAGAATTTTGGTGATGGAATAATAAGGGGAATTTAGCTGGTTTCAAGATTCACGTGAGATGCCAGCTTCTGTTGCAGTGATGGAGATGTCTTACCATCCATTCTTTCTAAATCATTCAAACGAAATTGTCAGAATGTTTGGTGGTTATTTTAACTTGGAATAATAATTCGTTTCTCACTTCCCTTTCCTTTCTTTTTTTTTAAAAAAAATTCTTTTTCTCTCTCTCTCTCAGTTTTGTTATTCACTTGGATAGGTAAATCGTATAAGTGGTCATATTATATCTCTTTTTCATTAAAGTCACATAATTGTATTTTCTAATAAATAATCACAAAACTTTTATCCCACTAATGCAAAAGTCATCATTGCCTGAAAATAATTTTTTTACTCTACTTCTTAACCCTTTTTATTTTTAATCATATAAATACAAACCCAATTAAAAGAGGGAACGATTCAATATCTATAGAAAGAAGGGAAAAGACGTAGAACCATATCTAAATTATAATGAAATTGTCGTTACACACTTAAACTTATTTTTTTCGTATTATTTACCCTCTTTACTAATTACCTGGTAAAGAAAAAGAGTTAAAATATACCATAAAAAGAGGGGTTTTAATATCTTATTTCATATATTAGATGCAAAGAACGATGTGGTTCGATCGGTTTGATTTTGAAAGAATAAAAAATAAGACATTAAGACCCCTCTTTTTTTGATACATTATAGGTGCGTGTATGTACATGATATGTGTTAACTTGTGTTTTTTTTTTTTTACCACATAATTAGTAAAGAGGGTAAATAATACACAAAATAATACATTTAGGGGGTAATATTGGACCCCCGCATATAATTTAGGTGTGTAATATTTGATAATTTCACCATAATTTAGGTATATATATATATTTCTATGTCTTATCCCTAGAAAGAAAAAAGTGCAAACATGCATGCATTGTAGAAACATAAATAAAAGAAGCTTAACTTAGTAGCGAAGTGAGGAAATAGGGAAAATACTCAGTTAGGTTACCATCATTTACATTTGTCATCACTTGTATCTTGTATAATAAGTTCATGATAGTGATATTTGCAAATGGCTTTTGAAGTGTCATTTCCGAACTAAAACAACGCAAGGCGCTCTCTATCCCTTCTGGCAAAGTTGGTGGGTAAGCCGACAATTCCATGTCCGCCTCAAACACTCAACACTTGAGTATCTTTGTATTTTCCGATCCCTAATTGAAAAAGAAAATCTATATAACAATAATTTGGAGAAGTAAGAATAAAGAGTTTAAGTTATTAGATGTATATAATTACGAGTAAAATTAAAAGTATTATAGCCTGTTTGGTCAAGCTTTTGGAAAATCCAAAGTTTTTATTTTTATTTTTTAAAAAATGCTTATTTTTAAAATGGCCGAGAGTTGTTTGGCCAACCTTTTGAGAGAAAAAAGTGCTTCTGAGGAGTAGCATCTGTTTTTTGAAAAGTATTTTAGAGAAAATACACTCACAAGCATTTTTTAGTGTCTGGCCAAACACTAATTGTTGCTCAAAAGTGGTTTGTGAATTGTTTGACCAGACACAAACTGCTTCTCACAAAAAAAATATTTTAAAAAAAAATACTTTTCAAAATAAGTTTATTTTAAAAGCTTGACCAAACGGATTATTATAATAATCTGTAATTATATATAACCTGATAAAAATAGTAACTCATATGTTTCAATCACTGTGTCAGACTTTCTTTTAGTCGATCAGTTAATAAAAAAGTGTTACACTTCTACATTTAATAAGTTTTTAATTCCAAAATTCCTAGTTTACCTTTAATAACACTCCCTTATAAACATGATATGCCATTTTTAAGAACACAATATTCAAAGGTTTTTTTACTTCCTCTGTCCCAATTTATGTGACACTTTGCGCTTCCCGGGATTCAAATTGCATGAACTTTGACCAATATTTTAAGTTGTATTTTTTCACCAAATTGATATGAGAAAAGTTGCAACTTATAGTACTTTTCATGTAGTTTCAAATATATAAATTTTAATGTAAAAATATTGAGTTAATCTAATCCAATTTAGCTTCAAAGTTTAGTCAAATTGACTCTCGAAAAATGAAAAGTGTCACATAAATTGGGACGGAGGGAGTATATGTTATAGAAATCTTTAATTTAAAATCACAAAATTCAAAAAGTTTTATGTTATAAAGCCGTCAGATACAAAAGACTTTTTTCACTAGTAGAAACAAAGGTTTTTCTCACCAACATTCAGTGGAAAACTTATGTTATAAAACATGATTTTCCCACCCTCGTTCCCATAGAACCAGCTTACTAGGAAAATGCATGGTGGGAAACAGGTTCCCATTGAAACGCTGGAAAACTTCTTAATATTATTGTGTAAAAACACTACTATTTAGGTTTGTTCTACAGACATTCAATGGGAATAGCTATTGAACATTTTTCAGTGGAAAATTCCGTGCAAAAATATTGATTTTTAGTAGCGTCTTAACATAAACTTTGTTTTTAGTCAAACTAAAGACAAGTAAAATGACATAAAAGAGGAACAACTAATATAGTAACATACTACCACCAAAGAATGTGGTGCAGTGGATGGGGTTGTTCCTTCCTTAATTAGAGGTCATGGGTTCGAGCCCTGGATATGAAAAAAAATCCTTGGTAGAGAGAACTTCCCCCAGAAATGGGCCTTACGCTGCGCGACTCCGAATATAATCGGACTCTAATGAGGATACCGAATACCGGGTGAAAAATCAAAAAAAAAAAAAAAAAAAAAAGAACATCGTAACATACTATAACAAGTACTTAAATTGCAATGATTATATAATTTTTTTTTATACTATCAGTTAGGGGTGTTCATGGTTCCGTTTGAGCCTGTTATCCTCTAAAAGATGACCAAATCAACTTAGTCGGTTTTTTAAATGTTATAATCAAATCAAATCAGTTAAGTCGATTTTTCATTGCTTCGGTTTTTATCGGTTTTGTCGGGTTTTTCGGTTTTTTGTCGGTTTTTATTTAAATATATGACAACATACGTCCAAACACTTATTAAATTGACAATTTTCTAGCATAACACTATCAAATCAATTACTCCTATTTGTGAAAAGAAAGAAATATAAAACTAATCAAGTTATATATGTACTTTGTCCACAAATTTGTATGCATCATCTAAGAATTTAGACATTTTCAAGGAACATAAAAAAAAATAGTACAATGAATTTTTTTTGTGCAATAAATTAAAGATCTAACTGCGATATACCAAGATATTTTGATGAATAATTAAAGGACTCAAAAACAAGTTATTTGGACAAATAGATTCTTAGAATTATCAAAATAAAAATAAGAAATCAAACTAGAAAGTAAATACAAAAATTAGATTACTATAAAGGCAAAAACATAGATTATGAATCAAGAGTGCAAAAGATTAATGTCTTAAAATTTTGAACTTTTTCTATAAAAGCGCAAGTGTGTGTGTGTGGGGGGGGGGGGGGGGTGCATCTATAATTTTTAAATAGATATTTATATTGTCGGTTTGGTTCGGTTATTTCTTGCTTAAAATCAAAATTAAATCAAAATTTATCGGTTTATAAAATGAAAAATCAAAATTAAATCAAACCAAAAAGTGTCGGTTTTTTTTTTCGATTGGATTCGATTTTCAGTTTGATTTGATATTTCAGTTTTCAACACCAGTATCAGTTACATTCCTTAAATGCTCAGATGCTTCATTAGCTTCCAATTAAAGAACATAATTTTTGCTTGAGCTGTAGCTAATCTCAATGATGATCGTGATTGGCTTATCTGTACCGTTTGTTTTCTTTCGAACTTTGGTCATAAACTAAATTTCAACCTAAATCCGAAATAGAGATGAGTAATATTAGTAATAACTTATTTATTGTTTGTTAGCACCTTCGATCAAATATTAGTCACTGTTATGACGTATTCCCAATATGATTTGATATAAACTGGCTACATAATTTCAATTATAAGTCGCCATCAAATGCTATAGACTTTTGAGTGGGGAAAAGAGAGATTTGAAGAAAATGAAAATTGAAGTTTAAGCAATTGCGGCGTGATTGATAGAACGCATAAATTTAAGTCTGGTATTTTATTAAATATATCGCAAAAGAAGCATGCATTAACGTTGTGATTTATGGCGGTGAGCCTGTTTGGATTGACTTATTTTAGGTGTTTTTAAGCTAAAATAACTTTTAAGCACTTTTATAGCGTTTTGATAAGATAAAAAGTACTTTTAGGCACTTGTGCTTAAGCAAAAATAACAAATCCTAACTCTTGGCTTATGCTTATAAGTCATAAGTTATAAACTCATCCAAACAGGCTCCATTTCATTTTGTAAAACTTTTATACATATTTTAAGAAAAACATCTAATAATTAATTTTAAGAATATTTCTTTAAAGTATCTTTTATTTCTCTCTAAATATCTTATGTAATTAACATTACTAATATGAGCAATCATAGTAAATTAAACAAAAAGCAAATAAATAACTTTAAATATTTTGGAATAAATTTAAATTGTTAAATCGGCTAATATTTGAAATCAGTAGCATTAGTATATTGTAAGAAGTCAAATAAGCTTTAGACGTAAATTGAATTAAAAATTGATATCGTGGGGTTTCCAAATATTAGTTTATACGTAGTTTTCAATTTTCAGTAAGACGCATCTTTTTCTATTTGGATGGCTTCATCACTCCAATCTTTAAAGAGCCAATTCCTTTGAAAGCTATCTGTCCACTTTCATGAAGGATGCAACTTTTTTGACAAGCTCTTTAAATATTACTCTAAGAAAATTAATTTTTTTGGATGGTTATGAAATTAAAGAATTGACGTTCCAATTAGTAGTTGTTACTGTCCATTATCCTATTGTTGAATTGTGTGAATCACCTTTAAATTGTTAGGAAACAAGCATTTTTATGTATGTATTTTAGATTTTAACATCTTGCGCTTGACATGTGTGTTTGATTTTTTTTCTTGAACTAAGCATGTTAAAAGATGTTTTTTGTTCGAGGATGATGGTAAAACTCCATGCAAAAATGTAAAGAAATTAATCTTCAACTTATGCATCCATCGTCAAGTGCTTCACCCAAAGGTGGCTATAAATTGTAACTATCTGTCGTTGGAAAGTAAAATATACTTGTTTACCCCTTCTCCGGGAGCTTCCTTTTTTACTCCCTTGGTGACTTCAATGCCTCATAATCTTCGGGTTGAAGGTGGAGAGCGTTTACCATCTGAGCAACCCCCCTTGTCAAAGAAAGTAAAATGTTAACCTTAATCGTGCTCTACCGACAAGATATTAATATGTTCCTTTGAAAGTTAATATTATATGTATGCTGAGAATGTAAAAAGTTTTATACAGTCATATTATCAACCCTGTTGCTTACTATTCATATGACTTCCAAATTTGCTCGCTTAATTTTCTTGAGGCAACCAATTACTTGAAAAGGACATTAGTAATAGCGTTACATTAGTTCTTTTCAAAATTTTCCATCCATAAGATTTTGGATATGTGCGACACTGCATCTGATTTTTAAAAGTCAGAAACATATGGTCCCATTACAATAGCTGCTTTCAAAATAATGAAAGCCAGTTTTTATATTGGACAAATGTTAACTACTCCATAAAGTTTCCAAGGACCAAACATCTGACACTTCACATTTACATCCAATAATTCCTCAGCCAGCTATCGGCACTTGCTTAGAAACAATAAAAATCTTTCGTGAAAATGATGTATCATCAGAGACTAATTTATGATATTAAAGTCCGGAACAGTGCTCAAAAGCTTGTAACGGCAGAATTACACCTTACAAGTCGCATATGAGGTGTGTTTGGTACGAATTTCAATATTTTCCCATATTTTGTGGGTCAAAATATCTTGAAAAATATTTTCTCTAGGAAAATAGGTTTCTTAAAAATGAGAAAAATAAATTCCCTAATAGAAATAGGGAAAACAAGTTTATAAGTGACATTTCAAGTTTATTGTCTCCTTCACGCCCACTCCCCACCCACCCCACCCTATAGTATTTTGGTAGATTACATATAAATACTCTTAGGATAATATTTTTTTGCTTACAAACCAAACATTAGAAAATAAATAAGAAACCCACTAGTTTTACAAGAAAACATTTCTAGACAAACAATTTTCATGGAAAACATTTTCATGCATACCAAACACACCCATATTCTTGGTAACAATTTTTTTCTCAAATGAATGCTATAGAATATATTATATTATCGATGTACTTGTACTTGTTATTACATGTGCCATCATTTTTATTAAGTTATCAATTACTAATACTTATTATAGAAAACTAACCCGTAAGGATCTTATAAGTGATCAGATTGTGTAGATAAGTTTGTTTTCCGGTGAAAATAGATAATCAGTTAAAGATTTGTATTTTATGGGTTTAAAGACAAGTAGGTCATATTCAATCCCGAAAACTGTCCTTCCGGGGGTCAGTGTTTGTGATTGGAAGAGTTAGATTGAACAAACGGAGCTAAAGAAAGAATAAAAGCCAGCAAGATAAATATATGTTCAAAGATAAATGATGCGCCCGAATGTATTGCCTTTTAGAGAAAATAAGAGATAGGTATGTTCAAAGGTCAATGATGCGCCCGGATGTATTGCCTTTTAGAGAAAATAAGAGAGGTTACAAGAGATGAAGTAAAGATCCCTTAGCTTATATGATAAAGCTATCTATATCAGAAATAAAAAATAAGACTTTTCAACCCTAACGTTTGACTGATGTGACTCAACTGTGCTCTCACATGCTTCCTTGCCATAACACTCTAATCGAGATTTATTGATGTGACCTGAGTTGGTGGAAGTGAACGCTAGCTGCGGAATCCCTTCCGGCCTCTCCGAGCTCCCAATTACGGAATCCAGCACTTTTATTAAAGTTGCTGGTGCATAAAATTACTTAAAGTCGCTTTTATTAAGAGAGGCACTTATGTAGTGATTAAAATCACTTCCCCTTAAGGAGAAAATTGGTCTAAGTACACCTGAGCAGTTTAATCACTATTTACAATCCAAACTCCAATTTATAAATTTCACATTGATCAGCTCGCGCGTAGGGTAAACAACTCTTATCTTTCCTCAAAAACAGTCCATTAATTAATAATGTTGATTAGAACACAAGATTAGGTTGGGATTTGGCAACATTAATGATATATTTCATAAATGAATCAACAAAAGCATTTTGACTTGCAAATTAGACCATCAAAACAAACCAAATGTCAGACATGTACAAGTGCACAATATAGAGATAAAAAATCATGACTTTAAAGTTTAGTACTGGTCCATGAATACTTCCTACTGTATTGGAGAAAAAAAAGGGAAAATAAAAATACTTGCTACTGTATTAATATTAACACCAAAATTCAGCCAACAAAAAAAAATGTGTGGAAATGGGGAAGCTTGCTTCTGAAATATTAATTTATCAGAGCCAGGTTTCGATCCTGGGACCTGTGGGTTATGGGCCCACCACGCTTCCGCTGCGCCACTCTGATGGTGATATCCTCTTCTCACTGTAGTTTTTATATATAATTTCGAATAGCAAAATAAATAAGGCAACTTATCCCTTGAACTTCCATCAAATGCTTACTTTGCTTTCAAATTTTCTGTATTTCGATTCGCTACCATACCTTTTTGTTATTTACACAAAATTTTGCTACATATTTATTTTTTTTGCATAGGGTAAGGAGGATGAAAAAAAAAAAAAAAAAAAAAAAAATGAGAATAGAGTTTCACACCTATTATGTATGAGAAAACACCAACCTACACCCCGGAAAAAAAAAAAAAAAAAAAAAACTACACCGACAATTTAGAATTCATCTCTAAATTGGACAAATGTTAGTTGTAAAAAAGACTTAAGGACTAAACATCGGACACTTCACATTTACATAAAATAATTCCTCAGCCAGCTGTTACCAGTTGCTTATATAAAGTGGCGGAGTCAGGATTTTCATCTAGGGGGTTCAAAAATTTTAAAAGATAAATAAACGAAGAAGTCAGGGGGTTCAACATCTAATATATATACATAATAAAATAATTTTAACTTTGAAAATACATTATAATTTTTTGCCGAGGGGGTTCGGATGAACCCCTGGACATGAGCTGGCTCCGCCTCTGCTTATATATAATAAAAAAATCTCTCATAAAAATGATGTATCGATGACTAATTTATGACATTAAAGTCCTGGATAGGGCTCAAAAGGTTGCAACAGTAGAGTTACACCTTCGAATGACATATAAACCATGCATGCTTTCCGTTGGTCAATTTTTTTGTTTCCCATCCGGTATTCGCATTGGGGCTGATTAAATCTGGATTTATACTGGGTAGTCCCACATTTAGGGGCAAAATACTCTCTAACAATGGTGACTCCGTACCCAAAGGGGCTCGAACTCGAGACCTCTTGGTTAAGGATGGAATTAGGAGTGTACAAAAAAAATCGACAAATCGGACCAAATCGATAATCTGAATCAAATCGAAAAAAAAAACCTGATTGGTGATTTGGTTTGACTTAGTTTGGTTTTAAAAAGAAACCCGACCACTATTGGTTTGGTTTAGTTTTAATTTAAAAAAATGTCAAACCAAATTAAACCAACCCGACATTACATTTTTTAAATTTCAAAAATATTTTATACATAAAAATATTTATTTATAATGTAATTTATAAATATTTCTTAAACTTTTTCATATTTTTTGGTCTTTTAACATATTATTTCACTTGGAATTAGAATTTTGAATAATCCAATAAGTTTTATAGCTCTTAGATAGTAGTAACTCAAATAAAACTCAACAAAAATCAAATCAATATTAATGCTAACAAAAGAAATTCAATTCTAACACTAGGAATGATAATTTTATCTATTCTTTAGTTTTATATTGGTTTAGAAAGTGAAAATACATAATTTAATTTTATTTTTTTCTTTAATATTTAGTTATGTAATTAATACTTATTAGTCATACTTATTTTAGCATGATTTAGTACTTTTAGATTATGATCGTTTTCTATATGCCTTATAATTTAAACGTACTTATTATAGCATGACTTAATTAGTACTTTTAAATTATAATCATTTTATTTTATGCAATTTCATTACTTTTTTTTTTTTTGCTGAATATTTTGGTACAATATCATTACATTTTGTATTATTTTCTTTAAAAATATCTTAATTAGATAGTCGAATCTTACTAGGACTAAAAAATATTTAAAGTACAACTTATATATTTAGTATGAAGACTTTACCGGAAAAAACCCGAAAAACCTGAGCAACCCGAAAAAACCGAGAAAACCAAAGGTTAAAAAACCCGACTTTTGTTGGTTTGGTTTGGTTTATAGATTTAAAAACCCGATACAATTGGTTTGGTTTGGTCTTTAAAAAACCCGAACCAACCCAGTCCATGTACACCCCTAGATGGAGTAGTACTAGCCACTACACCACATGCAACCATTGTTGGTTCCGTTGGTCAATCGATGCTCTATACTTCTTTACTACTCGTACAAACTTGACGGACTTAAGCTGTATTGAAAGAATCATTTTGTCTTTACATATATTCTCGTTAACAATTTTTATGAATGTTAAGCTGTATTGAAAGAATCATTTTGTCTTTACATATATTCTTGATAACAATTTTTATGAATGTTACGAAGATGTATTAATAATACCAGTGTAGATTAACATGTTATAACATGTACGTTGTTGTATCATTTTTACCAAGTTATCAGTTTATATTTGTTATAGAATTTTTTTTATAATTACTTATAAGTGTTCTGACTGTGTGATCATATCTTGCATTAGTATATGCAATAAGGGGCAAACAAAAGTTTTTGTCGTCCTTAGTTGAATTTCAACTAAGGCTCAGCAACCAGAAGGCATTCTCTTTCAAATTGGCCCCAGTTTTTGTTCTTTATTACTTCATTTATTATGGAGTGTTAGATCAAAAATCAAAGCACTCTCAAGTCCTTTGTGGTAATACTTGGGCACTTAGTCCAATTTTTGCGGGTGACGTGATATATGTACTATAATAACTTCATCATATGGTGATTGTGGTACACACGTGGTTATTGCTAATTAATTTTGCACTCCTGAGTCCATTCCTCCGTGGACATCTGTAATTAGTTATTGCTTTATTTATTAACAGAGGCAGATGAAGCACTATAACTTGGGGTTCAATTGAACCCCAAATTTACAATAAATAGTAGATATAAATTCATAACTTTAGAAATAAAATGATTTAGTACTAAAAATTTAAGATATTGAACCCCTAAAATTTAAATCCTAGATCCTCCTCTGATTGTTAGTAACTATTTATGAATCTTTTTTGCACTTTACTTCCTCCGCTTCATATTCTATATAATTTTAGTTTTTATATTTGGTTCGAAAAAATATTTTTCACGTAATCAAGAAGCTATTTATGATTTTATTCAAATTTACTCTTATTTGGAAACGTGAATAAAAACATAACCAAGAATCCATATATAATTGAGACTACAGTCAAACCTCTCTATAACAGCATCGTTGGGTCTAAAATTTCTTGGCTGTTATAGAGAATGGCTGTTATACACCTCTAACATTAACATTTAAATAATATTTCACTGTTGTCGGCAAAAAAGATACATAAAATCTAATTTTTCATTTTTAATTCCCAAATTCTAAGCTTAATCACACTTTGTATAACGAAGGAAATTTTTTTAATGATGAAATTAAGAATATACATGTGACATTTTTAGTCATAAATATTGTATTAAATGATTAAATATTTTGTCAAAATCTCTACACTTATTATTGGTAATCATCGATATTCTATTTTTATAAGATGGTTAATTATTATATTACCAAAAGAAAAAAATGATAGCTATTATATGCGGGTAATTTTATAAAGAGCGCACTGTTATAAAGTTGGTTGTTGTTGTTATAAGTGAAATGTTGTTATGGAGAAGTAAAATATAACATAAAAAATTGGTTCCAAAAAAACTTGGTTGTTATAGAGAGGTGTTGTTATATGCGGATGCCATGATAGAGAGGTCTGACTGTATTTAATTACGGGTATTTAGTGAAAACACTTCTTCCTTTTTAGGGATATAAGTGATTTCTTAAGGGTGTGTCCAAGCTAAAACATCATATAATATGGACTGAAGAAGATATTAGATTGCCCTTTACGTTATTTGTCATTATAAGTTTTGGCAAAATTTAGGCAACTTTGGAGTCACATTTACATTTCCAACTGGAGCATTTATTCGATCTCACTAATTATTCTCCGTCGTTTCAATTTATGTGGCGCTTTTCGTTTCACAATAGTCAATCTAACTAAACTTTGAAGTTAAATTGAATTAGATCAACTTAATATTTTAAATTGATATTTTGATAATTAAAAACTAAAAAAATGTAATATAAATTGAAATTTAGCTGATAATTATTATTTTTAAGCGTAAACTATATATGAAGGCAAAATTGATTCTTGAGATTCATTTAATGTTAGTTTCTTTCTTAATTTCATCTAAATTACTAAGCTTAAATCACCACATTTAACTAGCATAAACTCTTACCACATGAAATATCACGAGAGTAATTAAAGCATAAATGCAAGAAAAATAATAATTTATTTCCGTAAATAAAGAGATCACATGCTCACACATTCAGAAAAATACCAATATTTTCAATTTATAATTTTCACCAAGTTGTAATTATTTTACATCATTTAAATCACATTATGTTAAAAAATGTCTAGTTACTTGTTTCCCTTTCGGATTTGCTAATTCTCCTATAATCTTTTGGTTAAAATTTATTTAATTAGCGGATTGAGAAATTTTGATAAGAGTTTGAGCTCGGACTTAACACGGGCCTCATGTAACTAGTTATTTTATAAGTGATCTGATTATAATAGAGGGCTCATCTCAATTATCTGTCCCTGTTTCCTCTTTAAGGAGGAAATGGCCATGTACATCTGAGCAATACATTCCATGTTACACGTGTGACATAAAACACAAGAACATGTCGAAATCATTAATGAAATATTTCATTAAAAACAATTTAATTAAGGGAAATTTACATAAACAGCTACCTTTTAACAGCTTCTAACAATTTATAGCTACTTTTTTTTATATTTACAAATCGTAGCTAGTTTTTCTTATATTTCTGTTGTATTTCGCGTTTTTGAAATACAGGGAAATATACGGAAATACAAAGTTCGGCTGAGTTAGCATTTTTGAAATACACTGAAATACAAAATCTGGCAGAGTCAAAATAGGTTGTATCTATGGAACAGATTCTCTTCTTTCATTTTAAATGGTAAGTCAAATTAAATCAACCATGTATCACGCATAACTGTTGAAGTTCCATAATAACCCACGTTTCTCTCTCCAAATTACTCCATTCCAAACTTTTAGAAATACTTCCAAATACAGAAAAATATACACTGGAATACAATGAAATATGGTTGATTGTTTAAGAAATATAAAATTGTAGTATGCATATATACAATGGAATACAATGAAATATATTAGAAAATTGTTTCATAAATTAGAAATACATTGAAATACAACGAAATATACTGAAATATACTGAAGCATTTTATCAAACACTTGGTGAGCATGAAGCTCCACAAATCTCATCGGAGGTGGAGTATGCGTTTAACCACCGGTGAACCACCGCTGCCACCGCAGAGAAGAAGTGGCAGTGTTGAAAAAGTAAAGAACAAACCAAAACGTCACTCCTTTTCTTCAGAGATTTGTAAATCAGAGAAACTTAGAAGTTTCAAAGGAATCTGATTTATAGCAACATCAACAGTGAAGAGTTGCCTCCATAACTAAATCGAGAAGGGGTACGAGCTCTCTAGTGTTATTCTTCAAAAATTCGACGAGGATTGCAGAGATTATGTGCTCTATGCCATCAAGAAGAGTTCTGTTACTAGTTCTTGTCATTCTGACACTTCCACTGTCACAATCTTGAACAATTTTCCTGGGCAGGAGAGGGAACAGAGAGAGAGAAAGAGAAGGGTGAGGGAGAAATAAATTTGAGAGGTGAGAGAAAATCAATTTAAAAGAGAAACTTGTGTTATTATTCATAAATAGGTCATAGAAGTAGCCATATGACAAGTAAATTTCCTCTAATTAACTAGGCCATCAAACCAAACAACATTGTGAGTACAAGTGAGAACAAATTGAAATATGAGAGCCAGGTTTCGATCCTGGGGGACCTGTGGGTTATGGGCCAACCACGCTTCCGCTGCGCCACTCTGATGATGTTGTCTAGTGCTCGCGAAAAGTATTATAAGTAATATTTCTGTTTTCTACTTTGCCTCCATTTCTTCTATTTCTGTTCTCTAACATATATGTTTTTTGCTTTCAGAAAAAAAATTGCTCATAAATCGAAAACGTTTACAAGAAAGAGTTTATGATATTAAATAAATGAATCTTGAATGCTCCTAATTAGGAAGAGACAAATAAAATTATTTTCACATATTTACACGGAAGATGGAATGGTAATTAAATCTACCAAATACCAATTATAATGACTTACAAAATTGGCAAGAATATATCTTATGAACTCGTAAATTTTCAGTAGGGGCTTAACTAAGTTAGGATTGTTTTGCCCTAAAACTAAATTAATATTGGTGATTCAATACTTAGTATTTATCAAGCCAAACACTCTATGTTTTTAAGGCTCTTGGTTACTTCTTTTCAAGCATTAAATATTTTATATTTGGCATAAGGTCTTTTATCTAACTTTTAATGTTATTACTTCTATAAAAACATCTAATGGATTCTTCAATCTCCTCTCTATAGTTGACCTAACAAGTCGCCAACATATATTATAAGCAAGCGATCATTTGTACATGCGAAATGAAAAACATACATTATGTTTACAGCAAATTGAACTCATGAACAATTGGCATATGTCATTTATATGCACCTTTATCATATGCATATTATTATCACTTGAATCTGTCACTTGACCATGGTAAACTAATGTGACTTAGTATATATATGGAGTATAAGCAAGTAGTTTTCAGTGTATGAAGTATATAATGCTGCAGCCTAATGCCTATGGTAAACTATTGAGGTAACGAATTTCGCATTGGAAATGCACAATCTAGTCATGGCTATGGGTTGTGGAAGACTGGAAGTATATAATAAAAAGCCTATGGTCACAAATAATTTTTTGTTTAAAGCCCTATGGATGATAATATTCTTAAAATGACCCTCACTCTCTTTTACATTAGTGTTCTTGAACATGCAGAAAATATTTACTTACTATGCTTGCAAATTATATGAGCGTCCTGCGACTACTACGTTTTATTATTTATTTATTTATTTTAATAATTTTTATTCTGTTTCATCTTGGGATTTTAGTGTTTTTAAAATTTGTCATTTGGTGTGTAACAAAATGGAAAATTTCCTTTAGCTTACATTTCTAGAAAAAGTTCATTGCAATTAGCCTCAAGATAGTTTTGAAAAGTTTCATGCTAACCACCAGTTTGGAAAAGTTTCATGCTAACCACCAGTTTGGAGAAAAAGCTTCATGCTAACCACAGAACTACCAACTTGCTCTAGGCACCAAGATATCACTAGAAAAGAGAATATGTAAAATTCAATTGCATAGACTATACTGTCAATGCTAAGAGCATTTCACTACAATAACATCATCAATGATACAACTACCTCTCAATCCCAAACAAGTTGGGATCGGCTATATGAAAAGTAATAGTTCTCTATATCGTGGAAACGACTAATTTCATCAATGTTGACAGGATATGAGAAGATACAATATTCAATGTACAAGCATCCTCACTCCTCTAAGTGGAGCATCTATCACAGTTGCATACATTTTTACAAACTTCTTTATGAAACTGGTTTGGTTCTGAACCCACAAAAAGTCTCAGAAAATATCCAACAGTTGTGATAATTCAAGCAGCAGTGGCACTTCACGAACTTCCTACTCCGTCCTCAATCACATGAATGGTGGCTAAAAGGCAGATGAGTTAGCCCCATACTCTTGGCCCAAAATGACAAACCAAAGATATTCAAGAGAAGTATTATCACCTACTTAGTAGAGCTTAAAATAATTCCTTGTCCCAACATGTATAATCTCTAGTTGCCAATGAAATGCATCAGTTCATCTTCAATCTGAAAGTTAGTTCAAATGGGACGAACCAGCTGTCCAGTTTACCAAGTCATTGTAAAGAATGAAGAAGATCAACTTATTCTTGGAGGAGGTGGAGCAGATGACTCTCTGTGATGAAATAACTTGACCAGCGACCTACGCTCACAGTCCTGCAGACGCATACATTCAAACATATGATGAAGTTCCACAGACTTGCTTTAACACAGGTAAAGGACACCAAGTTTTGGGTGCAGTGTTTTTGGAAAATCAAAACTTCACAACCCAGCAGAAAAATTGAGCAATTAGTGGAACACTTATGTTTCAAGCAAACAAAACACATCAGTTAGTGTTTTGTTCAAGCAAACAAGCACATCAGTTGGTGTTTTTTGTTCCAAGCAGACAAAACATATCAGTTAAATGTCCCATCAGGGACATCTGATAAAAATTGGAACAATGCAGAGAAGATTAGCACGGCCCCTGTGAAAGAATGACAAGTGACAAGCACAAACGGAGAGTTGGTGTCCACATACAATAACAAAATAATAACATTGAGAGCATTGTGTTTACATGGTCTGTTCCCAGGTTTAATGCAAGATAGAGCAGCACAAGTGACCACAAGTTGTCTGACCTCAATAACATGTCAACCATTAATTTTGAAGAATGGTGTTAACATTTCAAATTGATACAAAACATGGTTGCAAAGTCGAATCACAAATGAGATGGGTGTAATTTGGCCTACGCAAAATATCGCGTGGATTTTTATGATTTTCACGCAATATTTTGCAATTGTCACGTGAAAATCATAAAAAAAAATCGTAAATAAAGTTTGCAATTTCCTCACAATTTTTATGATTTTCACGTGAAAATTGCAAACTTTCATAAAATTTTGCGCGATAGTTTACAATTTTTGCACGAAAATTGCATAAAATGATTATACTTGCGCGAGAATTTGATGATTTTCACGTGCTATTTTGAAATTTTCATGCGAAAATCATAAAATTTGCGTGATATTTAGAAATTTTCGCATGGAAAAGTTTGCAATGTTCACACGAAAATCATAAAATATGCATGAAATTTTATTATTTTAGTGAACCTCTCAATTACTATCGTAACTACAGAAACATATCTAATACAGTTAGTTTTCATGAGCAAGCAGATAATTCAACAGAACATATGTTTGTTAGTTTGGCAACAACAACAACAACATACCCAGTAGAATCCCACAATGTGGGGTCTGGGGAGGGTAGAGTGTACGACCTTACCCCAACCTTGAAAGGTAGGGAGGCTGTTTCCGAAAGACCCTCGGCTCAATGTTTGTTAGTTTGGCAAGAGCTGTAAATAAAAAAAAATTAAGTCACCTGAAGACACCTTACCTTAAACATATTTAAATGGAATGGTCTGTCTGGATTCATTCTCTTTAGTTTTAGGAATGTATATGCAAAGCTTAGTTGGTCACGTGAAGTAAATCGGTCAACTTCGTTGAACCAGAGGCAAGAGAACAAATTTGACATTGGTGTATGTGCTCTGACAATAAAAGAACCTTCAGGCACATCTGCAGAACGCCAGAAAACCATAATTGGTTCAACAAACTGCACATAAAAGAAGAAGGCAATGAAGAATAAGATAAATAGTAAGCATGACATTGCACGTACAGCTCGGTAGAGGAGAATTTGGATCTGAAGGGTCAAATTTGGTAAGACCATCAGATTGGTAAAATGAAAATTGTTCATCAATTGCAGTGTGATTGTACTTATTTAGACGCTTATTTTGGAGTACTTCTTCCCAAACACAGTGCCGAGTATAATGATTTGAGATGGCATACTCAGAGCCAGTTTGCCACAAGAAATGATCAATTATCAACATTGGATCAGTTGCGAGCCGCAGTTTGCTATCAAGCCAAATAGAGTACCTAATAATTGCCACAAGAGAAGAACAAATTCAATTTCAATTGGAGTAAGCAACATAAAGAATGAAAATCTAGCTAGGAGAATGGAAATCACCTTGAAGAAGGAAAGAGGCGATGTGTCAAGAACTTTGGTACTTTCCCTGTTTTACGCATATCTGTGTATGGTAAGTTCTTGACGACAACTAATTTCCACAAACCAACAAATCCACCATCATCAGGTGTGTTTCCTTCTTTTGAGAGCGTGTAAAGAGTTTCCTCATCAACAAACATAACAAAACATACATTCTTCTTTGAATACTCACTGATCTGAAAAGGCAAGGATCTATCCAAAGTAAGCACATGTTGCTATATCTTAACCTGCTCTCAGGGCTTTTCAAAGATATCATCTGACAAATCTGTAGAATATTGCTAAATTGAGTCACTTATTATTAGAGAAAACTGATGTATCCGGGATACATGTTTTAGAAAGTCTTTGATCTTCAGGGAGTTATTCAAAGTTTCTGATTTACAAGTTTTTTATGCAATTTCCATTTCTGAGAATAGAGAAAGAGCAAAGAGAGAGTTGAATGTCATTAGAATGAGATTGTAGAGAAAAAGGAATTTTCCAGCCTTCCAGGTGGTTAACAACTACAGAATGGATATAATCAAACAATCTCAACGAATATCATTAAAGGAAAGAAAAGTAAATATATAGAAAAATGTAGGTCAAATCATTACCAATTTGCTTGTCGGCCTTCTTAAGAAATCAGAGCTTCCAAAAATACATGATGATACAACCACCCTGCACGCATTCATGTATATTTTATCCACCTCTTTCAAATCAAATCCAGTACTTGGAAACCCTTCAGCTCCCTTCACAAAACCACAATGAATTGTTTGATTGACAGCAAAAAATGATTGTTCTCTTTCTTCAAGGGTCTGATGTCCACCAAATTTAGGTTCATGAGCATCAATATGGGAAGCTTTCTTTTCTGTTTCCATATATCCCAAGGAAAACTGAGTAAAATTCAAAAAGTCCTTGGGTTCAGTAAGAAAATCGACAGAGTCCCTAAATGCTACCTCACAAGGAAAAAAACCTGAAAAGCCAAGTAGAAACAAATGAGGATTTGCAGATTTCCATATTTCTGCTTATGTTGGAATAGCTCCTTTAACATCCTAGCTTTGTATATAGCATTTTACCAAGAGATGTCAAAAAAAGGATTAACTTGCTCTAACTGATCTCTACAATGTTAGGGAGTTCAGCATAGCCGCAGGATAACAAATATTTTGTGCCATGGACAATAGGGTTTGTCACTTGACAACTCTTTTTGGCACTTTTGGAGGTACAAAAAAGAAGTGAAGAGTATATAACAGAACATGAAGCTTTTGTATAAGGCAAGCTGTAATGCATATCTAGGCACTCCAGAATTAATTGGATTAAACACATTTAAAGCATGTTTAAACTTCGGTTGCCACCAACCTCAATAAGATAAAAGGTTTTGAGCTTCGACCTCAAAATTCTTCGATGGATTAGATAAGACGGGCAATAATCTAATCTTGCTTAGCAGGCCATATGTGCTGCAAAGAAGAGGTATCAAAAAGATAAAACCAACTACTAATCACTTAGCCAACATGGTGTGATTTTGAAGATAACACCAAAGAGCTCATTCATAGCCGAAGTTCTTGAAATTGTTATATTGTTACCTTTTGGCACCCATTAACAGTAATAAACGACATAGTTTCTAAAGGATTTACTTCAGGATTTATAGAGACAACTCAAATATCTGCACTAACACTCTCACATTACCACACAGAACCATGGAACAAACAGGTAGAAAGCGAATGCTCAACTATAGTTCTCCAGATGTATCTCTCTGCTTATAACAACTGCAGACAAGTGTTTCAAACTGACTACAAAGTTCTAGGATTTAGGCTGCAGTACTTCTTGCTACAATGTCCATTATATTAGTTATAACTATCTATTTTGGCCAAGATAAGTATAACTTTTCTTCCCATTGTCTGCTTGTTGGAAACTCCATTCTTAATGACATAAACTCATTCAAGGTATACACAAGCTAGTAAAAGTAAGTCTTACGCTGCCTACGGGGTTTCTTTGTTGGGCGGTCAGGGACATCATGCCCAATATAATCTTCTTGCATTTCTCTCCAAGGCAACATGCCGTGTTCCAGTTTATCTGCAAAGAAAATGGGAAAATATGTCTTTAAATAATACCTAAACTTAAGAAAAAACTTATGAAGGAATTTATAAACTCAAAATATAAGAGGTAGTATGAGCAAAACCCAGTAGCTATCCTTCAACTAATGTCTAGGATATTAAAGAAGCCACAGGGACGCCGCCTGCCCATAATATACTCGCAGTAGTATACTCATCTACAAGTGTAAGAATCCCAACGAGAAAACGTAGCAATTTATATGAGTTAAATATTACTAATATTTACAATCTTAAAAGATAACATCTAATGCACTAGAGGATACAGAACATACAAGTTTAAAGCTTACAACTTAAAGTTTGGTCAAGAAAAGCAAAAAAGAGGTGCCTGAGATAGAAATCAAATTACCCATTTCACAATTGAGGAGTAGTTTCTTATCCCTTATTTCCTTTTTCGAAACCTCATGTATAGATTACAGAAGAGTGGATGTCTATTTCTAGAAAAGCATTTCTTATTTAGGTTTTTCTACTTTTTTTGCAATGGTGCTTCGACCCTTTCGGATTCTCCAAAAATGCAAAACGTCTTGAGGATCCGACACACACCGAACAATATTTTGAAGAGTCCAAGCAACACAGCTTTTTGGTATACTTCTTGTATTCGGGCACTTTTTTGCCCCAATAGTAATAAAACTTATTACTCCATACCTTATAAAAGAAACAAGTCTTTCCAAAATGCAACAAGTTTCAGTTAAATAACTATACATATGATAACACTACAATACTGTAAAATGAAATGAATTATTCCAGGCATAAGAAGACTAGACAACAACAACAACATACCCAGCGTAATCACACCCCTACCTTTTGTGGGGTAGAGAGACTATTTCTGATAGACCCTCAGCTCAAAAGAAAGTTTATGAAGCAGAGTTGCAAGAAAAATATGACAGGAAAATAGCAAGATACAAAGTAAATGAAGCATCAGACAGTAATACACATTAAAGAATAAGAAACTACGCGATTACTAAATAGATACTACTAAAAATAGTATCTTTGTTTCTCACCATGAAAGTGCATCCCTAAGCCAAAAGCAGCCAATGAAATGAAGCAAAGCACAGCAAGTGAAAATACCCAAAACAGTAATCCCCGGTTTGTAAATCGACTAAACTTTCGTCCTCGTCTAGAACTTCTGAAATTGTTCTTGATTTGATCCAAAAACTTGTAAACAATACCTCTTCTCTCTTGGAAGAGTAGTTCAGTATTATTGTTCTTCTTATACAAACCCATTACAACAACATCCCTCCAAAACCTTATACATCAAACTCCTCATCTGTGCAAAATCAAAATTTATCAAAAAATGTTAGTAATTTGTTTGTTTCAATAACTACACAGAATCTTAATATTTTATTACCTTATAAAAAGAAACAAGTCTTGCCAAAATGCAACAAGTTTCAGTTTAATAACTACAAATATCATAAGACTGCAATCTGGAACTAGAGAATAAAATTAATAATTCCAGGAAAAATCATATTGATCAAAAAAAATTGTAAATACTGACAGCAAAATTAGTAAAAATAAACAGCATTAATAAAAAAAAAATAAAGAAATGCAGAATTTATCAAATCAAATTATGTCCAAAACCTTAAACATGAAAATCCTCATGTGGGCAAAAATCAAATTGATTAAAAAAAATGTAAATAAGCTAATGATGAAATATATTGCAGAAAGAAAATACTGACAGCAAAATTAGTATAAAAATAAACAGCATTAATAATAAAATTCAAGAAACAGATAAAATGCTATCATATTTAAACTTTTTAACCTTATAAAAAACAAGTCTTGCCCAAAATCAAATTGATCAAGAAAATGTTAGGAATTAGTTTCAAGAATCATATTCATTGTAGGCAAATAAATTGAGACATTATTATACATAGAAATGTGTACACATTTAAAGGTGAAATAAGGATTTACCTATTCATTTCCATTTAAAAATGTCAGTGAATATAATTGGGTTAATTGAATTTCATATGTGGGTGATTTTACGAGAGAGAAATGTGTGCATCGAATAATTCCTGAGTACTGATCTGAGTTCGTCGGTGGGTTCGCTCCGAATAATTTTTAAACTTGTCTGTTTTTAGAATCTAGTGCGTTTGTTTTAATTTTCTTTTTAATCCGTTTATAAAAAATGAGTTTTTTCTTTGTCAATTCTTTAATTTCAATTTTTCATATGACATATTTAAGATTGCATAGTTAAAAAACAGTTTAGTACAATTTGCTTATGTTTAATTTAAGACTAAAAGATTCAAAAGTCATTCTTTATTTTCTTAAAATTCGTGTCAAGCCAAATCCAGATAAACAAAATTGAAACAAAGGTAGTAGGAATTTTATTACTTTTGGGTGTGTTTGGTACGAAGAAAAATATTTTGTATAAAAAGAAAATTAGAAAATATTTTTTTGAAAAATAAGTGCATTTTTTACTAATTTTCAAGTGTCTGAGTAGAAATGGAGGGTCGGGGTGGCTAAGGGGTGGGATGGTAAGGTTGGTGTTGGGGGCATTGAATGAGTGGGAGGATGAACTTAAAATGTCATTTATGAAACTTGTTTTCTCACTTACCTAGAAAAGTCATTTTTTTTATTTTTAAAATATTTGTTTTTTCAAAGAAATCATTTTTCAAAATAGTTTGACCAATCAAACATGAGAAATTTAAAAAAAAAAAAAACATTTTTCATACCAAAAACACCCTTCATCTGTTTTAGTTTATGTGACATGTTTTAAAAATACTAGCAATACATGCCCATGCGATGCAAGCGCCGAACATGTCTATTCACTTTAATTAGCCAGTCTTTAAGATTTGTATTTTGAAAATAACTTTTAAAAACATTCTAATTGTTATTATATATACAAAATGTACTTTATGTACCATCACTTTAGTTGTAATTAAAAGTCTTTGAGATGGAAAGAGTCAGACTTTTTTATGATTATCATGACAATGAAAGTTGTTCATTGATGTAAAAAAAAATTAGTAAGAATATCAGGCAAAATTAATATTTTGATTCTAATTTTTTTCTTTTAAATTCTTTAATATTTTATATGTATACCGACAGGTTGATATCCATTTCAATTAAGTAACTGTTCAGATCCAAACATAAGAACCATTTTGGTGTATATATTGGATTAAAATATTTTTATTAAATTAATTATAAAAATATATTATAATTTTTTATATTAATTATTACAAATAAATCAAAATTAGAAAGATAAATGTTATATCATTAATCCCCAAATTTTAATTCTGAAATGAAAATATAAAGTAATATATTTTATAAATGTAAAGAAACAATAATCAAAAGACTGCAAAGGAGAGTAAATAAGTAAAGTATTGACAATGAAGGAAAACGGGGATAAATGTCACTCCCTGCCTTTACTTTTACTTGTCGATGTTAACATATCAAGGAAAAAAAAAATCTTCTTCTTATTTTACCCTTCACATTAATTATTCATTTTCAAATCATTTTCTGAGGCTATTAAGACTATATACCAATAAATATAGATATTATGATAAAATATATACTTTATTTATTAATTTTCAAAGATCGTGCAAAAGTGAACAAGTTATGTGTAGGAGCATTAAAATAACTTTTGGTACAAATTTGCATTGTTATTGTTCGTCCTCTCTTCACGTTTAAAGTATTGACAAAGAAGGAAAACGGGGATAATAGAAATAGAAAAGAAGATAAATATAGAATAGAAAAATAGACATATATTTTTAGTAATGTGGCCAAGTAATATGGACAAAGGGAGTACTTCATTTTTATTAATTCTTAAAGAACGTGAAAAGTCAAGTATAGTAATGTAGTCAAGTAATATGAGACGGAATGAGTACTTCATTTATTAATTCTTAAATAACGTGCAAAGTCAAAAGTGAACAAGTAAAAGTGCATGTAGGAAATAAATACGTGTCGGAGAATTAAAATAGAAGTGCACACATGTATACATGAGAAGAGAATAAAAATGCAATACTATGGCATATATTCACGTGGGATTTATTAATTCTCAAAGAATGTGAAAAGTCAAAAATGAACAAATTAAAGTGCACGGAGGAAATAAATTTGCGTAGGAGAATTAAAATTGAACTGCATATGTCTATACATGAGAAGAGAATAAATATTCAGCTAGAACACGAAAAATCAAAAGTGAACAAGTAAAAGTGCACGGAGAAAATAAATGTGTCAGAGAATTTAATTTAAAGTGCATACATTTATACATGAGAAGGGAATTAAATATTAAGTACTATGACACATGTCTACGTCATTTTTATTAATTCTTAAAGAACGTGAAAAGTCAAGTATAGTAATGTGGGTATGTAATATGGGACGGGAGGAGTACTTCATTATTAATTCTTAAATAACGTGAAAAGTTAAAATGAACAAGTAAAAGTGCACGGAAGAAATAAATATGTGTCGGAGAATTAAAATAGAAGTGCACACGTGTATACATGAAAATAAAATAAATATCCAGTACTATGGCATATATGCACGTGGGATTTATTAATTCTCAAAGAATGTGAAAAGTCTAAAATGAACAAATTAAAATGCACGGAGGAAATAAATTTGCCTAGGAGAATTAAAATTGAACTGCATATTTCTATACATGAGAAGATAATAAATATTCAGCTAGAACACAAAAAGTCAAAAGTGAACAAGTAAAAGTGCACGGAGGAAATAAATGTGTCAGATAATTAAATTTAAAGTCAAATCCATCGATAGACACATGTGGTCGTCCGGTTCTTTCACTTGAATACCTCAACTAAACCTTATTTCATTTAGACACCTAAGGTAGGGTCCTGTTGTGCCATTTAGACACTTTTCGCTGATTTAGCAATTTGTGTGATTTTCACACCAAATTGGCGCGTGAAGAATCCAAAAAATAATTTTTTTTAATTCTTTTTATTTCCTTCTTATTCTTCTTTATTTTATTTTTCCTCTTTTTCCTCCATTTAACAAAACTTCCGCCATTGCTATCTTGTTCACTGAAAAAAATCAAGACCGCCACCACCCTCTCTCTCCCTAAGCGTTTACAGGACAAGAAAGATGATTTTTTTTATAAATCTATTTAATAAACAAAAGAAAAAAAATTCCCAAAATTATTTTTTTTAAAATTTGTTTTTGCCATTAATGGAGTCTTTAGAAAGCTTGAAGGTTTAAAATAGGTTAATTGATTTGATGAAAATTTTGAGAAATTAATGTTGGATTGCCTTTGGGTCTTCGTGGGAATCTTTAGCTGAAGTTATAACAAATTTGGAGGAGTTTCTCTTGAAAATTTGGATTAAAATTGTGGTTGTAACAAGAACAACATGAAGATGGTGAAGAACCCTAAGAACAACTATTCATTTCAGATTTTTCAATGTGTCCTCTTTTTCTTTTTCTTTTTGTTAATAATGTGTCTTTTCTGATTGGGTGTAAATCAAGTTTTTTCTTTTCTTTTTTAGAGTATTACTTTTAATTTGTTATTAAATATTTTTAAATAGTTTTTTTTTTAAATTAAAAAAGAGACATGTCCTTATTTTATTCGTCATTTGACACATCAGCTGTGAGTGTATTGCACACACTTTGTAAATTTGGCTGATTCAGCGAAAAGTGTCTAAATGACACAGTTGGATCCTACATCAGGTGTCTAAATGAAACAAGGTTTATTTGAGGTGTTCAATTGAAAGAACCGAACGACCACAGGTGTCTATCGATGGGTTTGGCCTAAATTTAAAGTGCATACGTCTATACATGAGAAGGGAATAAACATTAAGTACTATGACATGTCTACATGGGCTATAAAAATAGTTGGATAAAGTGCACAAATTATATAACTCATGATACAAGAATTTTATGCGGGTACAATTCGTGAAGTTGTTGGTACAAGCTTGGGGAGCCGTGTTCGTCCCCCCAAGCCGCTTATATATAATGAAAATATATTATTAATATTTATGATCTAAAATAAAAAGAATTAATATTTGTACAGGTATAAATAATTAATTCATATGATTGGTGTAAATAACTGATCTAATTGGACAATAGAATATTTACCGACATAGATTGAGGAAAGAAGGGACGTTTTCATCCCGTCTCATCCCTCTTGGGGGGAAACTTTGTATGTTTCTCTATTTGTCGGCAGTAAGAAGTGAACAAACCGAACAATGGGTCGTAGTACTGACAACTTGTTTGGATGGTTGTTACGTATTGTATTATGTTGTTAGTTTAAATACAATATTTATTTTGATTATTACTTTAATCTTAGTGTAACATAATACGTAACAACCATCCAAACAAGTAACGATAAAAAGTCTCATTTTATGTAATGACCAATTTGATATTATCGCATCGTTACCTTTTTTTTCATTTTGTCTTTAGTTATTATCCAATAATTATATTTTATACCTTTTTATGATATGCAGAACTAGAGGACAGAGGCGGGGATAAGAAATTGTTCAGGCTTGCCAAGGCGAGAGAGAGGAAGGCACGCGACCTGGATCAAGTGAAGTGCATCAGGGACGAGGATGGCAAAGTGTTGGTGGAGGAAGCTCTCATTAGATGGAGATGGCAGTCGTACTTCCATAAACTCTTGAACGAAGAAGGGGACAAAGACATTGTGTTGGGAGATTTGGAGTACTTTGAGAGGCATCGCGATTGTGGTTATTGTACGAGTATAAGGATCGACGAGGTTAAAGGTGTTGTTCGTAGGATGTGCAGGGGAAGAGCGACCGGACCTGACGAGATTCCTGGGAAATTTTGGAACAGTGCAGGCAGGGCAGGCTTAGAGTGGCTGACCGGGTTGTTTAATGTCATTTTCAAGACGGCGAAGATGCCTGAAGAATGGAGGTGGAGTACAATGATCCCTTTGTATAAGAACAAGGGTGACATTCAAAGTTGCAATAACTATAGAGGTATCAAGCTGTCAAGCCACACTATGAAAGTGTGGGAAAGGGTGGTAGAGATGAGGGTAAGGAGAGGCGTGTCTATTTCAGAGAACCAGTTCGGATTCATGTCGGGCGTTCTACTACTGAAGGCATTCATATTGTTAGGAGATTGGTGGAGCAGTATAAGGAGCGGAAAAGGGACTTGCATATGGTATTTATCGATCTAGAGAAAGCTTATGATAAAGTGCCAAGAGAGGTTCTGTGGAGATTCATGGAGGCTAAAGGTGTACTTGTGGCGTGTATTAGAGCGATCAAGAACATGTATCATAGAGCCAAGACCAGAGTGAGGACTATAGGAGGAGACTCGGAGCACTTCCCAGTTCTGATGGGTTTGCATCAGGGATCAGCCCTTAGCCCATTTTTATTTGCCTTGGTGATGGATGGATTGACGCGACAAATTCAAGGTGAAGTGCCATGGTGTATGTTGTTAGCAGATGACATAGTCTTGATAGACGAGACTCGTAGCAGAGTTAACTCTAAGCTAGAGGATTGGAGACAAACGTTAGAGTCTAAAAGATTCAAGTTGAGTAGGACCAAAACATAGTACTTGGAGTGCGGGTTCAGTAGCGTACCTCAGAAGGCTGACGTGGAAGTGAAGCTTGGTACCCAGGTCATTCGAAAGAAATGAAGTTTCAAATATCTTGGGTCTATTTTACAAGGAAATGGGGATATTGACGATGATGTCATACATCGTATTGGTGCAGGATGGTTGAAATGGAGGCTCGCTTCCGGAGTGTTGTGTGACAAGAAAGTGCCACCAAAACTTAAAGGCAAGTTCTACAAAGTGGTGGTTAGACCGACTCTGTTGTACGGGGCAGAGTGTTGGCCAATCAAGAACTCTCATGTGCAGAAGATGAAAGTCGCGAAAATGAGAATGCTGCAGTGGATGTGTGGGCACACTAGGAGAGATAAGATCAGTAATGAGGACATCCCAGACAAGGTGGGAGTGGCATCGTTGGAGGACAAGATGCGGGAAGCGAGACTGAGATGGTTTGGGCATGTGAAGAGGAAAGACATAGATGCCCTAGTGCGGAGGTGTGAGAGGTTGGCTATGGACGGTTTTAGGAGAGGTAGAGGAAGGCCAAAGAAATATTGGGGAGAGGTGATTAGGCAGGACATGACGCAGTTTTAGATTACCGAGGACATGATCTTAGATAGGAGGTTGTGGAGGGCTCAGATTAAGATAGAAGGCTAGTAGGCAGTCTCGCTTTTCTGTCACACTAGTAGGCGTAGTTTTGCTCTACTTTTTATTGCCCTTTGATTCCTGCTTTTATGTGTTGGGTCTTGTCTTTCCATACTGTTTTATCATGGCTTCTTTGCTCTTGTTATTTCTCATTTTCGCATTGCTTTGATTTACTAGTCGGTATCTGACTTTTTTCCCTTGTTTTCTTTTGAGCCGAGGGTCTTTCGGAAACAGCCTCCCTACCTTCCAAGGCGGGGTAAGGTCTGCGTACACTTAACCCTCCCCAGACCCCACACTGTGGGATTCAACTGGGTATGTTGTTGTTGTTGTATACCTTTTTATGATAGCTTTTACGCCGTAACCTACTTTTCTTGTAGGTTTATCTTTCAAATTGTTGATGTCAAACATTATGTAATGACGGGAAACGATACAATCTGTCCAAACATTATATTCATCAAAACAGTACAAACAGTACAATACGATGTAACACAATACAGTATAATACAATACAATACAATACATTATGAGATAATACATAACAACCATCCAAACAAAGTGTTCAGCTATTAAATCCTGCAAAAGTAATATCACGCTTAATAGAAAGTTAGGAGATACGTTATTCATATATAAAATTAATATGGTATTTGGTTTGCAATTTAGAAACCCATATAAGTAACACATATAGAAATTGAATCATTTTATGTAGGATAGAAGGTGAAATAATTAATACTCCCTACGGATAAAAAAGAGTGTCCACTTAGCCATTTGCACAACCCTTAAGAAAATACTAACTCCAAGACAAAAAGAGGTAATTTGACTAAACTGACTCTCATTAAATAGGTATTGAGATTTGATCACATAACACCTAATAGGGGCAATTTTTTTTTAAAAAAAAGGTTAATTATTTTTTAATTTGATAAGTGAACATTTTTTTTTACTAAAAAAAAGCTAAGTAAACACTTTTTTTTAATCGGAAGGAAGTAGTTCATAAGTGCCTATACCTTATATAACTAATTCGGCATAAAATAAAAATACATAAATTTTCTCGTAACTACTAAGCTCCTCATCCGAATCCGCGACTTAAATAGCACAAAAAATAAAAAGTTGAACCAAACTAGTACAAAAAAAAAAAAAAACATAAGTAGTATTCACGCACGAATTTTGTGCGTGAAAGGACCAAACTGCAAAAACGCAGTCTTGGCCTTTCACGCACGAAATTCGTGCGTGAAAGGACCACAGTGCAAAAACCCAGCCTTGGCCTTTCACGCACGAATTTCGTGCGTGAATGGGGTGGTCATATATTGACCCCATCGTCCCCCACCTGACCCGACTTGCTCCCTTCCCCACCGCCATTAAAGCCCCGTTCCAGTGGTCCCACCCCCCTTAAAACGGTAATTTCGTGTTATTTTTCAATCCAAACCTCAATATTCTTGGTATCTTGAAGTGTAGGAACAAGTTTCTGAGGTTGGATTTCGGAATAGAGCGGCATATAACACATTTCAAAAACTCAAAAAAAGCTTCAATCTAGGTATTTCACTACGAATTTTCTATTACATTGTTAAATATATTATTACCCTAAGCATGATCATTGTATAACTGTGGTGGATTACTCGTTTTATTTTTTTTTCTTTTGCGTTTTTGGGCAGTCCGTGCACTGTTGGGACTGCCCATTTTTTCGTTTTTTTTATTTGTTTATCTATTGTTAATTAGTTAATTATTTATTGCTTGTTTATTTAGTATTTGTTAATTGTTGGATTAGCTACTTAAGTATTTATTAATTGTTAGACTAGCTATTTCAATTGTTAGACTGACTAATTATTTATTTTGTTTTTGTTAAGCCAATTGTTTATTTGTTAATAATTTCTTAATTGTTTCATTAGTTAATTAATTGTTTATTTGTTAAATATATGATAATAATTTATTAATTTTTTGATGAGTTACTTAATTGTTTATTTATTAAATATATGATAATAACTTGTTAATTATTTGATTAATTAGATATTTTTTTATTTATTAATTATTTATACTAATTGTATGCTAACTAATTGTTAATTATTTGACTTATCTTTATATTTTAGGAATGAAAACACTTAGTTTAGGATTCTTAACCCGTAGCTTAGGATTAAAAACCCTTAATATAATTTTCTATAAAAGATTACATAACAAATATTACTTGTTAATGATTTATTTAAAATACGTAAAAGAGATGGGTCACCACAATCTTTAATAAAATATTCGATAAAAGATTACATAACTAATACTAATACTACTTGTTAATGATTTATTTAAAATGCGTAAAATAGATGGATCACCACCCTCTTGATCCGGGGCCATTCGACCGAGAGTTACTGTATCTTCAGCCCGAGCATAGGTCGCAACATATATGGACATCCGACCTGCAGCCTGAGTCTCAGGTCCGTACCCGGTTAGGGGACTCAGCATGGGAGATCTTAGCTGCTCGCCCCCCACATCCTCGTGTCCTGGATATACTACGTCGGGGAGGTATCTGCAGGTGCGTCGAAGTTGGTAGGGTACAGCACGATAGGTCGCTAGTGACGGCATTGATTGAGAGGTGGCGACCGGAGACACACACATTTCATCTCCGCACCGGTGAGGCTACCATTACCCTTCAGGATGTGGAGGTCATTTATGGGCTACAGGTTGATGGACGCCCATTGTATATTGAGGAGCCTCCTGTGCTGCCGCCTTATCGAGATGAGTTGATTAGGCTCACCGGTTTCGCGGCTCTGGATGGTCATATTTCCGGCCAGAGTCGGCTTTTGTTGTCGGCCCTTTACGCTCGCTTGTGCCTCACAGACATGCAGCATCCGATTGGAGAGGACACGCCTCAGGCTGATGTTGATCGACGTGCGCGTCTATACCTACTCATCATATTCGGGCCCATCCTATTCCCGAACACTTCGGGTTCACATATGAGCTTGAGGTATCTTCGGTATATCGACGATCTCGCCGAGATAGGATGTTATGACAATACGTTGTTGCAATAGTTGACTGTTTTGTATTGCGCACCATTTTAATGCGCACTATAAGTATTGATTTGACAACACACCACGCATGACGATTTCAGGAATCTATTTAACTTGAACGCTTGACGAATGAAAAAACTCATCAATTGCATAAGTCTAAGTCTTACAAGTCATAAAAAAAAAATCAAACTTCATTGAAAAAATGTCTCAAAATGCTTCAACTGTTAAGGTTTCACTATTTTGGGATGGAGATATCGTCGAGGACAATTACTCCATTCGTTATAGTACCAAACCAAAAGCCCATGTTAAATTTCCAACAACTTTAGATTATGAAACACTAGTCATGTACATGCACGAAAGAATGAAAACTACACCTACTGAGTTTGGAATCTCAATAACTGGAAGATATCCACAAACAATATCAAACGGTGTAGTGCGTTATGGCATGCACAATATCAATGATGATGAATCTTTGAGTGATTATTTGGGATCGCCGGAAGAATATCGTGATTTAGTATTCATTAATGTTCTTGAGATGTATGTTGAAAAGATACCTCGGGAAGAAATCCCTCAAGTCCAGCCTATTCGTGGTAACACATATGGGGACTTTAATTCTTATGGAGACATTTTGAGTGGTCAAGTGCCGCTGGAAAATCTAAGCCAACAATTTAATCAAGCTTACAATGAAAATTGGTAAATATGAATTTTTTATATTATTATTATGTGTAGTAGCATGTGTTTGTTGTATGAATTGGTAAATAACCAGTTTTCAAATCTTTATAGGAACTATTCTCAAAACTCACCAGTGGTACCAAATATGGATGTTGGTCAATCCTCTCAGTTCGGTGGAGTTGATCATTCTCCACACCATGACAGTGCTTATGAACAACAGTAAGTTCATCACCTTGATATTAATTTATCTATATATATGTATGATGTTGGTATTTAAAATACGTTACTTTTCATGTAGGAGGATGAATGCACTTAATAATGAAGATTTTCCTAATTATTATGAGTCATCATCAAGTGATGACGATGAAATAGCTAATAATGCAGAGGTAACCGATGATGAAGACGATGACGATGTTCAAGTTGGTATGACCAACAATATTCCTCAAAGCCAAAACCAACAAGAACCAATACACCACCACATACCACCATCGATGGCTGAAAACCCAACTTCTGAAAGCCCAATTCAGTGGCATTCTAACAATATCCCTTATCTTGATATCCTGCAGGGTCATGATGATGCATTTGTCTTCACAAGAGAAGATTATGATAGTCGCTTAAAAACCTGGATTGAACCTAAGGATCTCAACAAAGATCGATGCTACCTTGCAAAGGGAATGTTGTTCGCATCCAAAAAGCTTTGCAACGGGCTGTCAAAATTTATTGTTTTAAGGACATGAGAGAGTTTAAGGTTCATCTGTCAACCTCAAAGATATGGAGGCTAGTTTGTAAACGACGGTATCAAGGTTGTGAGTGGCTGCTTCGGGGAATTGTTAAGCCTGATGGTATGTGGGCTATCACAAAATTCCGCGAAAGACACACTTGTGATATGGAAGAAAATCGAGCAGATCATTATAATTTAGATACAAACATGATTGCTCAAGTGTTACTTAAAGACATTGCCGAAACGCCAAGGTAACTTATCCTACCTAGTACATTATATGTCTTATATCAATTGAAAGATCATTACTAAATGTTGTTTGTTTAAACTTGTGCAGGTTCCCCATCAAAGATTGTATTCGAAACGTTCAAGCCGTATATAGAAAAACTATAAGCAACAGAAAGGGATTTCTCGGGCGTAGACGCGCTTTTGAGATGGTCTTTGGAAATTGGCATACTTCTTTTCAATTGCTGCCAAGGTATATGGCAGCTCTACAACATTTTAATCATGGTACTGTTGTAGAGTGGCGACTTATAGAGGGTAAAATCTTCAACTTCGTATTTTGGACATTCAAACCATGCATTGATGGTTTTGCTCACTGCCGACTAGTGATATCCATAGATGGTACACATGTATATGGTGCCTACGACATCAAGCTCCTAATTGCAATAGGAATGGATGCCAATGGGTCAATATTTCCTCTTGCTTTCGCAATTGCCGCTAACGAGAGCAACGACACATGGGGGATCTTTTTGACCCATTTGAAAACTCATGTTATTAAGGATCGTACCGGCATATGTGTGCTGTCTGATCGTCATAAAGGCATATTGCACAATATGGATAATTTACCGGGGTGGCAGCCTCCCTTTGTTTACCATCGCTATTGTTTAAGGCACTTGAAGGCAAATTTGCAATCAACGTTTCACAATGGCACTCTAAACAAATTGATGTGGGGGGCTGCGATGGAGCATCAACAACGAAAATGGGCTGCAAAAATGGATCTGATCAGGTCAGTGAGTGAACCCGCATACGTTTGGTTAATGAAGCTCGATGTTGAAAAATGGACGATTCATGCTGATGGAGGAAAAAGATGGGGCATGCTCACAACAAACAGCTCAGAGTCTTTCAATGGCTTGCTGAAATCTGCTCGAGGACTACCTGTCACTGCAATGGTGAGAATGACTTTCAAGCAGGTGGTGGAGCGATTTGTTGTTAGGACAAGGCAGGCCAGGGCGATATTAGCCGACGGCGGGACATGGATGCCAAAGCCCTTCAAAACTATGGAGCATTATAGGAAAAAATGTGAGCGTCACCAAATGACCGAGTATGACCCAATTCAACATGTGTATGAAGTTAGGACGGGTTATTACAACGGTAAGGGTGGAAACGTGCATACCGTTTATGAGGCAACAAGAACATGCACTTGTGGTAAGTGGCAAACGTACCACATGCCGTGTTCTCATGCTGTCAAGTGCTTCGAGAGAATGAGAAAAACGGTAACAAATTATGTGGCGGGGGAATACAAGGTCCACAGTTACCTTAGAGCATATTCCGGCCAATTCCACCCATTTGGTAATGAAGCTTATTGGCCAAACGAGCCGTTTTCGATGGTTGCTAACAAGGATTACATTAGAAAATTAGGCATTAACTCACGGAGTCGTAGACCCAATCAAATGGATGTTAGTGAAAGAACTTACTCTCGCAAATGCTCTATATGTAAGCAATATGGCCATGACAAGCGTTCGTGTGGGCAACAAGGCCGTGGTAGTACAAGTACGTCTCGAAGTAATAGAGCCTCTAGAACTTGAAGATTGTATTGTTATTGTAATTTATTGTTGTATTGCTTTGAATTAGTATTGTAATTAAATGGAATGAATTATTTTTTAATTAGTATAGACCTCTCGTATTGGATGAATTATTATTAAATCAAATATTTAAATTTGTACATTCAAATATAATAAAACACTTAAATCAAAACCCTATAAATATTACAAGTTTCAAAACTTGCTTCGGGGCACTTTAGAACTCCTAAAACGACGATCCATACGTTTAGGTGGACTTCATGTAATGAGCCGACATTATTGTACGCAAAAAAAGATATTAAGTTTTATATAAAATATTGATATTTTGGGATTTTAAAACATGACTAATCTTTGCCCAAAGTATGGAAAAAAACGTGATTGGAAAGGTAACGCAAAAAAAAAAAAAAAAAAAAGGCCCAACATTAACGCACAAAATTTATGCGTGACTACTAATGTTCCTTTTTTTTTTATGCCCATTCACGCACGAATTTCGTGCGTGAAAGGCCAAGACTGCGTTTTTGCAATTTGTCGAAATTCGTGCGTAAATACTACTTATATATATATTTTTTTTGGTACTAGTTTGGTTCAACTTTTTATTTTTTGTGCTATTTAAGTCGCGGATTCCTCCTCATCCCTAACTCTAATCCGTTAGGAAACGACCCCTACGGACAAAACGACGTCGTACCCCTAAAACCTGAATGTAAAAAATATTGAAACAGAGCTAACCAGCCAAAAAGCAACCAGTGCCGCCAAGTAGAGAAGCAAAACCATCTAAATGGCAACAGAGTTAGAAGAATTGATTGGCTTTCTCTCTTCCCCTTCTTCTCCAGTATGTATCAAAACTTTATACCCTTTGTATTAATAATTCAACTCATTAATGTATTTGAGTACACTTTCTTTGAGTTTTTTTATTTTCCTTTTTGCTAGTGTTCAATTGGATTGATTGATGTAAAGAAAGAATCTTTTCTTAAAATATTTAAATTTGAACCGATTCGGATGAACCCTTTTCGTGTTTGGTTAATTACTAATCATTCTTGCTATGTATGTTTGAACAATGATTCTTGGTAAAAAAGTAGCTCTTTTTTTTTTTTTTTTTTTTTTAACGTGGGACTGTAATGGGGTTGAACCCTTTTCGTCTTTTATTAAAAGGGTTTGATTTTTTATCCATATGGTGAACTTATTGCTATGTATGTTTAAACTTTAAAGAATGGTTTAGCTGAATAGAATTAAGAAACTGACCTGGTGGTGAGCCTTTTTCGTCTTAGACTATTTGCTTTTAGTTTTTGTTTGTTTTATTGAGCTTTTTGGTATATGTTTGAACAATGGTTTAAGTGCAAAAAGTAGCTGTCAAAATAAAGTAGGAATCTTTTGTTAGATTTATAAGGTGGAACAGAATTGTGGATAAGTTTGTTCTCTTTAATTGTCCACTGTGTATGTTGAACAATGCTATAGGTGTGCGAGTTCCCTTCCCCCCCAAAAAAAAAAAATGTTAGAAGTTTTCAATGTGCAAACTGAACTGGTGGTAAACCATTTTTATGTTACAGCTAATTGCTTTGAGTTTGGTAGTCTTATTGAGCTCTTTTGGTATATGTATGTTTGAACAATGATTTTAGGTGAAAAAACTAGCGGTTGATATTGTTCGTGATTATACTGGTTCTGAGGATGGCTTGGAATCTCTCGGCAAGTACTCTGACGTTGTGCTTCCCTCTCTGTCTCGCCTTCTTGGTGAAGAAAAGGTAGCAGTGTCTTCTAAAATTTTGTGTGATTCAGTGTTATCAACAGCGCAAAAAAGCTCTAAGGTTAGATGGGGCTTTAAGCGCAAAGCACAAATAAAGTGTGGGCTTTAGTGAAAAAAAGCGCAATGGTGCAAAATTACAAATAGATGTGTGTTTACTAATAATAGTAAGCATGAATAACAAATATTTTTTGATGACATGGGAACCCGCAACCGTTACCCTTCGGGTGCACACAGGGTAAATCCAGCTCCTGTGCGATAGCTCGCAAATCACATAGGAGAGGTAACCCGCACTAGGCAAGCCCCGTGCGACGAGCTTGACCCAGAAGGCAAATCCCCTGCTGTTGTAGGCAGTGAGTTTCGAACCTGAGACCTCCATTATGAAAGCCCCATGCTCAACCAACTGAGCCACCCTTGCGGGTAGCATGAATAACAAATGTATGGACAAAGAAATTGTAAAAACATTACGATAAAGTGAATTATCAACAAGAGAGGCTCAATGGCAAGGAAAAGTATGTCTTAGAGCCTTGATGACGACATTGAAGCGCACATAAATGGAGGCGAAGCGCTCAACATGTTTTGAGCCTCGCTTCACGGCTTAAGCGCGCCTTTGACAATACTGGTGTGATTACATCAATAAAGTTCACATTATGGGTGCTTGAGACAAGAAAAGTTAAACAATTACTGTTCCGATTTATAAGTAACACTTTAACTTTTGAAAATTTGATATTGAAATTGAAGATTTGTCCCAAAATGAACAGAAATCATAAACAAAAACAATATTTCAATAACTGTATAATGTCTGGATGTTTGTAATATTTCCTGTAGCATTTAAAAGAATCTTACGAGTCAAAATAGATCAGATATTTGGAAAGAGGGATTAGTTCCTTATCCGCATAAACTTGAACTGCTCTAGTTAATCTTGATAGTCGTGTACACTAGGCGTAACCATCCATATCCTAACATGGTGATAGAGCAACAATGTAGAAAATTTTCTTTTCCCTTTTTTTTTGAAAAGAAAAAAAAAGGCTTTTGAGAACACCAAAGTTCACTGTGCAAACACTAACTCACTGCTATTAGGCTATAGCAATGATTTTTTACATATCTTTTGAAAAGAAAAGAAGCAAACACTATGTTATACCAAAGTTCACTGTGCAAACACTTACTTTTACCATATAAGAGTTCATTGTGCAAACATTTTTTTCGAATTTTATTTTAGAAAGACTTCATGCCAAAATTAAACTGTGCATGAAACCTTTTATGAAAATCTTTCCTAGCATAACATAATGAGCCAGAAAAAGATAAAGCTGGATGAGATCTCTTGAAAGTATGAACCTGTCCAAGTTGGTGGATATACATATCGAATTGCTTTCTTCTTGTGAAACCCTTGTTTTTTTCCCATACTAACTGTGCAAAAACCCTACAAATTTATTGTTGGTTAATTCCAACCTGACCATGGTCTATCTTCCTGAGTTCTTTTATCAAACTCAATTTAATGACATGTTTGTTATTCTTCTTTTCTTGTATTGATACTTATACTGTGCAGTAGCCTCCAGAAGGCCTTTTTAATTTTCTTTACTTGTATTAACAAACTCATTCAGGTGGTTTCTGAACCTGCGGCTCAAGCACTGGTAAATCTGTCACAAAAGCCAGAGTTGGCAGCTAAGATGGTTGAGATGCATATGGTTAAGACATCGATGGAGACCCTGTACAAGCAAGATTGTGAAATCACAACTCTGCTGATTATGCTCCTTGTTAATCTCACACAGCTGGATGCTGGTATTGATTCTTTGCTTCAGGTTAATTCTCGTCTTTTTTTTATGCCAAGTTTTTTTCTTTGATTAAGTAAGATATTTCATTAAAAATGCATCAACAAGTTTCAAAATACAAGAGAACAAACGTACAAGATTTTTAGCCCCTGTACAATGTGTCAATCTAAAACTAGGGAGCTAACAAAGTCCGTCCAAAAAATGGTCAAGCTAATTAGTCCAACAAACAAGATGAAGCAAACCTCTAGCTTCCATAGAATGATATGGACTTGAAGTTCCACCAAACATCTTCGATTCCTTTCAGTCAACAGACACCAAAACATAACTGCAGGGGTCATCACCCAGATTTTCTTGATGGTCTTATCAACTCTCCGTAGGTTCTCGTTTACACCAAGTTTAAATTTGAAGCTACCAATAGGTGTCAACATTCTTGTTTACAAACTTGTGAGTCAGTGTTATCAAAAGCAAACGAAAAGCGCAAAAAAGGTTGTAAGGTCCATTGGGGCTTTAAGCACGAAGAGAAAATAATGCGTGGGCTTTAATAAAAATGCATAAATGGAGAAATAATACAAATATATATATGTTTAGTTCAAGAGTAATAATTATAATCATGAATACCAATATTTTGAGCCGAGGGTCTTTCGGAAACAGCCTCCCTACCTTCCAAGGTGGGGGTAAGGTCTGCGTACACTTAACCCTCCCCAGACCCCACACTGTGGGATTCAACTGGGCATCTTGTTGTTGTAATAACAAATATATGGACAGAGAAATTGAAAAAAAAATTACGATAAAGTGAAATATCCATTGCTTAATGTCGCCTCTTCCCACACGCTCATTGGCAAGGAAAAGTATGTCTTAGAGCCTTCGTAACGACGCTGAAGCGCACAACGCTCAACATGTTTTGAGCCTCGCTTAGGGGCTTAAGCGCGCCTTTGGCAACGCTGTTGTGAGATAAATTACAAAATTGCGTCCTGTATCTTTTTAAGTTTAAATCAATAATGGACAACTTTGCAAATATTAGGTTTCAAAATGTCAATTCAGCATTTCTCCTCTTTGGTCATTGAATGGCTGAAAAAAGAAAGAAAAAGATGCTTGTACAGAAGTTGAAGAAATAAAAAGACACAAACACACAAAAGAAACAAGAGTTCTATAAATATCTTAAATCACGTCATACACTTTAAATCTGCTGTCACGTTGTTGTCGTTGATTCTCCTCAATTAATATGGATAAGTTGGCTACCGGTTTCTTAATCATCGTCATAAACAGTATCAGTTTCTTATGCTTATTATGCTGATTGCTTCCCCTGATTAGCAGTCTGCAGATGAGAAGATGCATGGCTTATATGTCATGAAGCTTGTGAGATCGTTTTGTTCGTCCTCCTCTGAGAGTGAAGGTATGTTTAATTATCATTCTATTTCCCTTTTATCCAGATTGATTGTTTTGCGTGTTTCAAGTGCTGTGATACTTCAGTCCCTAGAACTAAGAGCGAAGATGAACTGATTACAGCTGAACCCAGACAAATCCCTGTCCCTGCTTAGCTTGTACACTAAAAGTGAGAATCAGGAGGGTGGTTCTTTCCTGATCAAGCCTCCAGATTGGCTACTTGAACCTGAATTGATTAACTAGCTAGAGAACTCGACTTAAATTCACCTCATTCCATTTAAGATGGAAAACAAATCTAAGAGCCTGTTTGGATGGGCTTATGCCTATAAGCTTTTTGCAGCTTATAAGCTAAAAAAAATAAGTTGGGGTAGTCTAACTTATTTTTTTTTGGCTTATAAGCTGTTTTCAGCTTATAAGCTGCTTTAGATAAGCTAAGTCAAATGGGCCCAATTATTTTTTTGAGCTTATTTTAAGCACAAAATGACTTTAAGCTGGCCAGCCAAACACTCAAAAAAGCTGAAAACAGCTTATAAGCAACTTATAAGCCAATCCAAACGGGCTCTAAGTTGACAACTATTTTTTCTGAGAATGTTAACATAAATCTTAGTCAACAAATTAGTACTGTAAATTTTCATGGATCTTCTCATCTACTCTAAGGATTGACCCAAAAGTCTTGAAACCCAAAGCACAGGTTCTATCCACAAATTTGGTCCAGTGAGCTTTAAACTTGACCAGATGTGACTTTTTGTGCTTTAATGAGAAAAGGTGAATCACTTACTAAAAAAAAAATGAGAAAAGGTGAATCCTCGACGGAGAAGCAAGAAACTTACTGCAGACTTTATGTGGAAGAAGAATCTTTTTATGATACAAACTATTATAAAATCTGACTTCATATTATATGTCACAGAAAATTGCTCACTTTAATGTTTAGTGATAACACTGAATGAACTTGAGATGGTCGACCTTATAATGTAGTAACCTTAAGACAGTTTTTAAGCAAGTTTCAGTTGTCGTTTTGACGTTTCATGTTGTAGCTACCAATTTCGTTGCTGCATAGAATTCTTTAAGGTGGCCTTTAGGCACAAATCTGATTTGTTTTGCAAATCGTCTGGTCTTATAGTTTGGCTTTACTTTTGTCCTTAATAAGTTAGGACATAGTAATTCAGCTCCAATCCAAATTTTGGGTGCTATAAGACTTAGTTAGAAGATATTCTGCTGTGGCTGAGCAATGCTGTGTAAAGTCTGTCTGTTCAATTTTCCAAGAAGAGACCCTTTCCTCCTTCATACGATAAAGCTAATTGGATTCTGCCCTGGGCTTCTGCCTTCAATCTTAACAGATCTTTTTTTCAATGTTTGCCTGCTTAGGCGAAGTTGAAGGTATATCAAATGTATTATTTCAAGATTCTAGTACTTAAAAAGTACTATCTTTTGGCATGTATTGGTAAAAAAAATGTATCTTTTGACATGTGTTGTGTTGAAGTGTCTGACCATCTCATCGAAAAGTTTAAGTTGTTAGTGAAGGTGTACTCTTTGCATAAACTTAATATTTCCTTAAGTTGATGCATGTTTAACTCAAACAAGAAAATATTGGCTTAACTTTCTGCAGTATTATTATCTTTATTCCTGTTATTACCACAAATCTCTTTTTTCCTTGTTGTCAGTTGATCCCTTTGAACATGTGGCTTCTATACTTGTTAACATTTCTAAGAAGGAACAGGGGAGAAAGCTTCTGCTTGATCAAAAACGATCCCTTCTAAAGCTAATAGTCCGGCAAGATTCTAAGAGCTTGTTGCGAAAGAGAGGGGTATGTAGTAGGATATTTTTCAGTTCAAGATGGCTTTTTTCATGTATATATGGCCTTCTGCTTTAAAATTATGTATGTGAATGTCAACTGAAAAAAAATTGGAAATGTTTTAAAATTCTGTCATCAAGCACGAATATAGCAGTTTGGCTTGATCCAGCTTTTTTACTGTATATTTAAACCTTTCTTTTACAATCACGTGATTAGCAGAAGTTTAGCTATAAAATTGTGCAATGATTTTGGGTATAGGTTGCAGGAACCATCCGCAACTGCTGCTTTGAAGCGGAGAATCAGCTGCAAAATTTGCTTCTGATTTCTGAATTCTTATGGCCAGCTCTGCTCCTGCCTGTTGCTGGAAATAAGGTGACTTGTACTTATATAAGGAAGATGTCCATGATAATTTATTTATTTCTGCATTTCTGCAGCATTCTTCAAATCTTTCTGTAGTTGAGAGTTGAAAGAATGGCTGTGTCTTTGCTTTTTACTCTCATATGCGACACTTATTTGTTTGTTTCATGAAACACCTTAGAGACATGTAAGGTTCTTTTCCAGCATCTCAAAGTCATTGTTATTATGCTTGATGGAGAGCTATCATTTAATTATTCTCTCTCTGATTGAAATAGTTCAATGAATCAGATAATGTGAAATCTGAGAACTAAGAAATGTTGTTTGTTATCAAAAATTCATTCAGAGACCATATGGTGAATGGTTCTTCCATCTTTATTTAAGGACTGTCTACAAAGATTTCTCTCAACAAGTATGCTGAGAGTTACTATGTTTATTCTTGTTATTAGTGCGTAACATTACTTAACATAACGCAAAAGGGAATGGTTTATCTGCCGGGATATGCTGATTAATATCTGCTATAGTTAAGATTTTTATCCTGTCAAGTACAGAGGAGCTGCATTTTAGTTGTTCACTTCTCAAGGACTACTTGTTTTAGGATTTAACCAGTAACATTATGGTGTTGCTGAACGAGTGTGCTAAGCATTAGCCTGGTAAAGAGAAAAACAAAGTTTGTGAGGAGAAAAGAGAACAAAATTTCAAATGGGAATAGAGGCGCAGGTGGAGCTGAGAATCGTTTCTGTTTGGTTCCCTGCTTGGTAAAGGCTAAAAAGGCTTGATCGAAATTTCTATCAAGTTCAAGATATCCTTTGTGTCCCAACATAAAGTATCTTCTTTTTACTTTTTTGGCACTCTATATTTTTTCCTTTCTTGCTTCTCTGCTTCCCAATTATCAATAGCTCACCGTTACAAATATGTTTTCTCAGTTCTCCATATTCCTTTCCATCTGGATTGAGTATTTTCTAATGGGCTGACTTTTGACAGGTTTATAGTGAGGAAGACACTCGGAAAATGCCACAAGAACTTGCATGTGCACTCTCAATCGAGCGAGAACCCGTTACTGATCCTGAAATTCGTGTACAGGCACTAGAGGCTATTTATTTGCTCATATTACAGGTCTAATCTGAGCTGTTTTTTTTTTTATATGTGCTTCATTTGCTTATCTTAACCCTTCCAGCTGTGATAATAATCAGCATATATTATAGTGTTTCAAGTTCGGAGTTCATATCCAGCCACCTGAGATAGGAGCTCCACTATGGATGATTCGGCAGGCGTTTGTATGACGTGCTCCATTGACATCATGAATTGATTGCAGGAAGCAGGCAGAAGAGCATTTTGGTCAGTGAATGGTCCCCGGATATTGCAAGTTGGCTATGCAGATGAGGATGATCCTAAAGCAATGGAAGCATATGAGCGAGCTGGCTCCTTGGTATTTCCAACTCCAGCCTATCATCCGTCAAATCTGTCCTGTCATAGGAGATATATCTTGAACTGTCCCAATCTAATTCTTCTTAATATTAACAGCTGATTCAAGAGGGTGGCCTCAATGAAGAATCAACGGAGACATCGTCGTAGACATCTTGTATTCTTGCTGGTTTTGATACTGCGATATCAATGAGTTCAAACAATCAATCCAGACAGAAACTGCAGGTTGCTTGGAGTATTCAAGTCCTATAGAAGTGGCAGTGGTTTCAAGAGTATCTTAAGTTCTTTCTTCTTTATTTGGCGGTTTCTAATGGCGGGGTTGGTGATGGTCCTCGGAAGGATGCTATGTCGGGACGGGGGTGGTGTATTGGATGTAACTTATTACTATATTTACAAGGCAGGGCTTTTGCTGCTGAAGGAATGATATAAGATTAGAAATTTGATTTCAGATATCTCTATATTGTTTGACTGATTTAGCAGTGTTATTGATTGTCAGTTGTCACAGAGTCTTCGTAGCTCCAAATTTCTGTGAACATTCTGAAGTCCAATGTAAAAACTGTTGCTGGTCTTCTTGATTACCTTCAATCCAAATCTAAAAGGTAAAAGCGGTAAAAAATATATAAGCAAAGCAGAAGTACCGACTAATTTATGAGTAATACTTCAATTTGGTTTCGTACGGAGTAAAAATCTCTGTGAGAAATATTTCTTGATTAAATTGTATTTTGCTGTTGAACATCCTTAATTGTTGATAAACATTTTCATCTAAGAAAATGCTGTACACTGAAACAATGGAAAACTAAATCCGTTTTTGGAGTGAAGCATTTTGCTCTGCAAGTGTCACGATCCAACCCCGTAAGCCGTGACTAGTGTCCGTGCTGGACACCCAGACGTACCCCATAACCCAAACCGGCATATTAGCAGAATGTATAGATATAAAAGTCAAATGGCGTCACTAACTATCACAGATGAACAGATATAGCACGTAGAAGCCGATAAGGCTATCACAGATCATATCAACCCAAAACATATACAGAACCCACATGTATGTCTACAGACCTCTACAGAACACATCAGAATCATAAGACGGGACAGGGCCCCGTCGTACCCCTGAACAGTATACATATGTACAATGGCAAAAGACTGTACCAAAACATAGGCTTCGAACAATAGAGCACTCCAAGATAGCAGAATATAGTCCTAAGCAGGCGGATCAGCAAATCTGTCGTCTGTACCTGCACGGCATGAAAACGCAGCCCCCGAAGAAAGGGGGTCAGTACGAGATATGTACTGATTATGTAAAGCCTGGAGCACAGAAACAAAATCGTAACCGGAACAGAACGTACAGAAAATGAGTGTAATGTCCAGATTATCAAATGCATATTTTCAGAACATAAAGAGTGTATGCAGAAACATATGCCATATCATATCCGGCCCCGCCAAGGGACTCGGTGAACAGAACGTGGTCGCCACCCCGACACTGGCGCCACAACACATCATGCTCCAGAATAGGGAATAACCCCGTAACATAACATATCATATCAGATGGCCATATCAAATCATATCATGTCATATCAGAATGTGTGTACATGGCACAGCATACTCCACAACCCATGTACAAGTAAACCTGCCCCCTCACATCGAGGCACGGCGAACAATGCAGTGGAATACGCTTGACAACATATCCTGGCCCGGGCTCAGTGAGGGAAACATTGAGGCATCCACGAGTGGAGTAGTGAGAAACTAAATGCAATATAAAATACCATATATTTCCAGAGACTCAGTAATACATATCGACGGACAAATCGTAATAATGATATCGGATAGAATCATAGTGAGTGTATTTCGGATGTCATATGAGCTACAGAGAAATAATCTTTCTGGGATCGTTTCCAAGTTCCAAAATAGCTTATAAGACTCAAGGGAATATTTAAAATAATTATTATATAGTAGTTAGAAGGACAGTTAAATCGTTTCATTTTATTTTGCTCGAAAATAAGACAATAGTACATTAAGAGACAAATTGGGAATAGTGGGCCCACCTCGGGTCCACTAAAGCGATGGGCGCGAATTACGTATATTAAGTCTATAAAGTCATCCATAGAGGTCCTAGGGACATTCCTTAACTTTCTAGGCAATTTGTGAGGGCTTACACAATTCTTTCAACAAAACATACATATAGAATTCAGTTCTATTGAATGAAAAAGGGATATTTTCAGACGCGGGTTTCTATGAACAAAATACTTTCCGAGACTCAAATCCGATCCTAGTATACCTAGGACATGCCAAAAGAAGAATAGGGATAGCTTTACATACCTTATTCGCTCTTTGCGCCTTTCCAAATTCAATTCCCGTTTCGTCCAAAATCTACAATTGGTCACAATTACCAATTATCAATTTCAAGTCTTTAAGAATTCAATCTTAATTCATATTTGTCTACAGAAATTTGGGCAGCATCTCCCCTATACATATAGCATCCCCGAGAATTTAACTCGGCCAAAACAATCAACAACAACAATCACTACAAAACGCAATATAGCATAACTATTCCTCTTTCCAACATAGTGCAATAACTTTCAGTCCAACTTCACATTTCCAAACCAATCTCAATGCTTTCACATTCATTACTAATCAAGATCATTACAATACAATTCGAAAGCATTTCATATAATTTCTACAATATATTCACAAGATATACAAAATATACAAACTTTCCACCAAAACCATAATCTATCCAAAACTTCTAATCTTCAACATACATATTCATAACATATTTCCATCTTCCAATTTCATCAACCATAATCATAAGTTACACCTTAACAACTTCATTTCCATAATATCACAAAATCATTCTAAGGTGACATAATCTTCTACATTCCATTTCAATACCAGCTTAAACCATTTAACCTTCATTTACATTATAAGGATCACAACAACACAACTAACATATTAAACAAAATTAATTCATTGCCATTCTTATCTCCACCCACACGGCTCCATGCCCATTTTACATCTTCAACCAAATTCATTCAACTTTCAATTTCCAATATAAATCCCACCATAACCACAACTAGAATACAACATAAAATTCAACTCATCTTAACTACACAATAATGCACACACACGGCTACATACTTACACACACACCCACTTTGCAAACTTCCATATTTCCATAATTTCTACTCATTTCCACATACTACAACACAAACAAACCTTCATAACATAATAAAAAGGAATTGATTCTTACCTTTTTCTCCAATCTTCTTCACTTGACCAAGTTGTCAACTTGATGAACCAAGTGCCCTTTCTTCCAAGACAACTACACCAAGTTGTAAAGGACCCTTAATTTAGTAGGAAAACCACAAGATAATAATTTTTGGATCAAGATTTTTGAGGGGTGAAAAACCTAGCTATGGCCGAATGGCCTTCTAATTTTTGCTCTTCTTTGTGTTTTGTTTTTCTCCTCTTTGGTTCTTGAATGTTCTACTAGATAATGATCCCCTTATATTAAATTGGCACATGGGAATTAATTAAAACCATGGGCTGGGCCTTGGCTTGGCCGGCCACCCCCTTAGTATTGGGCCTAAATTTTTCATCATTTATTTTGAGCCCAATGACTTATGGATCACATTTTGTAATTCCCGAAACTAATTTCCGAAATTCCAATTTTTGCCCTTGGCCTTCTTCAACCCTTCCACAATAATATTCTTTCATAAACAACTCATGTGTTAAATGAAATCAATTATGACCTTATTTCCTACAAGTCAAAATTATTTTCAATTTTCCAAATGTGCGAAAACACGGAATATAACAGCAAGTATTTCAACTTTTATTACATAGTACTATTTGTTTGTACCGACACGTAAATATTTAATACAGTATCTCCAAACACCAAACCAAACACGATAAAATTTTATCTGGTCACACCAAACTAAATAAATACAAAAAAATTCTTTCAGATATACATTTTTCATGGAAGCACCGTGTAAGGGTAATAACCTGTTTGGCCAAGCTTCTAAATTAACTTATTTTGAAATATGCTTATAAAAAAAAGTACTTTTGGAGAAAAACAGTTTGTGTTTGGTTAATTAATTTAAAAAGTACTTTTGAGCAGCAATTTGTGTTTGATCAAGCTTTTAAAAAGTATTTCCAAGTGTATTTTTCTTAAAAATACTTTTCAAAAAAGTGTTTTTCTGCAGAACTATTTTTTTTTAGCTTCTGAAAAACTGTTTCAGCTATTCCCTAGAAGCACTTATTTTCTCACAAAAGCTTGATCAAACACCTCACTTTTTTTAAAATAAGCACTTATTGAATAAAATAAAAATATTTAGAGATAAATAAGCTTGGCCAAACAGGGTATAAATATTTACCATCAACAGAAGGACAAAAATTAAAGACTACAAAACCTCTCTCTAAAAAGCCCTTTCTAGACTGAGCCGACCTGAACCTTCATCGACCACCGACCATGGCTCGGGGCCGGCCAAAGAAAGATGCGAATAATACGAGCCAGGAAATAGCAGCGATAACTGCGAAGCTCGGCCTAGGAAAAGTAGCAACGGAGAGCGAGACGGTAACCGAGATTGAGTGGCTTTCATTACACCAGAGTCGGGGAGCACCTCGTACTCCGCCAGCGCAGCCAATACTCGTGCCAGTACAAGGGGGAAAGCCAAGATCTGAGACTAGCCCAAACCCTATGACTTTGGTGGCGGCAGACCCAGGTACAGTCGGTAATGCAACAGGGGTAAAGCAAACGAATAAAGAGGTATTGGATAGGGTCGAAGGCCAATCGGAGGCAGCAAAAAAAGAAATTAGAGCTAAATCAAGCTTCTCTTGCTGAGAATGAAACTAATCGTTCTTGGGAAAACATGGTAGGAGGAAATAGATTCTCCAAAAGAGGTATGACTCTTAGCTATAAAGCCCCGAAAATAATTAATGGAGTTAAAGTTGTCGAGCTGGAAGAGGCCGAAGTGGAAAAGGAAGCTGAAAAATGGAGAAATTCGCTGATCTTGTATGTTGTTGGAGATTCACCCAGCTTTGGGGCGCTGGAGAGGTTTGTAACAAGCCAATGGAATTTTGCAGCGAAACCCATTGCGTACTATCATAATGACGGGTATTTCATTCTGAAATTCAACTCCATTGAGGACAGAGATGCAGTGCTATACTCGGGGCCTCACACAATGGGTAGCAAACCAGTGATAACCAAAGCGTAGACTGCGGAGTTCAATTTTAGTGATGAAATACTGAAGACCATTCCTCTATGGGTGAAATTACCAAACTTACCACTCAGTTGTTGAGGAATGGAGTCTCTTGGTAGGATTGGGAGTGGAATAGGTGAGCCATTGTACGCGGATGAATGTACTACGAACAAGGAAAGGATATCCTATGCTAGGATTCTGGTCGAAATGGACGTCACTATGCCGCTCCCGAGTATAGTAAGAGTGAAGAACCCAAGTGGTAAAATGTTTGATCAGGTGGTCGCTTATGACTGGAAACCTCTTTACTGCAGCAAATGTATGAAACTGGGCCATATGTGTAAGCAAATGGAGGCTAAACAACAAGCACCACATATGAGGAGAGCACCTATAGTGAAACAGCAACAGTGGCAGTCAAGAGAAGGTGCAGGGGAGCCTAATATGAACAGGCAGATACACGGTGTGCAAGGCCAGCAGCAGTTGGGACAACAGAAAAAAGAGGTTGGAAAGAAGGCAACTATTCCACAACCACAAATGAACCAATCTCACAAAGAAGGATGGCAAGCAGCTAAAGGAACGATAAAAAATATCCAAACAAACAGAGAAGATACTGTGGGTGTCACGTCTCCAAATGGATTTAGTCCACTACATCCGGAGGGCAGTGCCAATATTGCGCCAGAAACTGGCCAGTATAGTAAGGAAGGGCCCAGTGCTGATCCACCCCCGAACCATAATCCTACATGAAAGTGATTACATGGAATGTTAGGGACATAAATAAGCTTTATAAGCATAGAGAGCTTAAAGTTTTTATTAAAGAGAATAAAGTAGGTGTAATTGCCATAGCAGAGCATAGAGTAAAGGAAATAAGAGCTGCTAAGCTCATCAAGAAGCTGGTACCTGGTTGGAGCTGGTGCAATAACTACAACTCATGTCCCAAAGGCAGGATATGGATATTATGGAACCCAAACCTGGTGGATTTTCGAAAGCTGCATAAACATGGTCAGTTGATACATGGGGAGGTTTACATACACTCTATTGGGCTAAGATTCTTATTTACAGCAGTCTACGGGCTGCATACAATACAGGATAGAAGAGGAATGTGGAATGAACTGAAGGGGTTAAACCAAAACATTACTCAAGCCTGGATAGCCATGGGAGATTATAACTCAGTACTTGATCCGGATGACAGGATACATGGAAACCAAATACAGGACAACGAAGTACAGGATTTCAAGGAATTTCTGTGCGATACCCATATGGTGGAACTCAAATATTTTGGGCGAGAGTTCACATGGACTAATTCTCATATACATAGCAAAATAGATAGGGCCCTTGTCAATGCAGCATGGATGAATACTATGAAGCAGCTGGAAGTCATGGTTATGGACCCATTATTCTCTGATCACACGCCCCTTGGAATTCAGTTTAATAATTGTACAGATGGCGGTCCCAAACCATTCAGATTTTTCAACTATGTGGCTGATCTACCCGAGTTTCAGGTGACGGTTCAGAAAATTTGGGCAAAACCGATGGCAAGTACTGGTATGCAAAAGGTTTGGCAAAAGCTGAAAATGATGAAAGCGGAGCTGAAAAAACTCGCAACGACTAATTCTTACAAAGTAAGTGCAAAGGTGAAGGAAGTGCGAGTAATGTTGCAAGATACGCAGGAGCAAATGAGGAGTGTGACACGTGATACGAGCCTGTGTGATATTGAAAAAGATCTAAAAATTCAACTAGAGAAATGGAGCAATGTAGAGGAAAGTATATTTATGCAGAAATCAAGATGCAGTGGCTTAAAATGGGGGATACCAATACTTCATACTTCCATGCGTGTATGAAGAACAGATATGCACAGAATAGTATAAAATCTCTAAAGAATGCCGCAGGAGATATAATACAAGATGCACAGGGGATAGAAGATGAAATACTGAGTTTCTACAAGGGCCTTCTTGGGGCTGCAAACAATCAAATACCTGCTATAAGGCCCAATATCATGAAGAATGGTCCTAGGTTGAATAGAGCTCAACAACTATAACTTATCAGGCCTGTCACCAGTGATGAGATACAACAAGTAATGAACAACATAGAATGCTCTAAAGCACCTGGCTGTGATGGATATAATTCTCTATTCTTCAAAAGAACATGGTCCATAACAGGAGGGGATATCAATCAAGCCGTCAAAGAATTTTTCAGCACATCAGTGATGTACAGAGCTATCAACTGTACCTCGGTGTTATATCCCGTAATTTTATAGGTTGAGTTATTCGCAAAAGAATCGACTCAAGTTAAAGACGAGATCATTTTCGGGCACGAAGTAGAAATCTTTAATTCCCAGTTTTTATGAGAACATGAATTGTTTATAAATTTTACTTAGTGTAAAAATATTAATGGAAAGTTGGGATTAATATACCATGATTAGATTATTAAATGGGATTAAAAGTTTAATTAGTCATGAATTAAGTGTTAGTGGTCGTGGGCCCCACCCATGGCATGGCCAAATTTGATTGGCCCATGCTATAAGTGGGACATGTGTCACTCTATAAGGCAACATATATAAGTATAATGGATGACTAATTACATAGTCATAATCCATTTCATCTTCTCCACAACATTAAACCCTAGAGATAGAGAGAGGAGCTCTCAAGCTTAAGGAGAGAGAGAAGTTCACGGCGCACTGTTCACGGCGCCACTATTCATGGCTGCACACTGTTCACGGCCGCCACTGTTAAAAAAAAAAATTATTTAATCTCCAAGGTGATTTAAATGTCCCAAAGGAAGCGGCAAGTTAGGATTTAAATTGAAGAAAGAAGAGGCGGTGCAATTGGTGCAAGCGAGTGTAGAATTTGCTCCGATTAAATTAAGGTAAGATCTTCTCACTTTATGATATAGTTGGATTAATGGTGTGGAAATGGAAAGATTAAAATTGTATGAAGTGAAATTGGAAGTAAGAAAATTTCATGATTAAGTGTTGGTGTTGAAATGGACAGAATTGAAGTTGTTTAAGTTAGAAATTGGTTGATTGTGGTTGTTGTTATTATTGTTGTGAATTATGTGTTAAAAGTAAAAGGTTATGTGTATTGATGTTGAATTATAAATTGAGCCGTGTAAGGGGGATGTTTTGAGTAAGAATGATGAATTGATTTTAGTAGCATTATGGAGGAATTAAATGGTTAAATTTAAAGTTGTGTTGTTTTATGGACATGTTGTTATCCTTGTTGAATTGAAAGGATTAAGGGTATGATTATGTTCATATGATTATTGTTGTTGTTATCATGAATTATGTGATGAGAATGAAGGAATTTAATGGTTAGAGTTGGAGTTAAATTTGTGGTGGGTTGTTATAGGGATTATAATGATAATAATGTGGTTTACTTGCATATGGATAGATGATGTAGTTGTGGTGTAGCTGCTGTAGTATTTCATTAAATTTGCTGAAAAGATTGCATGAAATAAGGTATAAGAAGTGTATATGGGCTGCTTGGTGTATTGTAAGTGTTCGTAAGAATTTCGGGCATCGTTATGTTATAGTTGGGGGCTGTTTTGACATGTTGTTGTTCTTGTTGAATTAAAAGAATTGAAGATATGGTTGTGTCCATATGTTGTTGTTGGTATTTCTGTGTCAACAGGAGAGCAATTGAAAATTCGGGACAGGCGAATATATAGAGGAAGTGCTGCCCGAATTTCGTTAAGTCTCTAGATAATAAAAAGCCTTAAAACGAAAATATGTGAATCGTTATGGAATGTTGTGAATGTGGGCTATTTGGAATGTTATGTGGGCTGTCCGGATTGGTATTGAACATATGATTATTGATGTTGGATTGGTTGTATGTAGTTGGTTTGAATGCGAACGAAACGTCGTCTAAATGTTTGAAAGGGATTGTTAACGCTAAAATACATATTGAATTCCCTTGTAGGCTAATTGTAACTCTTGATATCTTGATATAGGATAAGTACTATTGGGCAGCAAGTACAAGTTATAATACGACTAAACGCTAAAGGTATGTAAAGCTCCAACCTTCCTTCTTTTGGCATGCCTTAGTTTTCAATAGGCTAGATTATAAGCCTTGAGGAAAATTCTAAGATTCGAAATCCGAGCATGTTATGATCCTTATATATTCCTTGACACTCTTATGTATGATTTGATGAAATATGAACCATTATGTCTTTGAAATAATCGTTTTCCGAACTTTGCATAGAAAGGTTTCACTTTAAAGAATTTCGTAATTTTTGAATGCCATATCTTTTGCATAAAGGCTCGGATTGCTCCAATATTTTTATAGGAGTCCGTATGATTGATAATGAGTGTGTTTTCCATAGGCGGGCCCGACTCGGATCAATACCCGTCTGTGGGTCCCGCGACTTTCCGTTATGTAATTCGGGAACTTTTGAAAGAATTCGTTATGACTATTATTTCGATTTTCAAGTATGATCATTTTACTTATGTTTGAGTTCATGATAATGATTTTATGCATATGATTACTCACGACTCTACTCGTGCGTTCTGTTATATCTTTCGCCGGTTCTGTTATCGTGCGCACTTTGATATACTCCGGAGTTATGCTGTGTTTATGGTTCACCGAGCTACTCGCAAAAGAGGGTCGGGTTCCACATATATTTGGTGTTATGCTGTGTATGGCGTTATGTTGTGATGTGATATGTGACGGGGATACGGAGATTTGAAACCTTCTGGTGTTATGCTGTGTTATGGCGCCATTGACGGGCGGGCGACCATATTCTTCTGTACCTTATGCATGACTTATATTTTGAAAGTAAACATTTTGATATGTTGAATTTCTACTTATGTTCTGTACTACTATTTCTTTTATGCCTCAGATTTGTTCTCTGTATCTTCTGCTTTGCATACTCAGTACATATTTCGTACTGACCCCCCTTTCTTCGGGGGGGGGGGCTGCGTTTCATGCCCGCAGGTACAGATGCACAGTTTGGTGATCCACCAGTTTAGGATACCCTCTTCTGCTGTTTGGAGTGCTCCTCTTATTCCGGAGCCTACATTTTGGTATATATATTCGGTCTTTGCATATGTATATATTTGTTCAGGGGTACGACGGGGCCCTGTCCCGCCATATGATACGGTTGGTCTGTTTAGAGGTCTGTAGACGTACATATGGGTTGTGCCTACTTCTGTTCAGATGTGTTTGTATGATCCTACTCGTTATGGCAGCCTTGTCGGCGTGCATTTTGTATATGTTTTGGGGCCGTTGTGTCATTTGATAGCCTTGTCGGCTTTTGATATATGTATACGCATCTGGTTGTGCTGAAATGTGGGCGATGTATATTCCGCCAACTCTTTTGGTTTTGATATGATATTTTGTACGTGAAATCGCGTAAGATAATATTTGTTTCTAGCTCTGTTTAAAATGATGAATATGAAGTCCGAGTTAAGCGATAAAATGACGATTTGGTTTGTATGTCTGTTTGGGTGTCCAAGCAGGGCACCAGTCGCGGCCCACGGGGCTGGGTCGTGACACTCGGTCACTCTAATACCCAAAGTGAAGAATCCGATGACCATCAAGGAATACATGCCAATATCTTGCTGCACAGTGCTTTACAAAATAATATAAAAAATACTTACTAGCAGATTACAAGAGGTAATGGATGGGTTGATGGACAAATGTCAGGCAGCTTTTGTACCCGGGAGATTGATATCTGATAATATAATCATGAGTCAGGAGCTGGTTAAAGGCTATGGAAGAAAGGGGCTATCACCAAGATGTATGATTAAACTATATATGCAAAAAACATATGACTCGGTTGAATGGAGTTTCTTGGAGTAGGTGCTAAATGGTATGAATTTTCCTGCTAGTTTCATCAGATGGATAATGACATGTGTTACCACAGTGTCATATTCTATAATTATCAATAGTACTCCCAGTGATCCCTTCCCAGCAATGAAAGGCCTAAGGCAAGGAGATCCATTATCCCCCTTTCTGTTTGTCATTGCAATGGATTATTTGAGCAGAAACTTGAGGCAACTACAACACATCCCAAACTTCAATTACCACCCGAGATGTGAAAAGATGCAAATAATACAACTGGGTTTCGCGGATGATCTATTACTATTCACAAGGGGAAATTTGGGGTCTGTGCAGTTGATGTATACAATATTCCAGGAATTTTCAAGCGTTTCTGGGCTTAGTGCAAATAAAGACAAGAGCTCCATATATTTTGGTGGTGTTCCTAATGAAGACCAGAGGATAATACTATGCTTCTTGGGTATCCCTAAGGGTGAATTACCAATAAAGTATCTCGGAGTCCCTCTTTGCGCTAAAAGAATATTCGTAGTCCAATACCAGCCCCTACTTGAAAAAATGTTGGGAAGAATTACCTCTTGGACTACCAAATTTCTGTCTTACGCCGGAAGAATGCAACTGATAAAGAGTGTCCTATTCACCATACTAGTCTTTTGGTCCCAGTTGTTTGTGCTGCCTAGGAAAGTGATAAAGATGATTGAAGCAATCTGCAGAACTTTTTTGTGGACAGGGGGTATAGATGTATCAAAAAAGGCTCTACTAGCTTGGGACAAAATATGCGGCCCAAAAGAAGCTGGGGGATGGAAGGTTCTTGACATTACAATATGGAATAGAGCAGCCATAACCAAGATACTATGGAACTTACACAGCAAGAAGGATAAGCTTTGGGTTCAATGGGTGCACACATACTATGGGAAACATAAGAATCTGTGGGACGAGGAAGTAAAACAGGCCTCATGGATGATAAAGAAAATTCTTAAGGCAAAAAAATATATAGAAGCAGTGGGTATAAGGCCAGATGAATTCAGTGCTATGCCGTACTATTCTATTAAAGAAATGTATCAAAAGTTGAAGGGTGAAGCTCCAAGAGTGCACTGGTGGAGAATATTCTGTCACAACGAAGGACTCCTTAGATGGCTATTTATTTTCAATCTCACTGCCCATGGTAGACTGGCCACCAGGGACAGACTGAAGAAATGGGGCATGACAAATGACTTAGTATGTCCACTATGCGATGGACATGATGAATCCATCAACCATCTATTTTTTGAATGTGCTTATGCTGCAGGCGTATGGAACAAGCTGCTGGTATGGCAAGGAATTCATAGACAAGCAATGACCTGGAACCATGAATTGACTTGGGCATGCAGTCATATTAAGGGCAGAAGACCGGGGGAGGAAATTTACAAAATGGCGCTAACTGGGTGCGTGTATCAAGTATGGCACGAGAGGAACCAGTGCATCTTTCAGTCCAAAAGAAGACCTGCTGAGCAGCTAGTGAGAGGGATAATTCAAAAGATTTGCGCGCGAGGTAGGATGAAGACGAAGCTAGTGAAAAATCTGGACAAACTAAATTTCTATCCATGATGAAAGGAGGTACTAAACAGTAAGGGACTTGTGAGCTACGACCGGGTAAGACCGTGGCAGATAGATGGACCTACAATATGTTAAAACTAGGCGATGCAACTAGGACTGGGACGATGTCCAGATCCCAGAGTTTCTGATTTTTCGTCTATTTTGGTGATGTATTGAGCTATAAACGATGCACTTTGGTAATAAAAGTTACTTTATTTACCAAAAAAATATTTACCATCAACACTACGCATCGAATGTCGCTTTTCACTCTTATCGTACACCATCTAATTTTGTACTAAAATCAATTACTAAAAATTTGATCTTTGAATATATCTATTTCTGGTAAATAGTACGCTACATGATTCACTCCTAATAGGAAAAGGGTAAGAATTTTTTCCCTTCTACATTCTTTTGGTTATTTTTATTTCGGAGTTCAGTGGAAGGAAATAGTTCTAATGAATATTAGATAGGAGTATAAGATAGTAATTTACAAAAAAAAAAAAAATGCTTATACATGTTTACGGGCGGCTAATTAATATTTGTATTATCAGCAAGATTTATTGCTTAACATTGATAAATTCATACTACATGAGGAAATAATTGAACATGTCCCTTTATAAATTATACACCGAAAGTTATAAGTAGATATTTTTCATAGCTTTTACAATCTCAAGTCATCATTACCCGTTATAATAGGCAGGAGCGGAGCCAGGTGGAGCCCAGGGGATTCATTCGAACCTTGTTCGGCAGATAATTACAATGTTTATATATGGTTAAAATTATTTTTTATGTTTATATATAGTAGATGTTGAACCCCCTTTGACTTCTTTGTGTGCTTACATTTTTATATTTTGAACTCCTTATGTGAAAATCCTGGTTCCATCACTGATAATAAGTATTAACATATTTTATTTTCAAGATTTTAAACCTCATATTTTAATGAGATTTACCTATAGATATCCTTTAGATTATTACCTAATGGTATAAATGAAGTTTTTGTAAACGGTGTACGAGAAAATAAAATCTTTTTGTCTTTTACAATTTTAATAAAAAAAAATGACTTTTTCAGATATTTTATGTATAAAAAACAAAGATATCTCGTAAAAAGTCATAAATGCCAAATGTGTACTATAGATATCATTTGTACGTATTTAACTTTTTTCCTCCGAATCAGTAGCTTTTAACTTCCCACGTATTCCTTTGTTACCACAGTAAAAGAGAAAAAAAAAAAGCCATTGGCGCCAAACATATAAGATTCTCTAATATCTTCACCCCGCGCGCGCGAAAATGAAAAATACCAAAACACATGCAATTCCCGCCATCTCCATATCCATTAAACCCTCACGAAAATGCGACCCGAATTCCCCATTTCCTCTTCACTCACCAAACCCGAAATACTCAAATGGATCTTTCCGACATTGCCCGAAAACTCAACCTCTCCGAAACCAAACACATCGTACGTAAAGCTGCTGAGCTACGTCGTCTCGCTGATGTCCAATTCGATTCATCTGTAATTGGTGTCGTAAGTGACGATATCATAATGACTTTTTTGTTTTAATTGAATTGAATTGAACTGTTGAATTGATTTTTTTTTTTTTTGTAGGGGGAGATATGCAAGGCTATAATTTGCTTAGAGATTGCTGCTTCTAGGTATATACATTTTTGTTCTCTTTTCCAATCGTTTTTGAGTGAATTCTGTTCCAATGTGAATTGGGGGATTCACTGGTGATGACTGATGAGATCCAATCAATCAATTCTGGGTATTCATAATTTGTTGGGGGTTGTTTGTATAAGTTTTGGGATTGACTATTGAATCCTAGATTTCAATTTTGGGTTGATTAATAAAAATTGGTGTTAAGTAGAGTCAGATTATTTCAATGGGTTCATTTTGGATGTCAATTTGTACTACTGATGAATCAAGCAACTGGGCAAGTCTGTTCTATTTGATAGTACTAATTTCGTATAAATATTACTCCCTTCGTCTCAATTTATGTTACACTCTTTCTTGTTTAGCAAGTCCCACAAAGAATGTCACCTTTATATATTTAGTAACAATTTAACTTTAAACTACGTATTTTACCTTTAATGAGATGATTATAGCCACACAATATTTTGGATTTATTTAACATCACAAGTTTCAAAAGTTTTTCTTTATTTCTTAAACTTTGTGACCGGTCAAACACCTCAACATAAATTGGGACAGAGGGAGTACTAAATATTTTGTTTGTAGGGAAATTCAATGGTCTATTTATAGTATTGCATAAAAATAAGACAAGAATGTACTCCTGTTAGAAATGATCGAGACAAAATTACTTGAAGTAGTGATGCTGTTGTAAAATGTGGGATAAGAGTAATATCTGTCTATGATTTCTAATATGTTGTGATGATAAATGTAGGATGGACGTGGTGTTTGATCGTCAGGCAGCGATAAAATTGAGTGGGATGTCGGAGAAGGCTTACAACAGATCATTCACTTCAATGCAAAATGGAATTGGAGTGAAGTAAGTTCTTAAATCTTTTATTTCACTTTACATTTTCCTTTTGTGAATCTGTACATGCCTTTTGGAGCCAAATGTTGTTTTGTTACATGTTAGATTCTTGCTGATGTGAACATTTCTACATTGCAGAAACAAGCTTGATATTAGAGAATTGGCAATTCAGTTTGGGTGTATCAGGCTCATTCCTTTTGTTTCAAAAGGTCTATCATTGTAAGTTTGATCATCTACTTTGAACTCATGGTTTTACAGATTGTGTTTCTTTGATTTTTCTGCCTATGATGTTTGATCTAGTGTTTGGGAGCCTAATTGGACAAGAATAAGCTGCATTTGTTTTGCTTTATATATGGGATTTGAGAGTTGATTTCTCATACAACCATTCAACTAATGGAATTTGTTCAAGAAAGTTACTTTTCTTTATTTTGTAGCAGAAAAATTACTCAACTCTTGTCATTTCACACGGAAAGTTGAGTGGCTTTTTGTGTGAAATGGTAAGAGTTAAGTGAAGAAAAGTGACCTTTTGTGTGAAATGGTAAGAGTTGAGAGTGATTTTTCTGTTACAAATTAAAGAAAAGTGACTTAATTGCATAATCTCTATTAATTGAGTGACTATCTAAGAAATCAACTCTGGGATTTGATTTGGCATGTTCGGTGACCTATCTGGGCTTGTTCTCTCTGAATTTCAGCATGCTAGAGATACTAGTTCGATGGGTTATAAGTTAGATTTTGATCAGTCCAATTTGTTATTATTCAGATACAAGGACAGGTTTCGTGCATCCTTGCCACCTTCTCGAAGGGCAAGTGCTGATTTCAGCCGGCCTGTGTTCACTGCTGCTGCGTTTTATCTATGCGCGAAAAGGCACAAGGTTTGTTCTATCTACTCTTCAAGCATTGGTAGTCCTGTTTTCTTGCACTAGTTGTAGCAGCATTATAATTTGGTATAAACTGCCTCATAGTTCTCTTCATCTGTGTTTTGCAGCTCAAGGTTGATAAAATGAAGTTAATTGAACTTTGTGGCACATCAGAATCTGAATTTGCTAATGTAAGGCCTTATGCTTCTTTCATTTATTTACTTAAGCTATCAGTTTGATATACAATGGTTCTAATATTTTTATATGGATTGACGTGATACAGGTTTCTACCTCGATGAATGATCTTTGTTTCGATGTTTTTGGTACATCAAAGGAGAAAAAAGATCCCAAGACAGTGAAGGGAAACCGAGGTAACGCATGCTGATTAAGTTCCTCTTTATTTCAAGCAAAATGTGGTTCAGCTCTTTTCAAGACACATATGATGGGTACTTTAACATAGTAATTTGCATATGCAGAGCTGCTAGATGCATTACCTGAAAAAAGGAGGGTTGAAGATGGCGGCTACTCATCTGAGGATGATAATGTAAATCATAAGCTCTCTCTTGAATTTTGCTACTAGTTAATGATTCCATAACACTAATCAACATAAATAAGGAACACACAAGCTATCAATTCAGATGTAAAAATCTGTATGTGCATATGCGATGAATAGGGTCTGTTGCAACCTACATGGATGCTTATTTGAACCATAGATTAGAAAAAAATATGAACTTGACTGGTTACTGGATTGTCCTTTTCACCATAAACAAAAGCATGGTTGAATGCAGTTAATAATCTCTGCCATTATAATCTTTGAAAATTTTGTGATGCAGTTATATAGTTATTGTTCTTACATCTCGTTTTGAGTTGTTAATTACTGACTTTTGAGACCTTCCATTGTGCAGTCATCAGCTTACAAGAAGCGCAAACGTATGGACGAACATGCATATGAGGAATGGAAATCTACTGTCCTTGCATCAAAAAATCAAACTGGCCAAAAAGGTACAGTAAATGCATATCCTATCCATAAATAAGAGTGTTCAGCGAGCATTTTGTAACAACATTAGCTTATGGAGATTGTTTATTCTTGTAGCTCCCAAAAAAACCAAACAAGCCCGGCTGGACTTCATGAAGAAAGTTCCTGAAACACAAGTGCAAGCAACATAATTCTCAATTGTCCTTTTCAATTAGACAAAATTTAGTTGATTTTTGAATACAGTGGAGAACATGATTGGGAAGAAACTTCCTTTTGGTTTCTTGATAGCATAGTTTACTAGAAGAAGGAAAAAAAAAAAAAAAAGAGATGGTGGTAAGCCACTAAATGAATGTCCATTTGGATTAATGTTCTGCTTAACAGCAAAGTTTCTCTGTACATATATAGATTATTCTTGTTTAATTATCACAACACATGCTTTTGGAAGCTCAATTATTGTGTTTGTTGTGAACTTATTCTTCACCAATACTTAAAATCACTTTTCTTATTATATTTATAGTCCTTGTTCCACAATAACTATCATGTATTACCTATCCTAAATTAGTCATCCATCTTTTATTCTTCACGAATTGGTCAAATGAAAAAGATGCTTCCATAATTGAGGACCTTGTTTTTTGAAGCTAAAATAGAAAAGGATACTTTCGCAATTGGTGACCTAGTATTTGAAAGAAAAATATCAAAGTAAATCTCAGCATCTAGAAGACCAAAATTCCACAACGCAACTGACCTTTTTAGTGTGAAGTTGGATTTTTTTCTTTTATGACTTGGTCTAATGCATCTATGGTATAAATTCGCTTTAAAGAAAAACTCTTGTAATTGAGGCTGAGCTGTAGACTGTAGTTGTAATTCTCCAAGACAAACTCAATTACAATTGTTCTGAAAATTTAATAAATATCTACTAAAGAGAAGTAAAATTAGGATATAAAAGAATCAATCTCTAATCAAATGTTTGCCAAAATCAATCATCTGTCTTCAATCTCAAGGCATTTTACTTCATTTTGTCAAACTAAACGTAAAATCATCTAACAAAAGAATTGAGCAGAGGTGTCTGAATTTATTTATAATAGTAGGTAACTCTTAATTGCATGCATAACCTATATAGCCAGTAATAATATGTCAATAATATAAACATTTTGACATTATCCGTATAGACAATATATAATTTGTTCTTTTCAGTAAAAATGCAAAAGTGTTTAGGATAATGTATAAACTGTGGGTGGGGGCTAACAATCATGTAGGCGGCCCATTGTATTTTAGGAAAGATGCCAAAAGTCCAAGTCAAATTCGGATGACCCCAATGTAACATATGTCTATTAAAAAAATATCCAATGATTATAAAATTCATAACCCACGATGAATCCAACACCAAAAAAAAAAAAAAAACCTCATGACTTTGCTGTATCGATTTATTTTTATTATCTGTCTGCCACGTCAACCTTTCATGGAAAATATCAACCTGCACTCCAGCAGCCCCACATCACAGTCTCAAATTATAAATCTTTTTGTTTTTGTTTTACACATCCCTTAAAAAATTATATTAATTAAGATATTTTTATTTTTATTTATGTCTAAGATATAATTTTTCTATATTAAATGTTTATTCTATTTATGTATCTTCTACATTAATGATAAATTTTTATTAAGGGTAAAATGAGAAAAAATAATTGATCGTGCATTGAACTTTTAAAACGATAAATAATTTGAGATAATTATTTTTAATAATCACGATAAATAATTTGAGACGGAAGGAGTATTTCTTAAGAAGAAATTCACCCGTTTTTATGATTAATGATGTTATTTAATCATAATTAATTAAAATTAATTTTACATATTTTATACTATTATATAACAACTTAAAAGCTAAAATTTTAATAATCCTTAGGTTATAAATTCTTGATGAATTTTGAATTTGTACGTGTCATCCTGTATTCAAACGTTCCATAAGAGACTTAACACTTGTATTTCTGTTTACTTTTAGATGTAACTTTTGTTATTATTCACTCATGTTTATATACCACGTAAACTTAACAATATCACATATTATTTGAGCGTCATAATAATGATTCTTAATTTGAGAAGTGAAATATAAGAGCCTTAACATACTCCCCTGTCCCATATTAGTTGTTCTATTTCGCTTTTCGAGTCAAGTTGAACAATCTTCGAATTTGAAATTGCTATAAATCGGTTTAATATTTTTAAATTATAATCTGATATTCGAAAATTATAAGATAAATACTGCAAGTTGTAATTTTTTTCATATCAATATAGTGAAAAAATATATTTTAAAATATTAGTCAAAATTTATATAATTTGACTTTTAAAAAAGAAAAATCGTCAAGTAATATAAGACGGACGAGTACTGTAATTGTGCCCAATATTTAAAATTAGTTGATAAATTTGGTCAATTTCTACGCTCTTCAAAATTGACAAACCATTCATGTGTCAATTTTTCTACAAGAAAATGAAAGCAAAAAAAGGAAATTTGGCGGAATCTTCACCGCTTAAAAGTAGTGGCCTAATAATCCTCTTTTCTTCCTTTTTATTATTTAATTATTTAATAGCAATAGCAAAGACAAAGCAAAAAGCACTATAAATTAAAAAATTATTTGATGATCGTTATTATAGGAGTTATACATATATCTGTTTTGCAAAACAATAATATCCTCTCTAATAGTTTCAAAAAACACATAAAGTAAAAGAGAAATTGATCATTTTTGCTAAAACTTTTTTCTACTTTTATTTTCTGTTTGAAATTCCTTCCAATTCTATTTGGAAGAGAATTTCAATCAAATCATCTATCCTAACCCTAATTTTCTGTTTCTTTCCATTTATACAAAGTTTGAATCTTTTTCAGAGTTTCAAACAATCCCAGTTTTATTTTTTTTAGTACTTTTTTCCTTTTAAGGGTAATCTCAAAAGATATAAAAAAAGAAATAAATTTGGTTTCTTTTCTTGTTTTTTTTTTTTTAATTTTAAATTAAGGGTAACTTCAAGAAGATATAAATAAAGGATCTTGGTATTTCTTTTGTGGGGTTTTTGTACTTTTAAGGGTAATCTCAAAAATATATAAAAAGGAACTAATTTGGTTTCTTTTTTCGGGTTTTTAAGTTAAGGGTAATTTCAAGAAGATATAAAAAGAAACAATTTTTTTTTTTTTTTTTTTTAAACTAAGGGTAATTTCAAGAAGATATAAATAAAGGATCTTGGTGTTCTTTTTGTACTTTTAAGGCTAGTTTTAAGGAGAAACAGATATGATGGGTAGTGAGAATAATTATGTGTCAGATGAAGTGTTGGGAACATTTTTACCAATAGTTGTATATTGGGTATATTCAGGATTGTATACAATGCTTGGGGGTATGGATAATTATAGGTTACATTCAAAGAAAGATGAGGATGAAAAGAATTTAGTGTCAAAAAAAGAGGTGGTTAAAGGTGTTCTTCTTCAACAGGTTGTTCAGGCTGTTGTTGCCACGCTTTTATTCGCGGTTAGTTTACTTTGATCATCTTTAAATTGATGTAAAGTTTGGTTCTTTTTATTTGGTTTGAGAATTATTATGCATCATTATGGATGGATTCATAGTTAGGTGTTGAGGCTTATATGATATTGATGACTTATTATGTATATGCTTGTTTCGTCTTTTTTTATGGATCATAATGATATAGAGGATTCACCCGCAAGGGTGGCTGAGTTAGTTGAGCATGGGACTTTCATAATGGAGGTCTCAGGTTTGAACCCCCTGCCTACGACAACAGGGGATTTGCCTTCTGGATGGAGCTCGTCGCATGGGGCTTGCCTAGTGCGGGTTATGTCTCCTGTGTGGTTTGCTATTTGCTATTGCACAGGATCGGGGTTTACCCTATGCGCACCCGAAGGGTAGCGGCTGTGGGTACCCTTGTTATAATAAAATAATGATATAGAGGATTCATATGGTTAACTATTGAGGCTTAGTTGATATTGATAACTTGTTATGTACGTGCTTGTTTGGTCTTTTTTTTTGATGCATCTTAATGAAATGGAGGATTGATATGGTTAACTATTGAGGCTTAGTTGATATTGATAATTTATTATGCATATGCTTGTTTGGTCTTTTTTGTTTTTGATGCATCATGATGATATAGAGGATTGATATGGTTAACTATTGAGGCTTAGTTGATGTTGGTAACTTATTATGTGTATGATTGTTTGGTCTTCTTTTATGCATCATAATGATATAGAGGATTTATATGGTTAACTATTGAGGCTTAGTTGATATGATAGTTTATTGTGCATATGCTTGTTTGGTCTTCTTTTTTCTTTTTTTTTTTGGCTTTTTTGTTGTGCATCATAATGGTTGCAGAGGATTTATATGGTTAACTATTGAGGCTTAGTTGATATGATAACTTATTGTGCATATGCTTGTTTGGTCATTTTTTTTCTTTTTCTTTTTAAAATTTTTTTGTGCATCGTAATTTTTACGGAGGATTTATATGTTTAACTATTGAGGCTTAGTTGATGTTGGTAACTTATTATGCATATACTTGTTTGGTCTTGTTTTGATTGGGTTTAGATGCTTCTGTCTGACTTTTCTTTTTCCTTGGGAGGTTATTGATGTTCTATAGATGTTCTGGGATGTGTTCATTACCTTTATCACTATGTTTCTCGGAAATTTCTTCATAGATGCCTTAACATTCTTAATTTCAGCTTAAGATTAGAAATTATTTGATTCATGAATATATGATTTCATGAATGGTATGTGTAACTCATAATTGGACGATCTGTATCACCACGTGGGGTGGGATGGAAAGGGGAATCTGAGGAAGCGATGGCGGTAATAATAATTCTGTTGCCCAAATAGTATTTGTTTTAGGAAAATTCAACTTTTTGAATTATTTTCATTGACAAAAGGGAGGAGCTTTTTTATGCTTGTCTACGTGTGTGTTCCTAGAATTTCCTGACAGCTGGATGGTAAAATTGTTCTGTACCTTAGCGTGTTCTTATATTTATTATACATTTTTGGTAAAGGAGTCTCATCTATCACATTAAACTATGACCAAAAGCTTCATTGGATGTTAATCCGTAGTTACTTGTATTACTCATCATTTAGGATGAATTCCTTCATGCACAGAATGAGAAGTATGACTTCTTGCTTATGTCAATCACAAAATGTGCAATTTTTTTCCTGGCTTGACTCGCCTCTAGGCTACTTCTGCAGCTGTACCGTAGTGTTTTATATCTATAGATTAAATTTTCTTTATCAAAAGTCTCAAGGTTTCTTGAACCTAAAAAGTGATAATAGATTCTGTTATCTGAACAGAAATTTCATCTTTAAGTTCATATGGATTTCTTTTGATAAGGAAATTTATATGAAATTTTTTCTCCCAAAAAAAATATATATATATGAAATTCTGAAATTTGCAGGTTTGATTTTCCTTGAATGGTAGGGAAGTAAGAGTTCTCTAATAATCAGATGCAAAATGTGCACCATCGGATTGAGTTGTTTGATTTTATAAAGAAAGACTGACTTTGAAGTTCTTCTAGGACAATAGGTTGTAAAAGCGGCTCAATCGGCATTGTTTTGATCTTAGCTGTCTATGCCGATGCTTGAGATGGTCAGAAACTTCATGTTTTACTGCTTCTCTCTTAAATGGAGTGTGTCGTATCTGGGTTTCTGCGGTTCAAAATAAGTTTCTAAAGACTGCATTATTCCGTGTCAATTTGCTCGTTGCTTCTAATGATTATTCAAGTATTGTGAGGTTCGTGGGAAATATTAGGACAGAATAATTAGAGTTTTGTTCAATTGAAGGGCCCAGCTCTGGGGTGGTGGTTCCCATGGTAATGGGATATGTGCTCAATCTTCTGTTCTTTAAGTTAATCAACAAAAAGTAGAGACCCTGCTTGACAAAGGAAGACTTCCCTATAAAAAAAGTCTTAAATACTCTTCTGCATTTCTGTTGTCTGCCCTTTTCTTGGTGTCCGTACGTATTGCAAAGTTAGTTGACGCCAGAAGTAATAGTTGAGAATGGTGTTGGGGGTATCCATGACCTAATAAAGCTTTTTTCGTGCAACTTTCGATGTGTTCGGAGGTATGGAAAGACTAAAGTAATGAGATGATCTTTTCAAGCTCAATTTCTGAGCCTGGATGTATTGAGGGATAAATTCGTTTCTTTAACCTGCAAAGAAGAGATATGAAAAGGAGATGCTGTGGTCTTGTCTTTCCTTTGGCTAGCGTTGATATGTGTGTAACCTAATTTGCAAATTGACTTTCAAGCGCTCATATCTATCCCCTTGAAAACTGTACTTTTTTAAACTTACTTCGTTTGTTGGCACTTCTCTATCTGTGGTTGTCATGTGGTGATTAATTGGGTCTCTTGAGTCTTAAACTCAATTGCACTGCTTTTGTTTCCTTTCACTTTGGTAAGCCAGCATGTGATTCTGGGACCCACGAATCAGCACCTGACTTTTCATTTATGATAGCAAAAACTGTAAGCATTTCTGACCCTGAGAGGGAAATTGATAAGTCTAATAGGGAGGGCTAGCTCATACCATCACACTTAATCTCTGATCAATGAGGTACAAATTGTACACCTTTTGTATGTTCTGATAAGTAATTTAAGTATATACCATGTGGAGTTTCACTTTTCAAATTTCTTGTACTTTCAGTATCTCATGCACTCGATTCTCATATTCTTGTTCCACGTCATGTCAAATTTTATGTTTGTATGTTGACTAAATCTTGGTGTCTGATTATCTACTAATTTTGAGCAGGTCACAGGAAATGATGGTGAATCTGATGGGGATCAACATGCTTCCATCTTTGTTCTTGGAAGGCAGTTCTTTGTTGCCATGGTGATGTTAGATACTTGGCAATATTTTATGCATCGGTACATGCACCAAAACAAGTTCTTGTACAAGCATATCCATGCTCAACATCACCGGCTTATTGTTCCGTATGCATTTGGAGCTTTGTACAACCACCCTTTAGAGGGCCTGATTCTCGACACAGTCGGTGGGGCTTTAGCTTTCCTTGTATCGGGCATGTCACCACGTACCTCCATCTTCTTTTTCTCATTTGCTACGATCAAGACGGTTGATGATCATTGCGGACTATGGTTGCCCGGAAACCTCTTCCATATCTTCTTTAAAAACAACTCGGCTTACCATGATATTCATCACCAGCTTTACGGGACCAAGTTCAACTATTCACAGCCCTTCTTTGTGACATGGGATAGGATATTTGGGACGTACATGCCATATGAACTTGAGAAGAGACAAGAAGGAGGTTTTGAAGCTAAGCCTGTTAAAGATTGCAAGGAGCATTGACAATACTGTTAGTACATGTTTGTCATAGAGTATGTACCACTGCAATTTTTGCCTTCTTCAAATGCTTAGTTACTTATTTATTTTGTATATAGTTAAAGGTTTCTGCATATATTGTTGTATAACTGGTGTTGATTTCGAGGTTGGAAAAGGAATAGGAGTAATAGTTTCCTTTTTAAACATTGTCTCAGATCTGATTTCTGGTATATCAAACTGCAGGCAGAGATAAAATTTCCTAAAATATATTGTGTGCCTTCACTTCTTGTTCAAAGACACCTGGACATGTGTTGTGACTTTCTCATTGTTCTTTTTTTTGGATTGGTACTATTTAACTGAGTATCTGCTGCCGCCAATCAACACTGGTACCAGATAACTCTAGTACCTGCTTATCGAGGCTTAGACAGAGAGGAGGAATCACTTAGTGTTTTTCGTCCTTGTTGTTTCACCTCTTCATTGATTAACTACTAGGCCACAACCTTCTCATTAATTCTGACATAGCTCTGGTTAGGGCTCTGATTTGGAGCTATGTTGAGTTGGTCAAAATCTTGGTGTCATGCTCTAGACTCAGTTTTGGAATTTGGGAAATTGGATAGGATAGGACCTGCTTAGTTTTCCAAATATAGTTATGGTGGTTATGGTATTATTTTAATCTGTATTTAGATACCTCTTCTTTGAACAAGAGTTAAGAAGGATTGCTCTTGACAAAAAATAGAGTTTTAGTATGAAAGATGATCTGTTAATAGTGATTCTCTCCTTGTCAAGGGAAAAAATGGACCATGTAGATTTAGATCAAGGTCAATCACTTCCAACTGAAGTAGATACCAAATCAAGTCTGATCCTATTATAATGCTATAGGACTATTACAAACTAGAACTTAGGGTGGGATTAAGGTTGCTAGGATTTTGTCAAAAGGACCGGAAAAATATAGTACTAGCAAGGACCCATTATAAGGAAATGTGAAGATTTTCTATTATTTGCTCCAACTTATATCATGATCCTTCATCATCTTAATCTATGAGTCAACATATAACAGCTTCAAGAAACTTTGACATCTTAAAAGTCCAATTGTTCGACTCTCAAACTTTTATAGGGGGACTGGCCACTTAAAAAGTTGCAGCATTGTATGAGCATGTCATGCTTATGATTAGTTCTTTACAAACGTCTTCCAAGTTCCAAGCAGATATACTTTATTATCTCACCTTTGGTAAAAGGTATCATGACCTCTCTTTAACAACTCCAAGCATGTAATCAAGAGTAGGGGTGTGTTCGGTACGGAGGAAACATTTTCGGGAAAATATTTTTGAGTTTTCCCATGCTCGGGTGGTCAAGTTTTTAGAATACATTTTCTAGGAAAACAAGTTTCTTAGAAAAAAAGAGAAAAAACGATGTCCTTATTGAAAGTAGGAACAAGAAGTTTTGTTCCGACACACTTCACTTTCACCCCCACCCCTGTAGCCCCATCCCAATCACCCGACACCCCTAACTCCTACTCACAATATTTGTTTGGATTTTATACAAATGCTTTTAGGATAATAGATTTTGCTTACATATCGAACACAAGAAAATAAGTAAGAAACCAACTTATTTTCTTGGAAAACATTTTCACAAAGCATTTTTCATGAAAACCATTTTCCTTCGTACTGAACATACTTAAAGGTAATCAACTACTTCTAGTGCATGATCTTATATCCTAATTAGAAACTCCACAATAAGTAGGTTGGCTTAGTAGGTCTTATTATAAAAACACTCGTAAAGATCTGATGACTTACACCAAACATTAAGGATCCAATGAATAATTTGTTCCATCGTTTAAACTCTAAAATGCAGCTTACAATGAATACAACCAACGGACTGTCACAGAACTTATTAAAGAAAAAACTAATACGAAAAGATTACATAGTGATCTTCAAAATTGCTACAGCTTACATACTCTTCATACTCTGTTAAAAAAAAAAAAACCAATGAGTTAACAGCTAAAAAAGTTAGTACACAAAGCATACAAAAACAAATGACTAGACAAAGTTATGACCTTTCTGCTTTTGATGTAATTTTTTTTCACTTGAGGAATACACTTTCTACAGCTTTAGACCAGTAATAAAAACTGATCTTTTTCATGGATATTTTACTTTGTATCAGGCATGCCTAAGTGTTCACACGGTGTCAAACAAATAGTTAGAAAAACCCAACTTTTTATAGTAAGGGAGAGGCATTTAACAGAGTTTAGAAATGAGATTGAATGTAGTTCTTTTGTCTCAGTAGTGTACGTGAATTCGGATTACTTGATGATGATCCTGAAATCAGGATTTTGATGATCTTCAACTTGTGTTCCCGTTGGTAAATCCAATACAGGGAATGGAGAGCAAACACCTTCGAATTTGCTTCTCAGTTCCCGATTATTAGGTGTTCTTCTCACCATCAATTCCGCATCCTTGAAACAAGAAATATGGAGTGGAAAGAGTTTCCAAATCATAAAGTTCTGAGGAGCTTTCAAGTAATTCTTCTGCCCTAGACGAGTTTAATCCTTCTATTATGTATACAAAGTTCAACTTTCCAAAAGGTTTAATGGTAAGAAACATACATACACTATCACTTTTTTCGTCAGTTTCATACCTTGGTATCCATTGTTCCCTCTACCTACCTAAATTATATATCACCTCCTTTGTATTAAAACACGCCTTGACGCTGAGTTGGCCAAATATTTTTGAAGCAATCGACAATAGGCGTGTGGAGGCCAACTTAGCATCAAGGTGTGGTTTAACACAAAGGGAATGATAGTTTAGGTAGGTAAAGGGAACGACGGATAGCTGAGGTATGAAACTCGTGAAAAAGACGATAGTTTAGGTGTGTTTTTGACCATTAACTTTTTCCAAAATGACTAATTTGGTCTTGGGGTGGCCGGAAATCTAAAACAACACCTGTCTATTGCTAGCTAATGAACAACAATAGGGCTTAATTTCCCTGTTTTCTCCTTTAACGAAATGATTTATTTCTGCGCTTTAAGGCATCCAGGTTTAGCAATCATCGTTTAAATGAATAGTTACTACTCCCTCCGTTCCAATTGTTTGAAGGTTGATCAGTTTGAGGAGCCAAATAGCTCTTTCTTTGATTACGATTTTCTCCAACTTTTTTTTATATATTATGAATTATTAATTATGCAAACTTATAGTACTTTTTATGTAGTTTTCAATTATGTAAATTTTATTACTATAAATACTCGAAGAATCTATGTTTAAAATTAAGTCAAAGAAGAAGTTGTTTAACTCCCCAAACTGGTTAACCTTCAAACAAATTGAGACGGAGGGAGTAGTTATTAACGGTACGCATATGCTCTATTTTCTAGGGGTTTAGTAAAATTATTGTAATTTGATTTTTAAGTATATTGTTGTCAAACACTGATGTAAGTCGATGTATTTCACATTATCATGGCACTTACCTACCTAATACTACGGTGCACCGTGCATGCCGTTATTTCCTTTACATTGAGTCTTTGATTAAGTACATAGTTTAGAAAGACCAATATTGTAAGTCAAGAGATATTTATATTTCATTAACAATATTTTACCTGAGCAGCTTCAAGGAAACTGCTAATAATAGTAACAACTATGACCATTGTAAATCAAGATACTTCACACTTCCATGAGAGTATTTTAAATGACGAGATATTTGAGTCTTTATACTTATAGGAAGAGAGACTCAAGTTTTAATTATAGGTAGACGAGACATTTTTTTTTTAGTAGTGTTAGTGATATATCATCATCATGTATATTAAAGGCATAGTACATAAATAGACATCTTAATTTGACCTCAACTGACAAGTAAATACCAACTTTGAGGATGCATATCTAAACACCTCAACTTGGTTTAAGTTACCCCATAAACACCCGCGAAACGCCATGTAGGATGCCATGATAGTTGTTTTTTGGGGATGAGCATATTGCGGTATAATATCTTTATATTATTTGATATTATTTGATAGCATATTTGTAGGGAGATAATTACCATATATTAGTTAATTTCCTTGTTTCACTAATTACCATATATTAGTTAATTTCCTTGTTTCACTAATTACCATATATTAGTTAGTTTCCTTGTTTCACTAGGATCTTAGTTTCCTTGTTTCACTAGGGTTCAAGATTGTATCCTATATATATTCTCTCTTGGTGAATGAATGGAACAAGTCAAGATTGTATAGTTTCTACATGGTATCAGGCCACACGTTTTTTTTTCTTATCTTCATCATAAATTTCCATGGCTGGTGACGCCATACCTCCTCCACCACCACCCAAAATTGAGTCTAATTCTCCCTATTTTCTCGGTCCTCAAGACCGACCCGGGGACTATATCACGCCTACTCGTTTCAAGGGCGCATCAAATAACGCTGCCGTCGGTCAGCACTTTACTCCCGATCAATGGAAGGCTATTACGGGATTTTTTGATAATGCTACAATTCCCGAAAATCGCTTGAATGGTAAGTTTGATGTTTTTTCTTGGATTATTGACACTGGTGCTACTCATCATGTTACCGGTGAGAAATCTTGGTTGTTTGATGTCCATACTGTTGATTGCCCTATTAGTTTGCCTAATGGTGAAAAGGTGCTTGCTTCTTTGGAAGGTTCTGTTCGACTGTCAGATAAAATCACCTTACATCATGTCCTTTATGTGCCTTATTTACGTTGCAACTTACTCTCCGTCCCCCAACTTACTGATAATTTACATACTATTGTCTCTTTTAATTCTTATATGTGTGCTATTCATGACCCACTGAAGGAGCTGATTGGAACGGGAGTTAGGAGGGACGAACTATACTATTTTAGCAAACCGGACGGACTATACTATTTTAGCAAACCGGACGTGGTGCAACATGTGTCTACTGTCGTGGCAACGTCCGCATCGGAATTGTGGCATCGACGATTGGGGCATCCTTCCGAGAGAGTAGTTAAGTTGCTTCCTCATGTCAGTAGTGATAAGAGTAGTTTAGCAAAGGATTGTGAAGTGTGTTTACGTGCTAAGCATCCTAGAGACAAATTTCCTTTAAGTGATAATAATGCATCTAGAATATTTGAGAAAATACATTGTGATTTGTGGGGCCCATATCACCATGTTTCGTCGTGTGGAGCTCGTTATTTTTTAACAATTGTTGATGATTTTTCCCTAGCTGTTTGGATTTACTTGTTGGTTGATAAAACAGAAGTGTTTCCGATGTTTATGGCTTTTGTTGCTATGGTTGATCGACAATTTAATCAAACAATTAAAGTTGTACAAAGTGATAATGGTACATAATTTAATTGTTTGATCGATTATTTTTCCGCCACTGGTATTTTGTTTCAAACCTCTTGTGTGGGTACTCCGCAACAGAATGGGAGGGTAGAGAGGAAGCATAAACATGTGTTGAATGTCGCGAGGGCTCTCAGATTTCGGGCCAATTTGCCTATTTTTTTCTGGGGTGAATGTGTTCTTGCTGCATCTCATCTCATAAATCGTACCCCCACACCCAAATTGGAAAATAAAACACCTTTTGAAATTTTATTCAATAAACCTCCTTCTTTTGATGCTATTCGTACTTTTGGGTGTTTGTACTTTGCTCATAATAAAAAAACTCAGAGTGACAAATTTGCTAGTCGGAGCAGAAAGTGTTTGTTTGTGGGATATCCATTTGGTAAGAAGGGGTGGCAGTTGTTTGATCTTGATACGAAGGAATTTTTTGTCTCTCGTGATGTAAAGTTTGTGGAGGATGTGTTTCCTTTTGCTTGTCCGGAAGATGTTAATATTTCATCTAGTTTTTTTGATGAGGGTGCTGAAATTGATCGTGATATTATGGTGTACGGGGATGAATTAGGGGGCGAAGTTGATAGTTCGGAGGCTGCCGAGCGGCAACCACAAACCACTGCCCAACCAGCGCCTGCTGGCAGCCAGGCCGAGCTGCAGCCAGCGGCCACTGTCCAGCTCGCTGGGAACCCAGCGCCAGCTGGCAGCGAGGCTGAGCGGCTGCCAACAGCCACTGCACAGCCCGCTGGGAACCCAGTGCCCGCTGGTAGCGAGGGAGGGGGGGGGGGGGGCAGCAACATCATACCCCAGTCACAAATGTGGAAGGTGGCTTGGGGCGTGGTTTTCGGGAGAAATTTCCCTCTGTTGTGCTTCGTGATTATGTGACACACCCAGTTTTTGCTAATAGTCCGTCCTCTACAACTCCTGTTAACAATCAATCCTCAAGTACTCCTAATTCTTTGGCACACTATATTAATTGTGACAATTTTTCTGTAAATTATCGTAAGTTTCTTGCAGCTATTATTTCGGGTAAGAATCCTAAGACCTTCAAAGAATCCATGAAACACGAAGGTTGGAGACATTCAATGAAAGAAGAGATACGTGCATTGGAAAACAATGGTACATGGACTTTGGAACATCTTCCTCCGGGTAAGAAAGCACTTGGTAATCAGTGGGTGTACAAGACTAAGTTTTTGTCAAATGGAGATGTGGAACGGCTCAAATCGCGCTTGGTTGTATTGGGAAATCATCAACAAGCAGGGATTGACTACAATGAAACTTTTGCTCCGGTCGCCAAGATGACTACTGTTCGAGCCTTCCTAGCCATTGCAGCATCCAAAAATTGGGAACTTTACCAAATGGATGTTCATAATGCCTTTTTACATGGTGACCTTGATGCGGAGGTGTATATGAAGCTCCCTACCGGGTTTAAAAGTCCAGATCCTACGTTGGTGTGTCGTTTGCGCAAATAGCTGTATGGGTTGAAACAAGCCCCTAGATGTTGGTTTGCAAAATTGGTGACTGCTTTGAAAGGGTACGGTTTCCTTCAATCTTATTCTGATTATTCTCTTTTTACATTTACGAGAGGGAATATTCAGATTAATATCTTGGTTTATGTTGATGATCTTATTATTTCTGGGAATGATTCCGCTGCACTTGCAACTTTCAAAGCCTATTTGAGTGATTGTTTCAAAATGAAAGACCTTGGGTCTCTCAAATATTTTTTGGGTATTGAAGTAGCTCGTAGTTCATCAGGGTTATTCTTGTGTCAACGCAAGTATACTCTTGATATTATCTATGAAGCAGGATTGTTAGGTGTAAAGCCAAGTGGGTTCCCTGTTGAGCAAAATCATAAACTTGGCCTTGCAAATGGAGATTTGTTGTCGGATCCGGAGGTCTACCGTAGATTAGTCGGGCGTTTGATTTATTTGGGGGTCACTCGACCGGACTTGGCATATTCTGTTCATATTTTGTCTCAATTCATGCAAGAACCCAGATTGAACATTGGGAAGCGGCCTTACGAGTGATCCGTTATTTGAAAGGCACACCAAGACAGGGTATTTTGTTACGTGCCGACAGTGAGTTGACTTTGTAGGGATGGTGTGATTCTGATTGGGTGGCTTGTCCGCTTACTCGTCGTTCGTTGACAGGTTGGCTAGTATTTCTAGGTCAATCTCCCATCTCTTGGAAGACAAAGAAGCAGCACACAGTTTCTAGATCTTCTGCAGAGGCTGAATATAGGTCCATGGCTGCAGTCACTTGTGAGTTGAAGTGGCTGAGAGGTCTGTTGTTGAGTTTAGGTATACAACATCCCAAGGCGATCAAATTGTTTTGTGATAGTCAGTCCGCTTTGCACATCGCAAAAAATCCGGTTTTCCATGAACGAACAAAGCACATTGAGGTAGATTGTCACTTTGTTCGTGATGCAATTAATGAAGGTTTGATTTCTCCGTCACACGTTTCAACATCTTCACAATTGGCAGACATTTTTACCAAAACTCTCGGCAAAACTCAGTTTGACTTCTTGCTGTCACGACCCAACCCCGTAGGCCGTGACTGGTGCCCTAATTGGGCACCCTGACATACCTATCCATATCGAATCACATACAATAGCATGTACGGCCACAAATACTATATGCCGTCTCAAACTATATCAAACTGTATCAGACACATTTCAACGCAACCATGTGCGAACATATATATATATATATATATATATATATATATATATATATCACAAAGCCGGCAAGGCTGTCAAATGTATCAAGTGCCAACAAGGCTATCAAAGATGTCAAAAAGCCGACAAGGCTATCAAATGGCACAATGGCCCAAAACACGTATACAAAATGCACGCCGACAAGGCTGTCATAACAATGAGATCATACAAACCCAACTGTACAAAAGTAGGCACACACACCCACAAATACGTCTACAGACCTCTAAACAGACCAAACGAGTCATATGGCGGGACAGGGCCCCGCCGTACCCCTGAACGAATACATACATACATAGCGAACAAAAGTATATACCAAAAGATATGCTCTGAAAGGAGAAGAGCACTCCAACAGCAAAAGGGGGTGTCCTAAACCGGTGGATCACCAAACTGTGCGTCAGTACCTGCGGGCATGAAACGCAGCCCCCCCCCCCCCCCCCCCCCCCCCCGAAGAAAGGGGGTCAGTACGAAATATGTACTGAGTATGCAAAGCAGAATGTACAGAAAGCAATTATGAGACATAAGCAAAATGGAAGTATCAAACATAAGCGCAAATCCAACATATCAAAACTTGTTTACTTTAAAAAATATGTAAGTCATGCATAGGGTACAGAAGAATATGGCCGCCCACCTGTCAACGGCGCCAATACACAGCATAACACCAGATGTAAGTTTCAATTCTCCGAATCCCCGTCACATATCATTGTCACGCCCCGAACCATGGCCTGGACGTAACACGACACTCGGTGCCTGACTGCATGTGACCGAGCGAACCACATGGCTTGTTGAACTATCATGAGGCATACATGAGCGGAATTATAATGTGAATGCATGATGAGCCTTTATAAAATATGGTAAGTCATAATACTTAATACAATACTTGTTTAAACATGAGTGAGCCAAAATGGCTATACGACTCCGAATGTCTGACATAACATAACTGACTTGTCTAGTCTATGAAACCTCTATCATGAGTATGACTGGAAAACATACTTACTGGGACAAAGCCCCCAGCATACCTTTAGATGCATAATTAATCATAAGATAAAAGTTGACTAAACCCCGAATGAGATGGGGCTCACCAATAAGCTGATACGAATGTTGTCCTACTGAGCAGATGTGTCGTCCTGTATATCAGTACCTGCATCGTGAAATGCAGGCCCCCGGGCAATAAAAAGGGGACGTCAGCACATTGAATGTACTGGTATGTAAAACAACTGAATGAAATAACATGGGACATGAAATAGCATGATAAGAACTGAAACTGAAAAAAACCTGGACATGAACATGAGCATGAGCATGAGTACCTAAACATGAAATTTAAACTGAAACTGAACATAATCATGAGTACTGTAAGCATGAGATAATCTGTAATAGTCTGTAATACCGACATGAACCACCACGGGGAGAAACGTGGAGTCTGATCTCTGCCCGATCAGCTAAGCCATCTCGTACCTTGCCGGGGCACGAGACATGAACATGACATGAATGGATCCAAAATCCCTCAATGGGGAAAATATGAAGGAATCGTCCTAACTGGGCGGAGAGATCCTTATCCTACGTTGGCATACGTAGTTTCAGGCTATCTGAGCCTTCTCGGTATTAATACAACTCCCGAACATGAAAATAACTGAAAACATGATTTCATGAAATAACTTGTAAACATGGTTTTATGAAATAACTTGAAGTGTAGTTTCATAAGATACTTGTCACATTCTTCCAAACATGTTCTTGATTCACGAGTAATAACAATAGTTCGTGATCATATATATATAATTGACTTGAAAACATGCTTGTACTTGATAGATAAAATCAATAAGTTTCATATAATCATAATGAGAACACATGAGGAAGAATTCATGATTCATGGATTAAACTGGGGTTCCTAATAACCGTAATGGAATATTAGGAATTAAATAACGAATATAGATACAAAATTCATGTACATAAATACATAAATACGGTCTACCAATATGTTGGGTTTAATGCCCTTGGATTTGAACTTCATGGATATCAAGAAACGGATCACGGGGAAGAACGTAGAGATTCCCACATGTGGATGGAAGTTCTACATACCTTAACTTCCCGCTTTTGAGCGTATCACAATGTCCTTCAATCCCTTCAACTTCAATCTATAGCAATACAAGCCATAGGGATTCTATATTAGCAACAATATCCATGTTTTGTTCATCTAAGCATTTTATCAAACACTTAGTGGGCATGAAGCTCTATAACCCTCATTAATGGTGTTTTCTTCACCCAATCCCCATTCTATTACTTTTAGCTAATTCTACAATCTCAATTAGATGTAATTAACATCATTCTTCATCAACCATATGAATACAACAATCCCAAGTCAACAATCCAACAACTCTAGCATAGTTCATATAATTCTCTTCATCAAACCCAATTATTATTCTCCCAAGAATTCATCAATTCAAGACCATAAATGATTAGAGAGTAGAAACATTACCTTTCAAGAGTAGTAATCACGAAATCAACACCCCCAAGTTCGATCCTTAGCTTAGAATGACGGCAACAACTTGTACTACACTTTATCCTTCACGAGCTTCGGGATTCGGGGCCTTAAACTTGGTTGATTTTCTACTTTCTCTCTCTAATTTCCCCTCTCTCTCACTTCCTCTCTCTAAAATCTGAAGTTATGGGAAAAAATGGGGCTGCTAGGGTTACATTTCCCTTATATACCAAGGGGAAATAGGTTTGACCCAACTTGAAAACGGGTTGGGACCTTTCTGTCTTAAAACGTCCATATCTCCCTATCCCGATGTCGCCTGTGAACCCACAACCTATGGTTGGAAAGGTATTTCAATTATATACAACTTTCGTTCTTTGGGTTTTCCCAAATTCCCAAGTTATGATAGGCTTATGGCCTCCCGAAGTCAGGTGACCCGAAACGTACATACGGACCAAGATACGGTCCCGTAACACGAGGTACGGACCGTAACTTGGTACCGTACCTTGGTGAAAATTTTCAGTGAGGTTCTGGAAATTTTCGGGATGTTACGGTTCACTGTTACGGCCCGTAACACGTGTTACGGTCCGTAACGTCACCGTTACGCTGGCAGAATTTCCAGCGAACAGGCTTCAGTAAAATGGGCATAACTCTTTGCACAGATGTCCGTTTGACCCCCGTAAGATACCGTTGGAAAGCTATTTCAAAGGGATACAACTTTCATCAAGGAAGTTTTCTCAAATTCCCAACTTAGTTTCATGAAATTTGACTGGAAGGCAGACGTATCGAAAACTTAGCCGATTCTATAGGATTTCAAGTGCCTTACTATTAGCCATATTGAGACGATCATATCTCCTTGCTCCGATCTCTGATTGGCTTGGTCCTTATATCGTTAGAAAGGTATTTCTACGTACTACAACTTCATTGATAGTACCTTCCAAAATTCCAAACCGATCAAGGAGTTATTGCTGCCCGAACTAGGCCTATCAACCATTTTCGCAAAACGTTCAAACCTTCAATGTTTCCACTAGAACTCTAATAATATGAGCTTAAACTCAGTTTCAAGATGCGGGGTGTTACAATCATAACCCAACATCACGCCATATACAGCATAACACCAAACATAAGTGGAACCCGACCCTCATTAGCGAGTAGCTCGGAGAACCATAAACACAGCATAACTCCGGAGTATATCAAAGCACGCACGAAAACAGAACCGGCCCGGGACTCGGCGAAGGGAATAACAAAATGCACGAATAGAGTCGTGAGTAGTCATATGCATAACATTATTATCATAAACTCAAACATAAGTAAAATAATCATACTTGCAAATCGAAATAATAGTCATATCAAATTCTTTCAAAAGTTCTCCGAATTACATAAAGGAAAGTCGTGGGACCCATGGAAGGGTATTGACCCGAGTCGGGCCCGCCTATAGGAAATGTATTCATCATATGCCATATAAGCTCTTACAAAAATATTAAAGCAATCCGAACCTTTCGGAGGAAGATATGGCGTTTATAGCTCGGAATTCTTTTAAAACAACTTTTTGTGCAAAGTTTGGAAATCAATTTCTTCAAAGGCATAACAGTTCATATTTCATCACATCTTACATAGGAATGCCAAAGAATATATGTAAAGATCATAGCGAACTCGGATTTCGAATTTAGGATTTCCTTAAGGCTAGTAGTCTAGCCTATTTATAACTAAAGCATGCCAAACGAAGGAAGGGATAAGCTTTACATACCTTGTACGCACTCCAAGCTAGACAATCTAACGCTAATCCAAATCTACGCCTCGGGCTTCCCAAGGTCTACAAATATGCCAATGAATATCCAATGTTAACCATAGGCACTTAAGTAATTATTCATTCCAAACTAACTCTCAATTCTACAGAAAATTCGGCAGCATTACCCCTGTAAATAGGCCATCCCGAGAATTTAACTCGCCCAAAATCAACAACAACAACCACAATAACCAACCTAGTATCATCAATAATCAATCCGAAAGGCAAAACAACATTAGTAGCTCTCTTTTACACCATTCGACAACTTTCTAATTATTCAATTTAATGGCTTACTTTAAAGCTACAATATCGTTCGTACATTCGATTATTAACCCAAACCCATACTAACAACATTCAAGAACATTCTAAACAATTCACATAATATTTTCAACAATCCACAATTTTTTTTTTCTATGTTGGCCGAAAACAGTCCCCTTAGCCGAGCAGCCCTCTTTTCATTTTTCTTCATTTTCAAGTCATGTTTTGTATCAACAATTCACAATATAACGATATACTTTTCATAGATATACGAATTACATCAAACGCACAATGATCCTCAATTCAGCCCACAAATTCTCAACATCAAATCTTGAGTTATTAATTGCTCAATTCCAACTAGAATTCATAACGACGACAATTGAAACGTTAAGCGATATTAATGCGATCTTCGACATATTATATGACCCACATTCGTCCACACTACACATACATATATGTTAATGGTTCTCATATATAAGAATTGTATTAAATGCACAAAGTTCTCCAAATCAGTCCGCAACGCTTACTATGTCAACTTGGGACATTAAATTCTCATTTCCAACCTACAAGTCATCACAACAACCATTACGACGCTAAACGACATTAATTCATCCTTCGTCACACATTAAAAGCTACATACGGCTACACTACACATACATATATACATATATTGACGATTGTATTCTCTTCTCCACTCTACAACAATTTAACATGATACAAGAGTAAATTCATCAATCCAATACCACACAACACACACCCACTTCACACGGCCAACATACCAAACACACAACCCAACTTCAACATTCCATATTTCATGATTTCTATCCATATTAATATACCATAACATGAATAAAACGTCCACAACACATAAACAAGAGCAAAACTTACCTTTGTTCTTCACTTCCACCAAATAGCTAGGGTTTGCAAATCTCTTAAATGAAAGACTTGATCGCTCCAACGATGCTTCCACGTTATTTAGGGACCTCTAATTAGTGGGTTTATACCAAAGAATTAATTTTGGGGTGGCTTGAAATGGACTTGGTCTTCCATGGTCTTGGCCGTGAGGTTGGGGTTTTGTTTCTCCAACTTCTTGGTCTTTTCTTTTGGCTAAGTGTAAAGAAGAAAAATGACTTGAAAGTCATCTTTTAAGCCACACTAAATATCTCCACTTGTTTATGGCCCACACATGTGTTGGACCAATTAAAATTGGCCACACAATGTGTGGGACCATTCCAAGTCCACACGGCCAAAGGCCCTTTATTGTGCAAGATTTTTAATTCCAATTATGTGAATTTTTGTCCCAATTTTTCCTAAGTGTTTAATACCAACAATTTCATATATAATTTATGTCTTAAAATAAAATCAAAGGCCAAAAGTCCCGACTTCAAATCCCGGATTAGTCTTGGCCTTAAATTATCATAGTTAATCCGGGTTGTCCCAATGTATAAAAATACGGGACGTAACACTTGCTTTCCAAGTTGGGCATTTTTGATTCCCATGCTCCAACTTGAGGGGGGTATTGCGGTATAATATCTTTATATTATTTGATATTATTTGGTAGCATATTTGTAGGGAGATAATTACCATATATTAGTTAGTTTCCTTGTTTCACTAATTACCATATATTAGTTAGTTTTCTTGTTTCACTAGGATCTTAGTTTTCTTGTTTCACTAGGGTTCAAGATTGTATCCTTTATATATTCTCTCTTGGTGAATGAATGGAACAAGTCAAGATTGTATAGTTTCTACAGAGCAAGAAATATGAGCAATAGAAAATGTGAAATCTCACTCTTCTTTAATACTTGGTGAAATAAAAACTTAATATGAAATCTCACTCTTCTTTAATACTCCCACCCTCTTTAATCGGCTAGCTGTAAAGATTCTACTGCATTGTATTTGAATCTCCTTAAAGAAACACGAAGATATTCACAACTTAGTATGAAAACTTTCATTATTTTTCATTTTTCAAGAATATTTGTATTTTCACCAACAATTGTGACGCCTTCACCTAAACACAAAGCGTCGTATAATGTATAAACAAAGACGATATGAGGATTAACAATTGTGAATTAAGAGTGACAAGTTCGACATGAAAATAATTGTAAACTTATGAATTAAATAATGTGGGAAGGAAGAGGCGTGCTTCACCCTAAACATAAAGTGTCGTCTTATGTAATAAACAAAGACAATAATGAGGACTGCTTGATGCAAGGTACCAACGAAGGGGTGGCTTAATTAATTGGGATAAAATAATTTAATTAAGAATAAAATAATTTGTTGAAGGACTTGGTTCAACAAACAAATATACTTAAATTTGTTGAAGGCTTTTGGTTCGATTTCATTATGCTCTGTTCCTGAATCACTTAACCTTAATTATCTAACGGGGTTATTTTCCTGATGATTCAATCGATAGTGATTATCTTATAAAGTCACTTTTCTTCTCAATTCTAATTTCTTTAACAAAAAAGTGACTTTCTGAGATAATAACTATTAGTTGAGTGACTATCTGAGAAATCAAACTCTTATCTAATGTTTATGACCCTCTGTTTGGTCTTTTATGTGTGGATTTTGTATTAGTTGGGTCCGTAAATTTTGTATACCGAATACCAGATGGTTTAAAACATAAATGACATCTTAGATGATATATGATCATTGTTCACTCTCCTATACGTAAGCACAATACATCTTAGATGATATGAGTGGATCCAGCCCTGGGTCTTAATTAATCTAAATTTAACCTTCCTAGTTCTCAAGGGACCTATCTATTTATGAATAAATTAGTCTCCTGATCAGGACAAGAATAGTATTTCAACATTGGCCGTCGAAACGTCAGTGCCACCTTGACATTTACAAAGCAGTTTCTTAGAAAATATATATGGTCATGAGCACACCAAAATTATAAAAGAAAAGAAATATCTTTTTAGTCTGTCAAAATAAGAAGGCAGAATACCTAAAACCGCCCTAAAGTTAGCGCGTTTTATTCATGATTTTTAATACTTTCCTTTTCGTTTCCTTTATATGAGATGATTTCTATTCACACAAATATTTATGACTTGTTTTATATCACAAATATATCTTTGTGTCTTTTCTTAAAAGCACTTTGCCCGCTCAAACTTGGTGACCAAGGAAATGATAACTACGTACACTCTGGTGTTTTCTGTATGTCTATATAAGAGGCCATATATCATTTAGTAGTGAACAAACCCATTCACATACACTTCAATTTCTGTTGTACTCCTATTAATTTCAAGATGATGCAAGATGTTTGGACTCAATTGGGTCCAGCCATTGCAGCAATCATGTTCTCCTGGACCATGTACCGGAATTATTTTCCTCACGAACTTCGTCGTCTTATTAGGAGGTATACGGATAAAATCGTGAGCTATTTCTACCCTTATATGCACATAATTTTTCATGAGTATGAAAGTGAGGGGTGGTTCGAGCGGAGCAAAGCTTACGTAGCAATCGAAAGGTACCTGAGCAAGAACTCTTGCACACAAGCTAAGCGCCTCAAAGCCAACACGGTGAAAGATGGTCAATCTCTTGTCCTAACCATGGATGACCATGAGGAGATAACCGATGAATATAAAGATGAGAAGGTTTGGTGGATTTCGAGCAAATTAGCGGCCAACAAACAAACAATTGCTTTGTGGAAGGAGGATGACAAGAGGTATTTCAAGCTCAAATTTCACAGAAAGAATCGCGAACTTGTCACAGAGTCATACTTGAAGCATGTGTTGGAGGAAGGGAAGGCGATATCTGTGAGAGAACGACAGAGAAAGTTGTACACAAACAATAAGGGCGAGGCAGGTGGCGGGTACAGATATAGGGGGTGGAGGATGTGGAGTGGAGTAGTGTTTGAGCATCCATCAACATTCGATACTCTGGCCATGGATCCAAACAAGAAGCAAGAGATTACGGATGATCTGGAAACATTCAGCAAGTCAAAAGACTATTATGCAAAGATTGGCAAGGCGTGGAAGCGCGGTTATCTTCTTTATGGTCCTCCAGGAACGGGTAAATCTAGCATGATTGCTGCTATGGCTAATTTCTTGCAATATGATGTCTATGATCTTGAACTGACATCGGTTAAGGACAATACTGAGCTACGAAAATTGCTCATAGACACTACAGGTAAATCTATTATTGTAATTGAAGACATTGATTGTTCCCTTGACCTTACGGGTCAAAGGGAGAAGAATAAAAAGAAAAACAAGGAACATAAAGAAAAAAATGAGAAAGACGCCATCAAGAAGAAGATTAAAAGAGGAGAGGAGAAAGAAAAGCAAAGTGAGGTAACTTTATCTGGACTTTTGAACTTCATTGATGGTCTATGGTCAGCTATTGGTGGTGAAAGGCTTATTGTCTTCACCACCAACTATGTGGAAAAGCTTGACCCTGCTCTAATTCGGAGGGGGAGGATGGATAAACATATTGTGCTATCCTACTGTTGCTTTGAGTCCTTCAAGGTGCTTGCAAATAATTATCTTGATGTCGAATCTCATGTTCACTTTCCTGAGATTCGTCGGTTATTGGGGGAAACTAATATGACTCCTGCTGATATTGCTGAGAATTTGATGCCTAAGTCTTCGAAGGAAAATGCAGACACTTGCTTCGAGAGATTGATTAAAGCTCTTGAAACTGCAAAAGAGGAAGCAAAATTGAAGGCTGAGAAAGAAGAAGAAGAGAGAGCAAAGGCTGAGATGGAGAAGGAAGAGAAGGAGGAGAAAAAGAAAGAATTAGCAGCTACTGAAGAAGCCAAGAATGCTGATGGTGTAAGCGGAAAAGAGAAGTCAGAAAGTAATGGTGCTAAGGAAAATGGTGATGTTAGCAAAGGTTGATTTCGGTAATGTTTGATTAATAAGAATTAAAGTTACACATATATGAAAGTTTTGGGGGTGTTTTAGCCTTATGTTTTCTGCAATTGGCTTTATTAGTTGTACTTGTAATAAGTTTATTTTATGTCTTAGTATGGTATTAGGAAAGTGGTTTCATGCAGTTGGTGAGGTTAATAATAAGTGATATGTATAGCCATCAGTAGCATAAGGGACTGGTTACATTTTTCAGCAACTATGCATTTTAATATGGTCCACGTGCAGCAGACTCATAGTAAAATATGATTTTAAAGTGGTTTGATGATTAACAAATGAAATATGGTTTGTGTGAATAGTGGCGGAGCTAGGATTTTCATTTAGGGGTTCAAAAATATGAAGAAGTAAATACACGAAGAAGCCAAGGGGGTCCAACATCTACTATATATACTGTGAGGACCCACAGCTGGGCGCTAACCATACTGGGCAGCTCAATTGGTGAAAGTCGTTTCCTTCGGGAGAACAAAAGGCCTGAGGTCACGGGTTCGAAGTGCTGCAGCGCGTAGCGAACTATGTGTGATTTCACTGCTACAATACCTGAGTATGTCATGTCATGCAGATCATGTTCATGGTGTCCAGTATGGTTAGCGCCCAGCTGGCACAAGGGTCACAGTATGGTCAGCGCCCAGCTGTGGGTCCTCACATATACATAAAAAAATAATTTTAATCCGAACCCCCTAGAGCCTACCTAGCTCCGCCCCTGTGTGTGAGTTTGTATTTGTTAAAAGTCCAAATGTGTTTAATGCTAAAATATATTTGCGTTTATATGGTGTTAGGCTGAATCCGGTAAGAACCAGGTACTTGTACGTGTTATGATCCTAGTAGAAAAAGGATTTGGTGAACATGTTTTTTTATCATGAAATTTATGAAAAGATGTTTTTGTATTAGTTAGAACTGGTGTAAGTACTATAAGTGATAATTACATAAGAGATCTTCTTACTACTTTGAGCTGTAAAAGGATTCAAATTAGGACAAACTGTGTACACTATCTTTCTGATTCATCCATCTTCATAATGAACAATTATTTCCTTCTGTTGCAAAAATCTTCTGAAGACTGTAATTCCTGATAAAGTTTCAGGTTTGGATGCAATGCCCAAATTTTAGCACTACAGTCTACATTTTGCCTAGCGCATCCCAACGAGCCAGCACTGTAGCGTTTAATTAGTAAGCGTTCCAGTGCGCAGTACCAAATTGTTTATATTTGTATTAAATCAAATGATAATAACATGGTAAATTCTTACATGTAGTTGTGGTTTCCGTTTATCTTCAACAGTGTCCTCATTAGTACTTCAAAAAGGAATCTAGTCATTGGGAAAAGACTACTGCATAAAGGACTCGAATTGACTTAATCAGTTTATCTCTAAGTAATTCACTTAATCCTTCCAATTTGTTACTGTAGTTTGGACAAATTACTTCTCAAGACGCAAAATGCTTAGACTAAAACTTTTGGGAACTTATGCTTTCTTTCTTACGCAAATGTAGGTCAGGTGCGGCTCAATAAGATCGAGGTCCTAAAGCCAACTTTAACGGGGGATCTTATTTTTTTTGCTCAATATTCTTTAAAAGAAAAATTAACCTATAAATCTATTGTAGGTAAAAATTAGGCCTCTTTTCCCTTAACTAGAGGTCTTGGGTTCGAGACTCAGAACAAAAAAATCTTGCTAGGGTATGCTTCCCTCTTTAACCGGCCTTGCATGTCTCGAAATCGAAAAATTCAATACAGGTATCCAACACCAGATTAAAAAAATGGGGCCCCCAAAATTTTGGGCCTAAAGCCCCCGCTTTAGTGGCTTGGCGCTTTGGCCGGCCCTGAAGTAGGTACCCGTTGTTCTTGATATAGAATCCAGACCCGAGAAGAATGCTTTAAATAGCTGAAAGAACAATGCAGGAGAGATCTTAGATGGAATCAGAAGGAAAAGAAATAAAGCATGTTTGCAGTCGTCGGACAAACAGACACTATATTTACTTGAATTAAAGGCATATTCCCAAAAGAAATGTTGGGAATCCTGGTTAAATAGAAGCGAAGTTATTTAAACGAAGCTCGGGAAGCTGTATTTGTATCATCAAATAGTCCTGACGTATCATGCTTCAAAAGTTGTTGTGACCACGGAAAGCAGACCAGTATCTAACTATCTATCAATAAGAAGATCGCTAATAGCCTAATGCTATCCAGAATTTATCCATCACCCCCAAATGTTTGTTTCAAGAGTCTAGAAAGTCTGATCATGTGTAAGATGTCTGGTAGGTAAATATACACCTTTTTTTTTCAAACGATGAAACTTCTCAACAGAGCATAAACAACAATTACAACAACAACATAGCCAGTGTGATCCCACAAGTAGGGTCCAGAGAGGGTGGGGTGTACGCAAACCTTACCCCTACCTTTGTGGGATAGAGAGGCTGTTTCCGTTAAGCTCTCTAGTAGAGAAAGGCTGAGTTCAATTCCCCTTCGGCTATAGCCAGTAGCTTGGTGGGATAAGTTCATCTACCACATCGGCTACTCCGGATTTGTTTCTTGATATGCTTCAACTGACACTTAAAAAGTCACCAAGATTCAGGTCCGATTCCTTACAGTTGCGAAGGTTGTGGGTTCGAGCCACCAAGGGAGGCAAAAGGGGGAACTCCTGGGGGTGGGGGTTAAAAAAAAAAAAAAGATTCCTTACTGTTGCATGTTCTTCAGGAAATTGACATAACATATGAATAATGTTTAAGAAGGATTTTCCAAGTTGAGGACATAAACTGGCATTAAGTTTGAAAAAACAGGTCTACGGAACAGTGCAAAAACAATATTTTAGCAGAGTAACAACACTGCATCTTGGTGAAATCATAAGATGCATAGCGGTGACATAAGTCGTCATCATCATATAATACTAAAAGTGAAAAGCTCTAACCTTCAAAATTAGATTACAATTTTGCTCTTGCAGTAAATCAAATTCAATAAAACATCTAATTAAATATTAAATGGTAATATTTTAATTACCTGTTAATTGAATTACACGTTCAACAAGTAAAGTTACCTCTCACAACCTATCACTTAATAGAAAGAGCTGTTCACCTTCTAATTATTCTAGGTTGTTCTTAGTCATTAATCATTTGAACGCATTAAAGCACATGGAATTAAGTTAAGCTATTAAATGAGCATACTATTAAATGGTAGATAATGGCTATAATGAGCTGTTAATTGGAAAACATATAATATCATAAACAAAGCTATTTCACGTAAGCTGAATTTTCTTGGGAGCAACGGTTGAACTTATTCATTCAATTAATTTGAAATGATCATATTCTGACAATTAATTAATTTGAAAACTTAAAAGACTGTATCACAGAATTATGGAATCAGAAGGGGTGGATGAAAAAAGACTTCTATTGTATTTGAAGGGCACATCACTATAACTAGACGTATATCTCCAGCGTATGAGATTCGAATGGGTACATCAACCCAACGTATACATACTCTTATATTTTTTCAGTATAATTTTATATTTGTAAGTAGATGTTATGCATAATTCTATTTTCTGGTGCAATCTTAGTTAGTGTAGATCCTCTCTATTAAATTTGAAATGATAATCTCGTGCTTTCTTTTTATAGATTAGTACAAAGATATGTCAAAAGGAAGGAGCTACTTAATCTGGTCAGATGCAAATTCAATGAGGCAATTCTCACATTTTCACACCATCAAATAAGAGAGGAAGCTAAAATTCAAAAAAAGATAGTAAAAAACAACTCAGCGAGTTTGACTCCTCTTTGGTTGGATTGTCAGATCAAGAGACAAAAATGGGAGGAAGATGATGGAGAAAAATTAGAGATTTTGATGCTAGATTGACAATAATTTCTTTCACTTGTGGCGGTTGTATCGACGTCTTCAATTTTCTATTTTCTTCTCTGATTCAATTTCTTATAGAATTAATAGAAATGTTGGCATTTTGTACGAGTGTGACCATCAACATTTGGATACTCATGTTGTGACAATTGATATGAGGTACGTTGCACGTGCCTGAAAACTAGTAAGACAAAAAGAAAAAGCTGAAACCATTCACCTTAAGAAACATGTTGGGGGGAATTAAAGTATCGAGCTAATATGAGAGAAAAATACTTTTATTACTTTCAAGAATAGAAAGAAGAGACATACAAGCTCTAACAAAAACAAAAAACTCTCAAAAGACACCTCACAAATCTCTCAAGGATATTACACAACTCTTCTTGGTTGTGCTGTGATGATCTAATGTCTGATGATAGAAAGCCTTACAAGCTTCTCTATTTATAGGACCAAAACTAGGTAGGAGGAAGTTAGGAGGAAGGTGTGAGGAAGCTTGGAGGAAGCTTCAATGGTGGGTGAGAGGAAGGTGACTCCTAGGTGCTATGAAGCTTCCCTTGTCATTCATAAATTTGGAGGAAGCTTCATAGAAAGTGCTAGGAATTGAATTCTTCAATTCTTATAGAATTAATAGAAATGTTGGCATTTTGTACGAGTGTGACCATCAACATTTGGATACTCATGTTGTGACAATTGATATGAGGTAAGTTGCACGTGCCTGAAAACTAGTAAGACAAAAAGAAAAAGCTGAAACCATTCACCTTAAGAAACAAACTCTAATAACTTGAACCAAACATTAACGATTGACTGAATTACTTGTTCCAAATTGTTAAGCTCTGAAATATAGTTTCCATTGAATGCAACCAGCAGATGGACAATTTTACTGTGTATAATAACGAAAAAAGCTACTTAAAAAGTTACATGTTGATCTCCCAAATTGCTCCTGCTACCGTCCGTACTCTGTCAAAAGGAAGCTCAATGAGTTAATGGTTCAAAAGTAGTATGAACTGTAATATTTAGAGCTACAAAACATAAATAAATGACTAGAAAAGTTTTTCTTTCTCTTTCTGGATTAAGGTATTTCCCTTGAGGAATATACTTTTTACAGTTCTAGACCAATAGATAAGGAAAAATGGCATCTCTCATAGATATTTTACTTTGCACTAGATATGCCTTACTGTTCATTTATCATTCAACAGAAATCTCAATTGAATATAGATAAAACCGCAGGTCCTAGCTTCAGTAACCAGTCCCACGACCTTGCTTTTAAAATCATCACCAGAACCAACCATCTAAGCTTTGTTTTGACCAAAGAATATATATGAGGATGGAATTTCGTAGTTAAGTAATAGGCTTTTACGAGTTCATGTAACTTTCATGGCTAAAAACTTCATTTATTTTGGTCTTTTCTTATTGATAGTACTCTATCTAATAAATAAGATAATAAATAATAAATCTTTTGACAAGGTTTCAAACAAAAGAATAGTTAGTAAAAGGCAACTTATTATAGTAAGGAATATGAGACTGAATGTAGTTGTATTTTCTCAGTAGTGTACCTTGATGATGAGCTTGAAATTAGTATTTTGATAATCTTCAACTTGTGTTTCTTGGATATCCCTAGCTGACTTTACTACAGACTCGTTGCAGTTCTCTACCTCAATGGACTTCAGAGAAGAGATGTCCCCGAGACAAGAAGGGATCTCCTTAAGCTCCTGGCAAACACTCAAAACCAAGCCTTCAAGGTTTGGAAAGGCAGCATCGATGACAATCCATTCCTCAAAGAAAGTTAAGCTATCTAGCTTCAAGACTTTGAGTTGAGGGAACTTGTCATCGCTCACTTTCCATTCCATATTCATGAATTTAACCAAGTACTATTTGAGTACCTGAAGGTTCTGAAGCTGTGCAATTTCTGACAAGTGCTCAGGATACAAGTAAAAGCCAGATAGTTTCAAGTTCTTTAGATTTTGTGCACAGATAAAAAAAGGGAATATTTTTAGGGAAATATAATTGAATAATCTTTAATATTTCAAGCCCTTTCGGTAGATTCAATACATGGTGCTGAAAGTCGGAGACCCTCGCGAATGTGCATATTAGTTTTCGAGGATTAGGCATTTTTCTCAGCTTCAGTTCCGCATCCTCGACACAAGCAAAAAATGGACAGGAAAAAGTTTCAAGATCGTGAACTATCTCAAGTAATTCTTCTGCATCTTCTATGGAGAAGTTAGAAATATGCAGATGTCTGAGTTTAACCATCTCCCAAACTGTACCGGGTACGATAAAACAAAGCACATTCTATGTTTTGATGATTGTCAAACTGTGAGTGAAATAGAGAGAGACTTGGTTCGCGATCTGCTTTCTCTGTATGTCGTACAGTCAGCAACAACAATTGTAAAGCTGCACTGCTAACTGCACAACTGTACAACAATGTTGCGGCCCATGCGTCAAGTCAAACATGGCATGAGTGGTCTCTATCTCACCCACATGTTCCTCAATATATATACAACTTGTTCCAACATATTGGGTATCACTTGAAAACCTAAACTATCTTGTGCAAATTCTTGCCGCCACAAGTTCTGAAGTGTTCTCAAGAACAAAGTCACTTACAAGCTGAAGAACCTGATCCAGACATCAGATTATGTCTAAGTTCTTTAGGTTGTTGTGAGTCTTTGTTCATTTGCTCTTTAAACTATAAACCTACTCTTATTTCAAGAAGCTATTGTAGGTGTTGTAAATTCTCAGTAGTTGTCAGGCAGTTTACCTATTCAATCTATTGATCGAGTGGTACCCTTAGCTAGAGTTAGTCAAGTGTATTAGTTGGTTTGGCTAGAGTTAGTCAAACGTGGTTGTGAGCTTGGCTAAGGGTAGTCAAGAGGTGTAGCTTACAATAGGTGTATTGTAAGGGTGAAGGATTTATGTGAGTTAAATTCCTAGATTGCAAACGGTTGTAATCTGAAGTTTCTCGGTGATAGTGGAGTTGAAATCCTACGTGGTAGGTCGGGATTTTTAATCCCTTGAGCAAGAAGTTTTCTACGGTAAAATCTTATGTTATTTACTTACTGCAACGTCTGAGAGAACTGGTAGACAACCAGGTCTCTCCATATACTGTTTGGTGGACGCACTGTTTTCAACAAGGTAGTACTGTAATTTTAAATTCTCTTTTCCTACATCTTAATAGCATAGTTTCAAGGTTTGAAAGATTGGATATGGATGAAGGAATTAAGATCTGTTCAATTCCTGCAGAGAAATATCTCAAGTAAATAGATCAGTTGGGATAAAATCAATAGCAACGTAATTCTCCAAATCCAACACTTTTAGAAACTTGAAATTCTGTAAAATGCGCGAAATTGACAAGGTGTGTGAGGATGGTCTATGAGGGGCACAGTATGCTGCATCATTCTTGCAAAGTACAAAGCCAACAAGTGAGCAAGACGAGCTACATTCTACAATATTATCCGCTTTAGAGAAGGCCAAGCGACATTGAGCATGTTTCTTGTGAACATAGAAAGAAGGATTAGCATTTTGATCCCCGTGAAACATATAAATCAGCAACATCATAACATTAATTTTCAAATATAACTTGGTTACTTGATCACTGAAATTATAACGGAGTAGACGATAATCATGGAGAAACGAAGAATAAGGTGTGTTTGAGCTAAGGTATGCTTAGTTTGCTGTTCGTGGAAAATGAAAAAGAGTAAAGTGGTTTTGGGACCATTTTATTCATACAAGGAGAAGCAGACACGTGGCCACTATACAGGTCCAGTCATTATACACACGAAACCAACAGAAGCTTCCTTATATTTCATCTATGTAAATATTTAGCCTTTTATTTTATTTCTCAGTATTTGTAAATATCAGTTAGTTACACACATACAAATAGGAGTAGGACACCTGCATAGGTTATTAACAAAAATATTCTTTTACATAGCTATAAATACATATACAGTGATGGTGATCAAATACACAAAGAAAATTTATCTCAATTCTTTCTTCTTAATTTGATTCCTTTATGGTATCAGAGCAGTGATAGTATTCACTTTTTTTTTCTCTATTCATCTTCTTCATCTTGTTTCTTCGTGAAAATGGGTGAACAAACTTCTGAGACTACGGGTGAGAAATCTTCATCCTTTCTTTATTTCACCCTCAGATTCCCCAGGAACTCTCTTAGTTAACACTATTTTTGATGGGAAAAGTTTAGGGGGTGAAAAAGGGCAATGTAGATTGCTTTGACTGCTAAAAACAAAGCAGATGGAACTATAGCTGAACCTGCTGTTGGATTTGACCTTCATTCTGCTTGGTCTAGATCCAATAACATGGTGATTTCATAGTTATTAAACTCATTCTCCAGGGATATTTCTGACAGTGTGCTTTATTATCACACTGCTAAGAACATCTGGACTGAATTAGAAACCAGATTTGGACAAAGTTCTAGGACTAGATTGTATTAACTCCAGAAGGATTTGAGTGACCTTGTTCAAGGGTCATCTGATGTGGCTGGGGACTTTACCAAAATCAAGAGACTCTGGGATGAACTGGATACTGTGGATTCATTCATCCCATGTTCTTGTGCTTGTTCTTGTGGAGAAAAAGAAAAGAATGTCAAATTCAAACAAGATGAAAGACTAGCGAAGTTTTTAATAGGATTTAATGACTCTTTCTGTGGTGCTAGAGGAAACATACTTATGATCTCACCATTACCCACCATTGCTAATGCCTATGCATTGTTGATTCAAGAGGAAAAACAAAGAGAGATGCATAAATCTCCTAGATTCCCTGGTGAATCTTCCTCTTTTGCTGCTGTTCAACTGAACATCACAGGACAAAGGACTTTTACCACTGATTTCAGAGCTCAAAGAGGATACAATGACAACAAGAATTCTGGACTTGTTTGCAAGTACTGTAAGAAACCTGGCCACTCTATTGAAAAATGCTATAAACTACATGGTTTTCCTCCTAATTGCAAGTTTACTAAGCAAATAAACTACTAGAAATCAGCTTAGAGTAATGCAGTGTCCTACAATGATGAATCTGTTGAGCCTTTTCTTGGCATTGCTCAGTCTAGTGAGCAAGGAAAACTTCTTAGTCCTGAGAAATTGACACAAATCATGCAGATGCTACAATAGGTGAAAACAATTGATCAATCCAACAGTTCTAATGTCATAGCTAATGCAAACTGTGCTGGTATAAGCTTGAGCCCTTTCTTTTTAAATTCTAAGGTTGATATTACAAAAATCACTAACAAAACTTAGTCAATTAATTCTGGGGCTTCAGAACACATGAGTTACATCAAAGAATTTTTTATCAATATGAAATCACTTCCCTATCCTGTCTATGTTGAATTACAAAATTTTCAAAGAGTTTCAGTTTCTCAGTTTGGTTCTGTCAAGTTGTTTTCAAACTTGACTATCTACAATGTTTTGTTTATTCCTAGTTTTCATTTTAATATTTTATTTGTCCATAGACTTTGCCAACAACTTTCTAACTTCATTATTTTTTCTCCCTTTCACTGTTTAGAAGGACTATATGTGCTCAACAATAGGAATCCAAAAACTCCACTCTTGCCTAGGTCTAGTTTTAAGTCACCTAGTTATGTTGTTGATTCCCTAAAGGATGTATCATCCAATTTTAGTTGTATTTCTTTTTCAGATGTTAAGAGTAGATTATGACACCATAGATTGGGCCATATGCCTTTGTCAAATATGAAGAATATTAATGGAATTCCTTTCAGCGTTTGTTCTAAATTTTTGACTCCTTGTTCTGTTTGTCCATTAGCAAAGCAAAGTAAATTACCTTTTCCTAATAGCCATATATCTTCCAAGAAATGTTTTGATATTATACATATTGATACATGGGGACCCTATAAGATACCTACTTATGATGTTTATAAGTATTTTTTGACCAAAGTTGATGATTTTAGTAGGTGTACTTGGACTTTCCTTCTATCTACTAAAATCTAATGCATTCCCTATTCTAAAATATTTCCTTGTCATGGTAGAAAGACAATTTTCTAAGAAAGTGAAAGCAATCAGGTCTGACAATGCTTGGGAATTGGGTTCTAGTATAGAAACATCTTATTTTTTATCCACTCAAGGAATAATTCATCAAACCTCTTGTGTAGCCACACCACAACAAAATGGTGTAGTTGAAAGGAAACATAGGAATTTGTTAGAGGTATGTAGGGCTTTTACTATTCCAATCTCACTTACCACCTAAGTTTTGGGGTGATTGCCTTATGACAACCACATATTTGATTAATAGGTGTCCTACCAGAATTTTATCTTTTAAAACTCCTTATGAGAAATTATTTGATCATCCTCCTTCCTACTCTCATTTGAAATGTTTTGGTTGTCTTTGTTTTGCATACACATTATCCAATGGAAGAAATAAACTAAAACCTAGAGCACAAGCTTGTGTATTTCTTGGTTATCCTTTTGGACAGAAAGGATACAGGCTCTTCAATTTACAATCTCAGAAATTCTTAATTTCTAGAAATGTGGTATTTCATAAGAACATCTATCCTTTTAGTTCCATTCACACTGACAGTCCTATTTTTCCTCTCCATGACACAGTTAACAGTCCTACACTAGATATTCCCACATTTTCTAGTCATTCAATTCCATCTACAGATTCCAATTCCCATGATCCACCTAGTTCACCACCCAGCATATCACTCATACCACAATCTCCTACTACTCTTCCTACATCATTGCTTTTGTCACCTAACTCATCTTCTCAAGACCCTAACACATCTGATCCTTTTATACCTATTCCTGAGTCTGAAACTTCCCTAAGGAGATATACTCAGATCAGTCAATACCCCAGCTTATTTACAAGATTACATATGAAATACCATTCATATTTCCAATGTTGCTTCTTCATGTTTTAATTCTTCTGTTTCTCCTTCTCATTTTTCTTTTAATACCTTGTCTCCAACTAACAAAAATTACCATAACTCTATTTCTCAAATTTTGAACCAAAATTTTCTCAAGCTATTTTATACCCTGGTTGGCAAGATGCTATAACAAAGGAACTCGAGGCTTTGATCACAAATGACACTTGGGAAGTTGTACCCCTGCCTACTGGAAACAGGGTATTGCCTTCAAAATGGGTATATAAAGCTAAGCTCGACTCTAATAGTACTTTGGAGAGATTAAAGGCCAAATTAGTGGTACGTGGTGATATACAAGAGGAAGGTATCGATTTTACTGAGACTTTCACTCCAGTAGTCAAAATCACTACAATTAGATGTGTACTTGCAATTGCCATTAAAAGAGGATGGGGACTTTATTAGTTGGATGTTAATAATGCATTTATACATGGGGATTTAGACGAAGAAGTGTGCATGAAGTTTCCAGATGGGTTACAAGTCAGTGATCCTATTCTCGTTTGTCGATAATAGAAGTCTTTATACGGGCTCAAACAAGCCTCTCGACAGTGGTATTCAAGATTAACGTCAGCTTTGAGCTACAAGGGTTTTCATCATTCTTTAAATGAATATTCATTGTTTTACAAATGTTCTGGTTCATCTATTTCTCTTATAGTAGTCTACGTGGATGATATTTTGCTCACGGGTAACAACAAAGAAGAACTTGATGAATTAAAATCATTTCTTGACAAAGAGTTTAAGATAAAGGATTTGGGGAACTTACACTATTTTTTGGGGATTGAGATCATTCGTGAACCCCAGGGTCTTATACTTAGTCAAAGGAAGTTCATTTTGGAACTCCTTGATAAATACCATTGTCACGATCTGAATCCTGCTTCATCTCCTTTGGACCCTACTCAGAAATTGACAGCCAAGATGGACTCTCCGTTACCAGATCCGACTGTTTATTGTCGATTGATTGGGCAATTGAACTTCTTGACACATACTCGACCAGATCTGTGCTTTTCAGTATAATATCTAAGTCAATATATGCGATCTCCACACCATGGCCATCTTGCTGCTACTAAGAATGTTCTTCGTTACCTACTCTTCAACCCTAGATTAGGAATTTTCTAAATAGCTCTCCATCCTTCAAATTGCTTGCTTTTTGCGAATAAGACTGGCCACTTGTCAAGACTCCAGACATTATGTGAGCGGATTTTTTATTAGCATGGGTGGTAGTCCCATCTCTTGGAAGTCTAAGAAATAGTCGTCGATTTCAGTATCATCGGTGGAAGCCGAATACAGATCGATGCGTAGGGTAGTTGCTGAATTAACTTGGCTCGTTCGTCTTTTTTCAGATATGTCCTTTTCACCCTCACTTCCTATTTCTCTTGACTCAGACAGCCAAGCTACCATACATATCGCAAAAAATCCCGTCTTTCATGAACGAACAAAGCATGTTTCCATTGATTGTCACTTCGTCCATCAACAATATCTCTATGGTCTCATTTCTTTTTTCTTTCATCCCTTCTTCATCACAAGTTAGCAGATTTGTTTACAAAACCACATCCGGGTCGATCTCATCATTTTCTTTTGAAGAAGTTGGGGGTTCGTACACCAGCCTCCAACTTGAAGGGCGGGGGGGTAATGGAGTAGACGATAACCATGGAGAAATGAAGAATAAGGTGTTTGAGTTAAGGTGTGTTCGGTTTGCTGTTCATGGAAAATGAAAAAGAGTAAAGTGGTTTGGGACCATTTTATTCATACAGGTCCATTCATCATACACAAGAAACCAACCAGAAGCTTCCTAATGTTTCATCTATGTAAATATTTAGCCTATTATTTTATTTCTCAGTATTTGTAAATATTAGTCAGCTACACACATACAAATAGGAGTGGGACACCTGTATAGGTTATTAATAGAAATATTCTTTTAAATAGCTATAAATACATGTACAGTGATGGTGATCAAATACACAGAGAAAATTTATCTCAATCCTTTCTTCTTAATTTTATTCCTTTAAAATATATAAATTTGTCAAATCATATCATTAGTTTTCAAATATAACTTCAAATACTTGATTGATTAAATGAATAAATAAACCATAATCAATTAACATATTACTGTTTTATCCATTGTAGAAGATTCTCCTTAGTAGTTCTTTCCTTGCAGAAGTCTAGCAATAGATCATGAAGGTGGTGTCCTTTGACCTTATCATTTGAACTGGACCTCTGAGCAACCATCACTAAATTTTTCCAATAATATTCTCCAAGTAACCTTTTGCTATATCCTCCAAACTCTTGCCTTCACAACTTTTTACAAATCCTTCTGAGATCTATAATCTTGTTAACTTTGAGATCTTAGTCACACTGTCCTCTAAAACTACTCCAAAATAAAGAAAGCATGATCTAAGATGATCGGGTAAATTCTGATAACTTTGTTCAATAACCATCTTTGAGTCACCTTAAATGTGAGAACCTAAATTCTCAGCCACTTTTTCCCAATATTCTTCTTTCTTCTCCATCTCTTTGAGAATATTGGCCACCAAAGCAATTGAAAGAGGGAGTTGTCCACACATTTCTACTATCCTTTGCCCAACATCTATGAGGAGGGGGGAGAAGCTTTTTCCACCAAAAACTTCCTTTCCTAGCAACTTCCAACTTTCATCCTTGGTAAACCTACGAAGATGAAGGAGATCACTATGAACACTAGCATATTTGGCAACTTCATGATGTCGCGTTGTTAGAATGATTCTGCTTCCGCTATTGGCCTCTGGAAAACAACCTCTTAAATCATCCCAAACACTACTTTCCCACACATCATCAACAAGGATAAGGTATCTTCTGGGCAATAAAGTTTTGCGAAGCATATCGGCTAATTCATCGGCATCTTTACATTCATAATTCTTACCAACAACATCACGTAGCAATGCAAATAATAAGTCTGTATATGCAGTGAAGGAGCCAGAATTTTCATCTAGGAGGTTCAAAAAAATGAAGAAGTAAATAGGCGAAGAAGCGAAGGTGATTCAGCATCTACTATATATATATATATATATAATAATTTTAACCTTGTATATACACTGTAATTTTTTCACCGAGGGTGAACCCCCTGGAGCCTACTGTTACACCCCGGAAAAATTTCGTGTTACCAAAAACTGTAGACGGCTTAGAATGGGCCAAAGGGCCAATACAGCGCGAACGCACTGAACAAAAATCTGAAAATCAATTTCAGAATGAAGGTTGTGTTATAAGAAGGTAATAATAGCATATATATGACATTTGGAGACCATATGGTGTAAATTAGTTCATATGTTAATTGACGAAAAGCCCTCGTTGCTGCAAGCTAAGTGGGGCCCAGATGTCGGAGTTTTATAAATGACATATGAAGATACATACGGATAGTATATGGAAAGTTGAACAAGTCCTAAGAAGGACCCATAAGCCAAAAATGGGCATAAGCCCTCCACAAGGACGATTTAAGGAAACGTTTTCGGATGATCTGACTTGAAAGGGAAACAACGGCATTATAAGTTTGGAATTTGGGAAAACCCCCAGAAATTAAAGTTGTAGATAATTGAAAGAGCTTTCCAACCATAGGTCGTGGGCCCTCATACGATATCGGGATCAAGAGTTATGACCGTTTTACTGAACGAACATCCAGTCAGAAATTTTAAACCTGCGCGAACGCGCCCACAGGGGGCGCGAACGCGCAGAAGGAATTTAATTAACTCTGCGCGAACGCGCCAGAAGGCAGCGCGATCGCGCTGAACACTTTTCCAGCTGCTTCTGGCAGCTTCCAAAATGGTTATAAAGAAGGGGAGACCCCCTCATTTTCATCCAAAACCACGAAAAACACCCCAAATATTCCAGAAAATTTCCCAACTTTCCACCACCAAATTTTAGCCTAAACCAGGTATAATTTCCCAATTTCAGTCTGGATAGCGTATAGTTTTCACTGTAGAATCGTATGGCGGTGCGCTGTGGCATAAAAATAAGGTCAAAAAGGGAAGATACAACAATATTAAAAGGAGAAATGTATGAATCTCTTCCTATTTGTGTTAATACTAGTTTATTTACGAAGAAGGCGCGATTAAGTAATTGTATACTGAGTTAATTACTTATAAAAGTTGGAAAACAGCGTGTGGGCTGTTTTATGGAATATGTTGATATGGAAAAAAAGATATTATTGATGTTGGTACTGTTATTGTGTTGTTGGCTGCTGAGTTAAAAATTTGGGCTAGGCATATAAACAGGGGAGATGCTGCCCGATTTTCGGCAGAATATAAAATAGTATAATTTGAATTATGGTACAAGTGTATGATGAAAAGGCTAACATTAGTGTGAATTATCTTAAATGTAGACTTACAAGCTCGGACACATAACTGTAGCTAATAGGACGTGGAACAGGTATGTTAAGGTTCGTCCCTTTTCTTTCAAAGGCATGATCCCCAAGTCATAATGTCTCAAATGTCTTTTTTTTATATATCTTCTTTACTTGCAAAAGCTATAAGTCTATGACTCCAAGGTATAAGTCTTTTCCTAAAATTTCATAATTGTTTTTCTTCAAAATGCCTATATTTTTTCGAAAACCAAGTTTTAAGAGATTGGAAGCTCTTATGACTAAGATGATGAATATGATCTTATAATGACAACGATGAAGTCAAATATGAGAAAATGTCTATGATAGATATGTTGACGATATGTTCCTACCATGAATATGACAATATGAAAATGTTAAGTTATTTCTTGATTTCTCAATTCTATTATGGATAAGGACTATTTTAAAGGTTCCAAGTATGTGAAACGATGCCTTATGACCCGGTTCTATGTTTTCTCATGATGACACTCTCCATTGATAGTCTCGCCTTATATTAATTGTCCCTTCAAGGTGAGACACGACGTCCATGGCTATTCCATAATATAATCGGAGGTTACCGACCTTACGTCACTCCGATGGACACATGATTTTCTTTGGGCTCTCCTGCATGCTTATATGACATATGTATATGAGATATGTATATGTACATGGGGTGGGGGGAAGGGATATATGGGGAAGGGGAAGGGACATATGTTGCATTGCCACCTGGTCAGCTAGCGTTATCATCCCGGACGCGGGATATATGGGCGAGCCGACGTATTTCGGCGCTATGTGGGCGAGCCGACGTTGTTCGGCGCTATGACATGACATGATATGATATGACATGACATGATATGACATGACATGATATGATATGACATGATATGATACGACATGACATGATATGATACGACCAGACAAGCATGCATGGCATTCGTGCCCAGGGGCACTCATATGTACAGGTTACTCTTTTATCCTATGACATGTTCCATGTTTCCATGCATTTATTGTTCATACGCTCATTTCTTACTATGTTACTATTCCTGCCTTACATACTCAGTACATTGCTCGTACTGACCCCCTCTTTCTTCGGGGGCTGCGTTTCATGCCGCGCAGGTGCACCCAGATGAGTTGAAGCTAATATAGAAGATATTCCAGCAGAGTTGGCAAGCTCCACTTGTTCCTGGAGTGCTACCGAGTCAAAGTACATGTGCTACGATGTGTGATAAATGTTAGAGACTTTGCAGACAGAGTCGTGGGTACAGGATGTCGGTATTGTGAACGGCTCTACTAGCCTATGTGTCATTTTATGTTATGTTATAGAGTCCATATGATAACAGATTATATTTGATTTGAGTACGATGAAAAAAAATTGAAAGCTTTACTATGTTTTCCACTCCTTATTGATGTAAGAGTCCAAAGAGGTTAAGTATGTAATAAGAGTCAGCGGGTTCGTTCGGCTCCGAATACGGGGTCGGGTGCCCATCACACCCTAGTAAAGTCGGGGTGTGACACCTACCTAGCTCCGCCTCTGCGTATATGAATATACTTGAGACACACAACACTGTGCATGAATATCAAATTGAGAGACAACTGAACTGTCAAAGTAGAGTCTGTAGGGCAGAGTCATCTTACCTTGAGCCGGCCTGCCGTGAATTGAGATAACATCTTGCTCCTAGTAATTTATCTCATAAATTTTCTATTACATCCTCAAACCCCATAATTTCTTCGTTCACGCTTGGTGTTCTTGGCAATTGTAATGAAGTATGAGCAGTGCCAGTCTTCATTGTATCTGATAATGTGAAGTTGAGAAGATATTCTAGTCAATTCCTACTCAAAAGCGGAAAGAAATAAAAGGAAACTTTTTTCTTTGATGGTTTTTGAGTGTTATTGGTATTTAGATCCTTTTTAGGAAAGGATTAGACCTAGTTGTATAAATACATGCTAGTTAGAATTTATTAAAGACAGAATATAGAACCTAAGAGTATTCAATCTTGTAACTTACTTTCTCCCTTGATATTAATAAAAGTGTCAGTCGTTCTCCATGGACTAGGATCATATCGATCTGAACCACATTAATTACTGTGTTTTTATCATTTTCGCGCTAACAATTTGTTATATCCCGTAATTTTGAATATTCGGAAAATTCAAAATAACTTTGGCTTGTAAGAAATGAGGCCATATTTTGGTTCTAGCCAATATGTGTGTGTTACTCATGAAAGATATTGATGCGGAAGGCCAAGGGCGAAAATTGAAATTTCGGAAATTAGTTTCGGGAATTACAAAAAAATAAGATTTCTATGGAATTGGGCTCAAAACAATTACAAGAAAAACTTAGGACAAATTAAGAGGCCCAACCGGCCATGGCCCAACAAAAAAAAGACCCAAGCCCATGAATCATTAAATTCATGAGATAAATATTGGTAAGAGGTCAAAGTCTTCATTTGGAAGAACTTTCAAGAACACAAAAAATGGAGAGCAAGAGCTATAGGGGTTTCGGGCCCCTCCATGAGAAAAGAAAAAAAAAATTCCTAGCCCTTTAACTTCAATCCAAAAATCTCTTTCTTCTTGAATTCCTAATAAGTCCAAGACGCTCTTCGACGTGATATAATTAGTTAAGCGAGAGAGCAACGTTTGCGGCAAGTTGAAGTTTAAAGAAAAAGGTAAGAATCTATTCTTTTGTGTTATGGAATAAGCATAGATGTTGTAAGGATTGAAATTAGATGAGAATTATGGAGTTGTGATGTGTGTGTGTGAAGCCGTGTGTGTGTGTGAGTAGGTGCATGGCCGTGTGCCATGGTGATGTTGGAAAGTGATGGATTAAATTCCATTTAGTTTGTTAGTTGTGTTGTTGGGGTGTTTGGGAAGTAGATAAGGGCTTAATGAATCAAGTTGGTATTGAAAATGGTTGTATGTCATTATGGGGAATTATGTGATTTTTATATGATTTTGATATAATTATGAAAGTAGGACTCTAGAATGTGAATTGATGTTATTGTTGTGGAAATTGGAAGAAGACAATGCGATTTAGTAGTTTTGTCGCATTCGTAGGAGTTTCGGGTGGAATATGGAATTGGCGGAAACACTTGAATTCATGAATATTGTTTGGGAAGTTCGTGGAATATGTTTGAATAATCTTGAATTAGTTAATGGATATGGAAAATGTCGATATTAGTTTGATAATGTGAAGTTGGAACGGAAGTTGTCGCCTTACGTAGAAAAGAGGACTATTTATGTTATAGTGCGTTTTGTGATAACTGTTGATGTTGTTAGATTATTGGGTTGTTGTTGTTGATATATTGAGCCGAGCTAAGTCTCGGGGATGCTATATAATTAGGGGAAATGCTGCCCAAATTTTTGTAGATAAGTAATGAACTAAAGATTTGAATGCTAAAAGTCTTGCTATTGACAATTGGTAAATATGACCATTTGTAGATTTTGGGCGAAACGGGAACTGAATTTGAGCGAGCGTAAGGCGCAGCTAAGGTATGTAAAGCCTTGCCCTTCATTCTTTGGCATGTTCTAAACATAATAGGATCGGTCGCGAGCCTTAGATACGACCCTGTTCCTAGAAATCCGAGATTGAAATTGGCTCCATTTCATTCAATGAGATTGAATTGGTTTCTTAACATTTCGTCGGTAAAATGACCTATATGTATGCAACTTTCACAAATGAAGTCGGAATGCCCTAAGACTCTCACGGATGACTCCATAAGACCTATGATCCATAATTTACGTACGCCACCTCGGTTCGGCCCAAGGTGGGCCCACAAATCCTGATACTTTCTGTATGGCTTTAGCCAACTCATTTTTGTCCGGAATTCACGGGTAGCTTTTGGTTATTATTCTGTTACTATGCGATAAGTGTTATGACTACCTCTAAGAGCCTCATAAAATATTTTTGACATCTGGAACGTTTTTGGAAATCTTATTCTGATATTCTGGATAAGCTACTTACCTTCTGTATTTTTCTGATATACGATTTTGGCATACATGAATCTTGTGTGATGCATGATCCTGGCATGTGTGATTTATGTTTGGAAGGTAATAAATTTGGCATTATGTTATTACCTCTTTTTCCAAGTCCCGGGCCGGTTATATTATTGTGCGCACTATGTGATATTGGCCGCTGGACCCCTGACCGCGGTATGTGCGACATTGACCGCTGGACTCCTGACCGCGATATGCCGGACTCGTGACACTGACCGCTGGACTCCTGACCGCAGTATCTGCGACATTGACCGCTGGACTCCTGACCGCGGTATGTCGGGTTTGGGATATTAGCCGCGGTATGTGTGATAGTGACCGCTGGAATTTTGGCTACGACAATTGTGTGTTTGATTTTCTATGTGTATGAAACGAAAATGTTTTTCAAAAGAAAGCAAAGCAATTTGGCATTCTGATTGCGTATTTGTCTTCCGGAACCTCTTATGTATGATTTGTACGTCAGATGTAACACTTTGGTATTCTGGTTATTCGTGCACATTCCACTGCATTGTTTACCGCGCCCCTCACTAGAGGGCCGGGATCTGATACATATATATGCTATCTGTATCTGTGTAAGCTTATGATTCTGCATGCATGGTTCTATCTGTTACACTTCTGTATGTCTGATTCGGACTATGATTCAGTCTGTTACACTTCTGTACCTCTGGCTCTGATTACGATTATGTCAGTCACACTCTGTGCCCCTGATCCGTACGATGATTCTGCCAGCTAAACTCTGTACCTCTAATTCATATCACGACTCTGTCGGCTACACCCCGTACGTACGATACATATTGTGGTTCTGTCCATGCACTCTGTATTTCTGTTTCGGATTCGGGTTCGATTCTGTCCGCTATATTTCTGTACTCCTGGTTCGGATTATGGTTATATTTGTTATATTTTCGCTTTACATACTCGGTACATTTTTCGTACTGACCCCCTGTTCTTCGGGGGCTGCGTTTCATGCCGCGCAGGTACTCCCAGATGAGATGAAGTTATTATAGAAGATGATCCAGCGGAGTTGGCAGGCTCCATTTGCTACTGGAGCGCTGCCGAGTCAGAGTACATATGTAAAGGTTTTTGATTGATGTTAGAGACTTTGCAGACAACGTCGTGGGTATTGGTTGTCAGTCTGTAAGCGGCTCCGTTAGCCGATATGTCGGTCTGCATTATGTACTGAATTTTGTATGATCATAGATTTGTTCGGCTTGGAAGCTACTAGAAAGAATATTTCTGAAAGAAATTTTTTGTACTATGTATCTTATCTCATTTGATTTAAAAAGTTTGACGTGATTTTATGAGCAGCAAGAGTCTGAGGGTTCGCTCAGCCCTAAGTAAGGGTCGGATTCCCATCACACCCTAGTAAGGTCGGGGTGTGACAAAGTGGTATCAGAGCAGGTCTGTCCTAGGGGTTTTCTGCAAAGTCGTGTCCGGTAGAGTCCTGTTTATGGTGTGTAGCGCGCCACATTTATAAACAGGAGAATACGGAGCATCCAAGGATTATTGATCTTCTTTGAATCTTAGACCGTGCGATAGATCCAACTATAGGAAATGAATTTCTTTTTACTAACCCTTGATTTCAGCTGGAGAACGGTATCGACGTAAGGCAGTGATTGATGATATTGGAAGCTACACAGTACACAGGTAAGCAATGGTATGAAAGACGTATGCCGGGTAAGGTATTTGAAGTATGATTGAAACATAAGGTTGAAAATTGAAAAGGAAAGTAAATAGGAATGTGTCACCGGTGCCGTTTGAGTTGGGCATGTGAGGTAAGTCTCGACGTCTTTACACTTTTATTTGAAATTGTTAGCCCTGTGTGGCTATGATACAATATGATATGATATATATATGCGTATATGTGTTGGCCCTGTGAGGCATGGTTGGTATTTCATGTGCGCAGGTTTTGGGATAGTAAGAAATACAGAGGAACCTCTGCCCAAATTTTTTCAGAAATATAAAAAGGAGAACGAGATATGAAATTGCTATTGGAGCTTGTGAGAGTCTAACTTGAATAAATGAATTACTAGTATTTACAGGGGAATAAAAACTTATACTCGCGGGCTGTCTAGAACTATATATATACATGAAGGTGAATATTGAGAATTTACAGGGGGGCGACACGGTAACTATATAGTCAGAAAAGTAAAAGAATCCTCTCTAGATCGGGGTGGAACCCGCTACGATAACGTTTTGAAAGTTGTTAGAACCCCGACTTACCTTAAATTATGTGACAAAGGTTGTGCGGGGCAGTCGACGCAATTATATCGGCATTGACGTGTTAAAATGTGTGAAAGTTACGAAGTTAAGCGTGCTAGGGCCAGAGTAATTTTGGGATGGGTGACCCTCCTGGGAAGTATACCCAAACTTTCACAAATGTAAATATAAAAAGACAGATGGGAAATCTGGGGTAACCCAAAGGAAATTAGAATGTACTGAATGATCAGAAACCCTAAATAGGTCGGGTAGGCCAAGGCAGACTCGGCTGGGGAAAGAGAAAGGAAACGCAATGCAGTTCTGGAATCAGAGTAAATTTGAATAAGCGTTTGGAAATGTTTTATGAGCAAATGGTAGTAAAAGCATAAGTATACCTATGATATCCTGTTTATGACTATACCGATCCGCGGTGGGCCCCACTGTCCAGTGTTGCGACACATGAAAGATGTTAGCTAAACGGAATTTGGGAGACAAGTAAAAGGTGTGATATAGAGATGTTATGAAGTAAACGAGTACTGACCTCGCTACAATAAGGGTATAAGCTTCTGATACGACAATAGTAAGGAAGAAGAGAAAAGCAAGTAAACGGAAGAAAAAGAGATAGCAACTGTAACATTTGGAAATCTTCGAAGGAAAGACGGGGACCTCCCCAGATGTAGTGAAAGACCCCATAAGGTCAGTTTAACATTCGAGGACGAATGTTCTAAAGGGGGGGAGGATGTTATATCCCGTAATTTTGAATATTCGAAAAATTCGAAATAAATTTGGCTTGTAAGAAATGAGGCCATATTTTGGTTCTAGCCAATATGTGTGTGTTACTCATGAAAGATATTGATGCGGAAATACGAAGGAAGGCCAAGGGCGAAAATTGGAATTTCGGAAATTAGTTTCGGGAATTACAAAAAAATAAGATTTCTATGGAATTGGGCTCAAAAAAATTACAAGAAAAACTTAGGCCAAATTAAGAGGCCCAAACGGCCATGGACCAAAAAAAAGACCCAAGCCCATGAATCATTAAATTCATGAGATAAATATTGGTAAGAGGTCAAAGTCTTCACTTGGAAGAACTTTCAAGAACACAAAAAATGGAGAGCAAGAGCTATAGGGGTTTCGGCCCCCTCCATGAGAAAAAAAAAATTCCTAGCCCTTTAACTTCAATCCAAAAATCTCTTTCTTCTTGAATTCCTAATAAGTCCAAGACTGTAACACCTCGTAGCTTCGGGCGAAAGTTTGACTCATAAGATGATAATATAATGGAACCAATATGAGGGGTATAAGAAGTGTTTTGAAAACCAATTAAGTCATAAGAAATGTCTTTGGGCAAAGAAAAGTGGGAAGCCACTCTACGGGGCATGTTTACATGTGAGTTTATAGAAGTTCTTACTTCCAACGACCATAACCCCTTTATTAATTGAAAATTTGGGAAAACTTCCTTGATGAAAGTTGTAGCCCTTTGAAATAGCTTTCCAACGGTATATTATGGGGCTTAAACGGAGCTATGTACAAAAAGTTATGACCATTTTACTACAGACTGTTCGGCAGAATATCACCCTCTGTCACACTATGCGGCTCAAGATGCGGCCCGCAGACACGACATGTGGCTCCGCAGTTCCGACGCAAAGTGTGCCAGAGAGATTTTGTCCATAATTTTCTGGACTACTTTAAAAAAGACCCAACTCGACCAAAATCATATTTTTCATCATTCTTGGTCAAGAAAACCTCTAAAATACTCTCTAACATTCATCCACACGAAAATTCAAGGGGAATCCATGATCAATAACACCAAATCCATGAACCCAAGTGAATGAAACCTAGCCAAAGTTCATCTAATTCAAGAAAACCCAAGGGAAGTGAAGTAGGGTTTTGGTGCTAGAGGAGTAACTCCACTCAAGACTTGTTCAACAACTATCTAAGGTAAGTTTCATGACTTTCTCATGATGATTAAAGTGTTGATGAGTTCTTGGGAGAATAGTAAATGGGTTTGATAAAGAGAATTATATGAACTATGCTAGAGTTGTTGGATTGTTGACTTAGGATTGTTGTATTCATATGGGTGATGAAAAATGATGTTAATTACATCTAATTGAGATTTTAGAATTTGCTAGTTGTAATAGAATGGGGATTTGGTGAAGAAAACACCATTAATGAGGGTTGTGGAGCTTCATGCCCACCAAGTGTTTGATAAAATGCTTAGATGACCAAAACATGAATATTGTTGCTAATATAGAATCCCTATGACTTGTATTGCCATAGATTGAAGTTGAAGGGATTGAAGGACATTGTGATACACTCAAAAGTGGGAAGTTAAGGTATGTAGAACTTCCATCCACATGTGGGAACCTCTATGTTCTTTCCCATGATTCCGTTTCGTAAAACCTATGAAGTTCAAATCCTAGGGCATTAAACCCAACATATTGGTAGCCCGTGATTATGTATGTATGTACATGAATTTACGTATATATATGCTCGTCATTGTGTTCCTAACTTTCCATTACGGACACTAGGAATCCTAGCTTAATCCATGAATCATGAATTCTTCCTCATGTGTTCTTATTATGTTCATATGAAACTGCACGAGTTATTTTACAAGTTATAAACATGTTTTCAAGTCAACTACAAATATATAATTTTGAACTATTGTATTTCTCATAAATCAAGAATACGTTTACAAGCTATTTCATGAAACCATGTTTACAAGTTATTTCGTGAAATCATGATTCCAAGACAAGTACAAGTAAATTCACGAAATTCATGGGCTTCTTAGCCAACTATATTATGTTCATGTTTTTGGGAGTTGCACGAATTACCGAGAAGGCTCAGATAGCCTGAAACTATGTAGCCACCATAGGACAAGGATCGCTCCGCCCAGTTAGGACGATACCTTAATTTCACACTGAATGGTTCCATCAGGTACATTATTACCTTATACCCTGGCAAGGTATAGGGGCTCTGCTGGTCCGGCGAGGTACCAGACTCCACGTATCCACGTGGTGATATCATGTGTCGGTTTATGAAATGCTCTCCCTACTTATCATGTTTTTTCATGTTATATATGTATATATACTCATGCTCATGCTCATGTTCATGTCCAAGTTTTCAGTTTCAGTTCTTATCATGTTATTCCATGTCCCATGTTGCTTCTTTCGGTTGCTTTACATACCAGTACATTCAATGTGCTGACGTCCCCTTTTTATTGCCCGGGGGCCTGTATTTCACGATGCAGGTACGGATTTACAGGACGACGCTTCTGATCACTAGGATTTGCTCGTACCAGCTTATTGGTGAGCCCCATCTCATTCGGGGTTTTAAGCATTGTATTTCTCTATTTAGTTTTGCATGTAAAGGTATGCTGGGGGCCTTGTCCCATTAAGTATGTTTTTCAGTCAGACTTATGATAGAGGTTTCATAGACTAGAACAAACATTTATGTCATGACAGTTAATCGGAGTCGCATAGCCATTTTGGCTCACTCATGTTTAAACAAGTACTTTATTAAGTATTATGAATTATTATGTTTTACAAAGGCTCATCATGCATTCACGTTATATTCCGCTTATGCTATGCATCATGATGATTCAGCAAGTCATGTGGTTCGCTCGGTCACATGTAGTCAGACACCGAGTGCCGTGTTACGTCCAGGCCATGGTTCGGGGCGTGACAAAGACGCTCTTCGACGTGATATAATTAGTTAAGTGAGAGAGCAATGTTTGTGGCAAGTTGAAGTTTAAATAAAAAGGTAAGAATCTATTCTTTTGTGTTATGGAATAAGCATATATGTTGTAAGGATTGAAATTAGATGAGAATTATGGAGTTGTGATGTGTATGTGTGTGAAGCCGTGTGTGTGTGTGAGTAGGTGCATGGCCGTGCGCCATGGTGATGTTGGAAAGTGATGGATTAAATTCCATTTAGTTTGTTAGTTGTGTTGTTGGGGTGTTTGGGAAGTAGATAAGGGCTTAATGAATCAAGTTGGTATTGAAAATGGTTGTATGTCATTATGGGGAATTATGTGATTTTTATATGATTTTGATATAATTATGAAAGTAGGACTCTAGAATGTGAATTGATGTTATTGTTGTGGAAATTGGAAGAAGACAATGCGATTTAGTAGTTTTGTCGCATTCGTAGGAGTTTCGGGTGGAATATGGAATTGGCGGAAACACTTGAATTCATGAATATTGTTTGGGAAGTTCGTGGAATATGTTTGAATAATCTTGAATTAGTTAATGGATATGGAAAATGTCGATATTAGTTTGATAATGTGAAGTTGGAACGGAAGTTGTCGCCTTACGTAGAAAAGAGGACTATTTATGTTATAGTGCGTTTTGTGATAACTGTTGATGTTGTTAGATTATTGGGTTGTTGTTGTTGATATATTGAGCCGAGCTAAGTCTCGGGGATGCTATATAATTAGGGGAAATGCTGCCCAAATTTTTGTAGATAAGTAATGAACTAAAGATTTGAATGCTAAAAGTCTTGCTATTGACAATTGGTAAATATGACCATTTGTAGATTTTGGGCGAAACGGGAACTGAATTTGAGCGAGCGTAAGGCGCAGCTAAGGTATGTAAAGCCTTGCCCTTCATTCTTTGGCATGTTCTAAACATAATAGGATCGGTCGCGAGCCTTAGATACGACCCTGTTCCTAGAAATCCGAGATTGAAATTGGCTCCATTTCATTCAATGAGATTGAATTGGTTTCTTAACATTTCGTCGGTAAAATGACCTATATGTATGCAACTTTCACAAATGAAGTCGGAATGCCCTAAGACTCTCACGGATGACTCCATAAGACCTATGATCCATAATTTACGTACGCCACCTCGGTTCGGCCCAAGGTGGGCCCACAAATCCTGATACTTTCTGTATGGCTTTAGCCAACTCATTTTTGTCCGGAATTCACGGGTAGCTTTTGGTTATTATTCTGTTACTATGCGATAAGTGTTATGACTACCTCCAAGAGCCTCATAAAATATTTTCGACATCTGGAACGTTTTTGGAAATCTTATTCTGATATTCTGGATAAGCTACTTACCTTCTGTATTTTTCTGATATACGATGTTGGCATACATGAATCTTGTGTGATGCATGATCCTGGCATGTGTGATTTATGTTTGGAAGGTAATAAATTTGGCATTCTGTTATTACCTCTTTTTCCAAGTCCCGGGCCGGTTATATTATTGTGCGCACTATGTGATATTGACCGCTGGACCCCTGACCGCGGTATGTGCGACATTGACCGCTGGACTCCTGACCGCGGTATGCCGGACTTGTGACACTGACCGCTGGACTCCTGACCGCGGTATCTGCGACATTGATCGCTGGACTCCTGACCGCGGTATGTCGGGTTTGGGATGTTAGCCGCGGGGTACTTGGCCGCGGTATGTGTGATAGTGACCGCTGGACTTTTGGCCTCGACAATTGTGTGTTTGATTTTCTATGTGTATGAAACGAAAATGTTTTTCAAAATAAAGCAAAGCAATTTGGCATTCTGATTGCGTATTTGTCTGCCGGAACCTCTTATGTATGATTTGTACGTCAGATGTAACACTTTGGTATTCTGGTTATTCGTGCACATTCCACTGCATTGTTTACCGCGCCCCTCACTAGAGGGTCGGGATCTGATACATATATATGCTATCTGTATCTGTGTAAGCTTATGATTCTGCATGCATGGTTCTGTCTGTTACACTTCTGTATGTCTGATTCGGACTATGATTCAGTCTGTTACACTTCTGTACCTCTAGCTCTCATTACAATTATGTCAGTCACACTCTGTGCCCCTGATCCGTACGATGATTCTGCCAGCTAAACTCTGTACCTCTAATTCATATCACGACTCTGTCGGCTACACCCCGTACGTACGATACATATTGTGGTTTTGTCCATGCACTCTGTATTTCTGTTTCGGATTCGGGTTCGATTCTGTCCGCTATATTTCTGTACTCCTGGTTCGGATTATGGTTATATTTGTTACATTTTCGCTTTACATACTCGGTACATTTTTCGTACTGACCCCCTGTTCTTCGGGGGCTGCGTTTCATGCCGCGCAGGTACTCCCAGATGAGATGAAGTTATTATAGAAGATGATCCAGCGGAGTTGGCAGGCTCCATTTGCTACTGGAGCGCTGCCGAGTCAGAGTACATATGTAAAGGTTTCTGATTGATGTTAGAGACTTTGCAGACAGCGTCGTGGGTATTGGTTGTCAGTCTGTAAGCGGCTCCGTCAGCCGATATGTCGGTCTGCATTATGTACTGAATTTTGTATGATCATAGATTTGTTCGGCTTGGAAGCTACTAGAAAGAATATTTCTGAAAGAAATTTTTTGTACTATGTATCTTATCTCATTTAATTTAAAAAGTTTGACGTGATTTTATGCGCAACAAGAGTCTGAGGGTTCGCTCAGCCCTAAGTAAGGGTCGGGTTCCCATCACACCCTAGTAAGGTCGGGGTGTGACACAATTGGTGTCAGAAGCCTACAAGTCGTGAGATCTAGGAGACGAGGAGACTATAACATCTATGAAGTTTGAGGTAGCGAATTTTGATGGGCGAAGCAATAACTTCAACATCTGGAAGATCAAAATCATGGCGTTGTTACGGAGAGAAAGATCAATTTATGCGTTGGACGACTCGTATCCCGAAAATACGAAAGAGGACGAGAAGCAGAAGATTGAGATAGATGCGTTTGGCACAATTCAATTATCTTTATCAGACAACGTGTTATGTGAAATCAGTACCGAGAAAACAATTGCGAGTTTGTGGAAGAAACTTGAAGATCTCTACCAGAAGAAATCAGTAACAACTAGAATGTTGTTAAGGCAGCGTTTACACACCTTCAATATGAAGACAGGTACAACTTTACAGGATCATCTTGATACTTTTAATGAATTGGCTATGGATCTTACTCGTGCTAATATTAAAGTGGGAGATGAAGAACTAGCGCGCACTATGGTGTTTTCACTATCACCAGCATATAAAAACGTAGTTAATTCAGTGATGTACAGTAAGGAGGTGGTCAAGTTACAGACGATAATAAATGCATTGAATTTAGATGAATTAAGAAACCATATCAACAATGGTGATAAAGAGTGTTACACCCCGTACTTGCGGAGAAGCAGTGATCAAATTGAGCATAAGTATGTTGAACTATGGCTAAGTAAAACAACTTTGGAGTATAAGGGATGAAGCATTATTAATTATATTTTATGAGTAAAGAATTCATATGAGGAATTCTTGAAGGTCCTATAAGGAATTGAGTGGAAGGAGTTGAGTTGGTATGACTTTGGAAAAAGATGAACGTTACTTTGAACAACAAAGTATGAGCTAACTTGGGGAAAGAATATATTTTAGTATATGAGGAGTTTTAAAGTAAAGAAAAAGACTAAATTAAATTTCATGAAGTCTAGTTTTAACACAACAAACCGCTCGTTGATACGACATCGAAGTAGAGAATTATGGACGTTACAAGTCAGGCTGGCAGAGCAGAAACGCGCAGCTACAGTGCGCGGAAAGTTCTAGGTCAGTGCCAACTGGCTCTAGAGCACTATAAAAGGGGTAAAAGGGGTTTTAACCCTTATTTATACATCCAAACCCCCCCCCCTCCCCAAAAAAACATATCCCAAATCCTTTAGAACATTCCCCCAACTTCCACAACATGCACATATATTCTTATAAGTCTATTTGACAATTTTGGTCATTTTTATTTCATTTTTAACATAACCCCAAGTCCTAGAAGCCTCTCCAAACATATTCCAACATATTTTCAAGCCTAAACCAAGGATCAAAGTAAATATTAAAGTGGTTAGGGGTTCCAACTGAGGTCTACACTTGTCTCATCTTCTTGAAGATGTTTGGGTGAGTATTTTAAGGTGGAGTAATCATGGAATTGAAGTGTTCTTGAATTTTCAGGTAAGATTTCATCTTAGTTGCATGTTTATAAGTTTGTATGGTAATTATGTTAAGATTTGAGGAGAAGAAAATTGGAGGAAAAGTTCAAATATACATTTGATGATATTTTGAGTTGTGAATTAACTTGAGTTATAATTATCAGTACGTTTTGAGCATAATATTTTATGAGGGATAATAATGATGTTAAGGAATTGTCATATACGAGGGTATAAGGGATTATATGAAGTTGTGGTTATGGATTGATTATGAAAATAAGTTTTGGGATTAAATTGAGTATAGTTTGAATGTAATCTTTTGATTATGGATGTTCCGACAACTAATAGCACGTTGAGTTGATTTTAGGACATCAAAGAGTGGTAAGAAATCTATGTTTACAGCCCTTACTCCTCTCTTACGAACTTTGTACCACTTTTTTTAGTAGAAAAAGGCCAAATATACCCTTCGTTATACTTTGAGTCCAAATATACCCCTGTCGTTATGCTATTGGTTCAAATATACCCTTTCACCGTTAAAGTTGTTCAAGGTGGACATCCAATCCTATATGACACTAACATTTGATGAGGTGGATACCATGTGGCATGCCACCTCAGCACCCCTAACCATTATACCCCTCCCCTCTATTTGTTCTTCCACCACTAACCCTCTACCGTTATTACCACCAATTGGACCTTAAGACCGACTTAGACTAAATATGCTTATTCTATGAGCTTGTCTTTGACTCTTTCTACTATGATCTTTTCTGACTAGTTACCAGGGGTGGAGCCAGGTAATGGCTAGGGGGTTCATTGGAACCCCCTTCGGCAAAAATTACCCTGTATATACAAGGTTGAAATTATTTTTTTCTATATATATATAATAGATGTTGAGCTCCCTTAGCTTCTTCGTTTGTTTACTACTTAATATTTTTCAACCCCCTTAGTGAAAATTCTGATTCTGCCACTGCCAGTTACAGGTCTGCTACTACATTAGTTCAACCTACTAACACATATTGCTCCTTTAAATGTTTTGATGAAAATTAGCAATAGAACTGGACCTCAACTTTCAAATTTTCCTTCTGAAACTTGGTCATTGGGTCACTTGCCACGTCTCATGAATCTTGAGTAGCTGTATGTTTTCTTTGCTATAACGCTTTATGTTGAGATGGTTCAACTGAAAAAACAGTTGCTATCTGATAAAGCCTATCGACAACGGTATAATTGGACCCAATGTACAACGAAAGATATATTTGTCCCTTTCCTAATAGTACAGGGGTATATTTGGCTGTTTTCCCTTTTTCCATCCATTTTGCGGATTAGGCTTAAAGAAGATGAAAATATCAACATAACATAATAACACGAGATGAGATTTAAAAGTCTGATGCATCTAATAGAGATTTTTTTGTAGTGAAGGGCTCATCCTGATGTAACGACAAATCAACATAGAAAGATAACTTAGAAAACTTAATCTAATTAACTAGTTAATCAAGTGGACGAGTAATTGCTAATTAATCCTCAGAGTCTTATAATATTGGATCTAGGTGAGAATAGTCATTGATGATGAACTAGGTGGTTCTTGGTTTCTCAGAGAAGAGCAAAACCATGGAATTGTCTCATGAGATACTTCGAAGAGTTTATGTCTTCTTCGTGTTGCTTTCTATGGTGCTTTTGTGCAACCTTTTTCTTCGCTACTCATATTAATATCTTTGTTCTTGGTTCTCCTAACATGGGAGTTTGGATAATACATCAATTTATTTATGTTACGAATGAGAAAAAACTACTAGCAATTTTAATCAAAAGAAAATCAGATGATATTAGTTATACCATTTTAAAATATTTATACTGATTAGCATGGGATACACGTGCAACCAGAGACAAGTGTTATAGAAAAAGTAGAAAGCCTCAACGAGAAAAGTTAAAAGACTAAAGTAGTCATATAAAAATCTACCCTTCACAAGAAAAAAACAAAATGCTACGTTGAATCGGATCAATGGGAAGAATTGTTTCATCTTCCAATAGTTATTATAGGGTGCTGATGTTGTGGAGTTCGGAACCGAAATAACCTCAGAAAAAAGTTTTTGAACCAAACTACCCCAACAAAAAAAGAGTTACAAAACTGCCTTTAGCACAGTAAATTATTGCGCTAAAGCACTTAAAGGTAACGACATTGTTAATTGCTTTAGCGCAGTAATCTACTGCGCTAAAGGGGTCCCTTTTTTTGGCCCTTTTGGTTAACCTCTCTTTCATTACACCTTTTAACGTACTTTGACCATAGATTAATCATGCTTCGGGACCCCAAAACATCAATATTATATAGAACCCTACTTATTTTTGTGCGATTAATAAGGTAGGCTCAATACATCAAGGATAAGAAAATCTTCGGATGGCCGTTTTAGTGGTTGAAAAGTACTCGAACGCCATTTTTGTTTGAAGGCTTGGTGTCATTAGCTTTAAGTTCTTTACGAATACTTAAATTTAGATTTAAGTTTACTGTTTTTTAGTCAAAATTGCAGCATTCATGCAAATCTCAAAATAATTAAATTGCATCATTCATAACAATATGAAAATACTGAAACTTGTTCATTAACAAGAAACTCAAACTTTTTAAAATACAATCATCAAAGAAAGAAAAAAAACTTAAAAAATATTCATCAATTGATGTCCTTGAGTTGATCATCCGCCACCATCGCAGGATGTGCCACCACTGCTAGATCTACCACCACGAGAGGTACTTCCACCGCGATATGTAGTTTGACCACCATGCCGTACGGGACACTTGCGCTTATCATGACCAACATAATTGCAAAATGAGCACTTTCGAGTGTATCTCCCTGGCGAAACATCCATTTCATTATGAATACGGGAGCATGCTTTCTTTTTGAATTTATGGATAAATGTTTTATTTGCAACTATTGAAAATGGATCCGGTGGCCAATAACTCTTACTACCAAGTGAGTAGAACCTTCCAGCATACATTCTTGCATAATTTTCAACTGTATATTCCTTAGCCATGTACTCGGAGGTGTTCTTTCCCATTGCGATAAAACACTTGAAGGCATGAGAACATGGCATGTGATATGATTGCCACTTGACGCATGTGCATGTTCTTGGAATCTCACAAATTGTGTGGGCGTTACCTCCTTTACCTTGGTGCACATTTGTTGTGAGTTCAAATATGCGCTCTGCAGAGTTGTACTCCATATGGTCATGTTGCTGAGTCTTATATTTGTGGTACTCGAACAGTTGTGACGGTTTTGGCATCCATCTTATACCTGCTGCTGCATGTGGTTTGGCCACTTTTGATCTAATGACGAACCGCTCCACAGCCTGCTTAAAAGTCATTCTCACAATTACGGCGACGGGTAGTCCCCGTGCAGATTTCAACAAGTCATTGAATGACTCAGAGTTGTTTTTTGTCAGCATACCCTATCGCCTACCTTTATTCTGGTGTATTGCCTATTTGTCTTTATCAATGGCATTCAACCAGTGGAAGACTCCCTCATTCGCCCGCCTAATAATGTCCATTTGTAGGTTAACCTTCTTCTCCTGATGCTCTGTTGCAGCCGCCTACATCCAATTGCAAAGTGATGGGATTCGATATGCCTTTTGGAAGTTTGCCTTCAAATGCCTTAAACAATAACGATGGTAGGCAAAGGGCGGCTACCACCCCTGCAAATTGAACATATTGAGCAATATGCCAGCATTTCTGTCTGAGATCATATTCCCATGCGATCCTTAATAACGTGTTGCCTTAAGTAGTCCAAAAACATACCCCACGTACTAATGCTCTCATTAGCTGCAATTGCAAAAGCTAGATGGAATATAGCTCCATTTGCATCCATTCCCATTGCAATTAGCAGCTTTATGTCGTATACCCCGGACACATGTGTTCCATCTATTGATATTACAGGCCGACAATTAGCAAAACCATCAATGTATGGTTTGAATGCCTAAAACACAAACTCAAAAATATTACCGAGCATACCAGGCTTCAATTTGAGCTTCCATTCAACAATAGTACCATGATTGAAGTGTTGTAGAGCCGCCATGTATCTCGGAAACATCTTGAAAGAGCCCTCCCAATTGCCGTAGACTATCTCATGTACACACCTAAGCCCAAGATATGCCTTCCTCCTACTAACAATTTTGCTATATACTTTCAGGACGACTGTAATACAATCTTTAATAGGGAACCTGAAAAAGTTGAAATATCAGCATATAGAAACGAGGAACATTATAATAACACCAAAAATAAAATAAACATAGGCGAAAGGGATACCTTGGGGTTTTTCCAATGTTGCCAACTAACACACGAGCAATCATATTGGTATCTAGATTGCAATGATCATCTGGGAGGTCACCCATATCACAAGTCTGCTTTGTGTAGAACTTTGAAATAGTCCACATCTTTTCAACAGTTTCCTTACCACGGAGCATCCATTCGCAGCCTTGATATTTTCGCTTGCAGACCAATCGTCAAAGTTTTCGTGTGGAATCGTCAACTTTAAACTCCCTCATCCCCTGGATGCAATAAATCCTAATAGCCCTTTGCAATGATTTTTTCGAGCTGAAAATCATGCCTTTTTCAATATGAGCCTTTTGTTTTAAAAGATCCACTGGCTCTTTCTACAAACTTCACCGAATATGATCATCGTCCCTAGTAAAGACAAAGGCATCTGGGCAATCTTGAATATGATAAAGATAGGAATGCCACTGAATCGGGGTCGACTCTTGCTGTTGAAATTGGCTTTGCGGCTGAACCGGAGTAGACTCTTGCTGTTCAAATAGTTGTTGTGAATTCAATTCCTCCTGATGTGTCGGACTGTTCATCATGTCTTGCAACAGTTCTACTTGATATTGAGGATTAGTTCCAACCTCAACCTCATCGTCACTTTCCTCCGCATTAGGTATTTCCTCACTATCGCTGGATGATGTCACTATATAATTCAGATAATCCGGACCATCCATAGCAAGTCTTTGCCAATAATTTGGTGCAACCACCACATTCTCCCTACATAAGAAATTAGAGTATTTTAACTACTACACATCAAATAATACTATTGATGTTAAAAAAAAATAGACGTATCGATAGTAATTAACTGCACCAAAACTTAAGGAAGGACCATCGTTTTGAGTAGTAGGATAGGTTGAGGATGTTCCAATCTGATTCATCCATCCCGATTGAGGAGACCATCCGATATGATCCATATCAGGTGTATTACCCCTAAATAATATAATCGACATCATTAGTAGCATTCAAGTGCCACTACATATAATAATAATTATAATATTGTAAAAAATGAATATTTACCACTGCCCATCAAATTGCTGACTTAAACTATCCAGAGGCATTTGGCTCGTCAAAATGCCTCCATAAGTACTCATGTCAGGGTAATTGTGTTCATAAGTAAGTTCCGCTTGAGTGACTTCGGCCTGAATTCTAGACGGGGCTTTCCGACGACGTCTATTTCGGGCTTCCCGAAGAGCCATAGCCATAAATTCAAGTCGATTAACGGGGACCTTCTCTATGTACATTTCAAGGATGTTTAAAGTTATGCATTTCCTATAATCATAAGGCGCCTTCAAATAATCAGTCAAAAAACCATCATCTTGAATGCACCACTGTCCATAACCAGTTACACCTTGCGGCGTAAATGACATTGGATATTTTCCAATTATATTTAAATCAAAATCACTCCTACTAACTTGTAGTCTATTATACAAGGCTTGGGATAGTTTTGAGAATTTTAAGTCAAGTGGAAACATAACATGGTATTTTGGGGGAGAATCATAGCACAAATTATTTTCCTCGAATATAATTTGTCTGTCCCAGAATAAAGAAACTCTAATTTAGGAGGAATATAAAATGCAAAAACTAGATGAAACTTAGAATTTGTGTTAAAAATTGGATGAAACTTAGAATTTTTTCTCTCATTCAAACTCTGTATTAATAAGATTTGAAGTTTGATTATTGAACCAACGCATGCATGCAATTAGTGTGTCTTGCAGTGTTACGTCAAATCAAATTAAGTATGGAGTGTTGCATAACGCATGAATTAACCACGCTATGTCAATCCCTGGCAGAATAGCACAGTAAAATACTGCGTTATTCTGACATAACGCAGTATATGACTGCGTTATATACGTATAACGCAGTAAATTACTGTGTTATACTGTCATTAATTTACTGCGTTATACTGTTATAACACAGCATTTTACTGCGTTATACGTATATAACGCAGTCATTTACTGCGTTATACTGTCATAACGCAGTATTTTACTGCACTATACAACTGCAATATGTTGTCACCTCAACTATCATACAGAAAAACGTCCTAATTCAAATCAAACTTTAAGTGTTATATAACGTAATTTGACGAATAGTTACCAACCACACAAAATTCCACACAAAATTGAGTTACCATGTCATTTTTTGACCAATTTAGAGATATTAGTCATGTTATATCGTTCACTCCAGAAAACATATTCGACGCAATGGGTAGGACATGGGAATTGGGTGAAGATTTTGAATACTCAAACAATCCTAACAACAGATTCAATCGAGAATACAATAATAAAATGAGAGAGGAGTGGGATTGGCATGTTAGGGAGGCTGCAGCACTGGAGCAAAAGTTATCGTCAGTAGGACTTAAATGCCCAAAGAAACGTGATATATCAATGGCTCGTGGAACTCCACAAGAGTATAATTTTGCTCTTAACCGTTTTCGCTAAGAGAACAATCGGATGCAAATACGTTACCTTAGGGTAGAATATGGTGTACATGGTAGCACAAGATTTAGATCCAAGTGGGATTCGGACTGTGAGATGGCCGATGAAGATTAATATTTTTTTTATATAAAGTAAGTAGGTAGGGTCATAAAGACTCCCCCCCCCCCCCCCCCCCCCAACTAGGAGTACATGGGGGTTTGCAACTATATAAGTAACACTTTCTTTTGTTATTAGACTACAACATATTCAATGTCGAGTAGTAGAAACTCAGCTTGGTCTTTACTCCTTCCAAAAGAACCAAATAGCAGTAATGATGAGAGTTCAAATCATAGCAGTTTTTCGAGCGATACTAGTGATTTCAAACTAGATGAGCTAACCCCGTCTTCTTATAAAGCGTAATGATGATTTCTGCAGTGTGAAATATTCAAATCCGCGCAAATATTATTGTGATTTACGCCGAGAATGGTCACATCAGCTTGCCGAATCAGAACGTCTTGTTCGTGACTTGAAAAATCTCAACGCTCCAATCCCAACAAGGTACTCCATAGCCATGCCTTAAGTAGGTCTAGAAACTTGCAAGCTTGCCGTGCAAAGGATTAGAAAAGAAAACAACAGAATGCTGGCAAGACGATGTAGATTTTACATGCTAAAGTTGGCCGAAGAACAAGCATCATCAACCGGTAGAGAACTAACATCTACTGAAAAAAGATGTGTCTTAAGAAACCGCCAATATTTTTCTGAGGACGATATTGAGAACTTGTATTCTGATGATAATTAAGAATGTTGTGATTTTAGTTTTAAGTTTAATTTGTGATGATGCTGTTATTTTGAAGAATATTAGTATGTTTAGTCTTTCATCTACTCAAGGGCATGAATTGATGAATGTATTTTAAGTTTTTTTTTTATGATTGTATTTTTACTAGTTTTGGTTTATTATTAATGAACAAGTTTAAGTATTCATAAAGAACTTAAAGCTAATGACACCAAGCTTTCAAACAAAAATGGCGTTCGAGCACTTCTCAACTACTAAAACGGCCATCCGAAAATTTTCTTATCCTTGATGTATTGAGCCTACCTTATTAATTGCACAAAAATAAGTAGGGTTCTATATAAAATATTGAAGTTTCGGGATCCCAAAGCATGATTAATCTATGATCAATGTACGTTAAAAAGTGTAATGAAAGATGGATTAACCAAAAGGGCAAAAAAAAAGGGGACCCCTTTAGCGCAGTAAATTACTGCGCTAAAGCAGTTAACGGTGCCGTCCCCGTTAAGTGCTTTAGCGCAGTAATTTACTGTGCTAAAGACAGTTTTGTAACTTTTTTTTTTGGGTAGTTTGGTTCAAAAACTTTTTCCTGAGGTTATTTTGGTTCCGGACCCGATGTTGTGCAAAATTTTCAGTTATTGTTTACATTATAGCCTTTTTACATTTTTGTCCTTTCAGCTTCCACGGGTAATCCAACTAATATAAAAACTTATGGCTCTTTCAACATCCATTGTGATCCTTATCTCTTATTTAATACTACTCTTTAATGAACCAGTAAAGATTATACTACCTTACCCTTAATCTCCTTAAAGAAACGAAGATATGCATACATCAGCATTACAACTTTTATTTTCTTCATTCTTTTTCAAGAATATTTGTATTTTGACCACCGATTGTGAATTAAGGGTGGAAACTTCGACATGAAAATAATTGTAGACTTATGAATTAAATAATGAGGGCGGAAAAAGGGGGCGCCTTCACCTAAACACAAAGTGTCATCTTATTACTACTATATATATGGGATAATCAAAGGACTTTTGTAGCCCTCACAAAAGTTTTCAAATTAATGTCAAACTTTTCAATTAATTATTTTTAGGCCCTTTTTTATTTTATAAGATAATTTTTTTAAGAATGTAATTTTAGCCTAATAAAAAAGTTATAGATAATTGTATATGTCGCCTTTGAAATCTATAATTTATTATAAATACATAAAGTAATTTTTTTAAATGATGTCATATAGTGTTGAAAATAAAGACAATGTCATCCATTGAGATCGAGTTATCTTTAAAATCTCTTGTTTGGTTAACTAAATTTAATTTTTTTTTTAGTATAGAGAATAGATGAAGAATTAAATTTTATTGAATCTTGAGGTTCAATTTAATAAATATAGGTTATTTCTTGAATTTCGTCTGAAACTAAGGTGAAAAATCACATTTAACAAGCATAAACCCTTGACGCAAGATAATGAATGAAATTTTAATAAATGTAAAAACAAATCGATTTTCATCTATGAATAAAATCACATGCTCACAAATTCACAAAAAGATGAATTTTTTTTTTTTTGATTTATGGGCTTTGCAATTTGTAATTATCATACTTTATCATAATCAATGTTAGTATAGGATATCGAGTCATTGTGTCCCTTTGAGATTTGCTAATTTTTCTACTTAACTTTCTTCCTCATAAATAAATTTTTCATTTATAATCATCTAATTGTGTGGCGAAGAAACTTTAGTAATTATAAAACTTATCAATAAGATAACATTAACTTGCAAATACATTAAATTAATTATGCGGTAGAAAATGTGTCACGTTATACGTATTTAATAAGAATTTCTATTTTTATATTTTAAGTTTGGACTCGAATTTAGCACGGACCTTCCGTAAATAATTAATTATTACAAATGAGGATGATAATATATATATATATATATATATATGGGTTTTGCTAACCTACAACATGAAAGTTGTAGGATAACAATGTACCCATCTTTTGGTTCACAAAAATACCCCTGCCACCTCATAAATATATGGGCTTTCTTGTCTTTTACCCCAAATTCCGCCAATTTTCAGAATCTTCTCACTCCTCCTTCACTCACTACTTTATCTCTCTTGGAAACCATTTCGGTCCATTGCCTCTTATCTCTGCAATTTACTTTCTATCTCGTGAAGCTTCACACAGGACCAATTAGAGGTTTGGTTTCCTCTAATTGGTGTAAATTATGTGATTAACAAAATATATACAAATAATAAATTGAACCAAAATATTTTAAATTTCTTTTTTCCATGTTCCAGACTTCACCTCTATATAACAGTTTCAAACTGTGAAAATGCTAACAACAATACACAATAACAAAATCAAAGTTCAAACACAAAATACTCTTCATATATATATATATTGGAGAATTGCTTAATTGCCCCATTGAATCACTGTTTCTACGGTTTTGGACTTTTGGGTCTTGGAATTGTGCGGAGGAAATTTGGATTTTTTAAGTGAATCGATTTAGTATTGATTCACTCGTTTGGGGGACCAGCTTGTAAGGATGAACACCGGGATGGGGGTGTGGAAGATTGGGTCAGAATGTTTGGAGGGAAATTAGGAATTTTGATGGAAAGACCAAAATGGCCCCTGAAAGTCCCTATTTTAATTAACTAGTAGGGGTATTTTTTTGAATTAAAAGATGGGTACATTGCTATCCTACAACATTCGTGTTGTAAGTTAGCAAAACTCATATATATTATATATATATATATATATATATATATATATATATATATATATATGACCATGTGCTTTGTGGAAAAAAGAATTACGATTGAACAATATGTCAACATTAAAAGGTGTCTCTTCCAAATTCAATTTTTTAATTGTCCTTTATTGCTTATCTACTTGAGAGGGTGATGTGGAATGTATTATACCTTCTTTTATATGAATCGTTTTTCTTCTACTATATATTGCTTTATTGGCTTAATAGTTTTTCAAAAATTTGTCAGTAAATTTTAAATGAACATATAAATTACGATTTATTTCAATTAAGTATCCGAACACATGATAATATATATGTTTATGTTGGACATTTTCTATTTAAAATTTAAAAATACTTTTGTGTGTATTTTCAAATGTCTATTACATATATAAGTTAACTATTTAAAATATGTCATCCCCTATATACACACACACACACACACACACGCATTAGCCTCAATAACCTATAAATCCTTAAAATCGTTCCAACTATAACTGATATGTATAATTAAAGAGAATGACATCTTTTATGCCTGTGTACCTAAATATTACATAATTTTTAGTTTTCCAAACAATAGTAATACTTCCTCCGTCTCAATTTAAGTGTCTTAGTTTGACTAGGCACGAAATTTAAGAAATAAAGGGAGACTTTTAAATCTTGTGGTCTTAAATTAAAGATATGTGTAGTTTTTTAAATCTAGTGGTCTAAAACTTGCCAAAAACTTACTAAATATAGAAAGAGACACTCTTTTTGGGATAAATAAACAAGGAAAGTAAGATACTTAAATTGGGACGGAAGGAGTATCAAACAATTGTAACAAAAGGGTGCAATCATATTTAAGATTTTTTAGTATTTTTTTTTCCCATTTGTGGGGTTGGGGGGCGGGGGGCGGGGGTTAAAAAAGGATTAGGCGGTGCTTGTTTAGCATAGGGACACATGATTATATTAAGCATGAAGCATTGAAGCTTTATTTTTGTTTAAAAAATGATTAGAATGTATACTTTATAAAATAATGTGCCACTTATAAACAATCAAAAGGAAAAAAAATGCCATTTCCTCATCACATAAGTTTTGGAAAGCAAAAGGATTTAATTGTATTAAGAAAAGTCATTAATTGTCTTCATATTTTCATTATAATTTGTATATCTTATCTTAAATGAAAATAACATCTACTAACATCTCATTATAAGAATAAATGTAGCATATATAATTGATGTCTCTTAAACCAAATGGTTTTTCTTCTTTTTGAAAGAAAGCATTGTAGTTCATAATGGATGTTTTTAATCACACAAATGTTACAGCTAAGTTGGATTTCAAGAAATTTCCAAAGTCTAGATCTAAATAAAATTCAATAAATAAATAATGCTAAAAAGAACTCTAAAATAAGGACAAAAAAGTCTTTATTCAATTTTTAAATACTTTGGGTGCAATTTTAATTTTTGGAGAGCCTTTAGTTTTTAGGTATTTGCTGAAAAAGTCGAACTAATCTTTCAATAACTTAATATCACAAAGAGTGAGAAAAAAAGTAATTGCAAATTTAATTTTAATATTAGTTTTGGACCCGGGTTTAGCACGGGCCAAATAACACTAGTGTAATAAACAAAGACAATATGAGTACTAACAATTGTGAATTAAGAGTGGAAATTTCGACATGAAAATAATTGTAAACTTATGAATTAAATAATGTGGGCGGGCGTGCCTTCACCTAAACACAAAGGTCGTCTTATGTAATAAACAAAGACAATAATGAGGACTACTTTATGCAAGGTACCAACGAAGAGGTGGCTTAATTATTAAGGATAAAATAATTTGTTGAGAGACTTGGTTCAACAAACAAATGTACTTTAATTTGTTGAAGGCTTTTGGTTCGATTTTCCTCCCAATTGTTCCTCTTGATATCTAAAGTAGTCCTCATTATGCTCTGTTCCTGAACCACATAACCTTAATTTTCTAATGCTTGTGACCCTCTGTTTGGTCGTTTAAGTGTGAATTTGTATTAGTAATAGAGTCCGTGAATTTTTTATACCGAATACCAGATAGTGTAATTGGGGAATTCACTTAAATATACACTTTGTCCATCAAGTTTATCAAATATGGCCGAAGTATACATTGCCTATACACTTTGGCTGTATAGGTATGTAGATTATATGTATATTTAGTATAGTTTATACACTACCTATGCACTGTGTACATATTTTGTAAACTAGATGGCCGAATGGTATTTGGCTGTAATTTTTCCTTTAAACATAATGACATCTTAGATGATATATGATCATTAGTCATTCTCCCATGCGTAAGCACAACGACACCTTATAGATGGTATATACATATATTGTGTGTGTATATATATTATCACCTTGGAAAAAGACAATGTCCATATGCATTAGTATATTAGTGGATCCAACTCTGAATCTTAATTTATCTTAATTTAACCTTCCTACTTCTCTAGGGACCTATATATATATATATCTATATAATGAATAAGCCTCCTGATCAGTACAAGACTAGTATTTCAACATTGGCCGTAGAAACGTCTTGGCATTTACAAAGCAGTTTCTTTGAATATATATATATATATATATATGGTCATGACTCATGAGCATACCCAAATTATAAAAGAAAAGAAATATTGACTCTGTCCCAATTTATACGATGTACTTTCCTTTTTATTCTATCAAAATAAGAAGGTAGAATACCTACAAACCGCCTGGAACTTGGCACGTTTTATTCATGATTTATAACACTTTCCTTCCCGCTGCCTTTATACGAGATGATTTGCAATCACACAAATATCTATGAGTTGTTTTCCATCACAAGTATGTCTTTTCTTAAACGCATTGTGCACGCTCAAACTTGGTGACCAAGGAAATGATAACTACGTACGCTCTGGTGTTTTCTATCTCTATATATAAGAGGCCATATATCATTTAGTACTGAACAAACCATTCACATACTCTTCAATTGCTGTTGTACTCCTATTAATCTCAAGATGATGCAAGATGTTTGGACTCAGTTGGGTCCAGCCATTGCAACAATCATGTTCTCCTGGACCATGTACCAGAACTATTTTCCTCACGAACTTCGTGGTCTTATTAGGAGGTATATGGATAAAACCGTGAGCTATTTCTACCCTTATATGCACGTAATTTTTCATGAGTATGAAAGTGAGGGGTGGTTCGAGCGGAGCAAAGCTTACGTAGCAATCGAAAGGTACGAGCAAGAACTCTTGCACACAAGCTAAGCGCCTCAAAGCCAACACGGTGAAAGATGGTAAATCTCTTATCCTAACCATGCATGATTATGAGGAGATAACCAATGAATATAAATATGAGAAGGTTTGGTGGATTTCGAGCCAATTAGCAGCCAACAAACAGACAATTGCTTTGTGGAAGGAGGATGACAAGAGGTTTTTCAAGCTCAAATTTCACAGAAAGAATCGCGAGCTTATCACAGAGTCATACTTGAAGTATGTGTTGGATGAAGGGAAGGCGATATCTGTGAGAGAACGACAGAGAAAGTTGTACACAAACAATAAGGGAAAGACAAGTGGTGGGTACAGCTATAGGGGGTGGAGGATGTGGAGTGGAGTAGTGTTTGAGCATCCATCAACATTCGATACTCTGGCCATGGATCCAAACAAGAAGCAAGAGATTACTGATGATCTCGAAACATTCAGCAAGTCAAAAGACTATTATGCAAAGATTGGAAAGGCGTGGAAGCGCGGTTATCTTCTTTATGGTCCCCCAGGAACGGGTAAATCTAGCATGATTGCTGCTATGACTAATTACTTGCAATATGATGTCTATGATCTCGAACTGACATCGGTTAAGGACAACACCGAGCTACGAAAATTGCTCATAGACACTACAAGTAAATCTATTATTGTGATTGAAGACATCGATTGCTCCCTTGACCTTACGGGTCAAAGGGAGAAGAATAAGAAGAAAGACGAGGAACATAAAGAAAAAAATGAGAAAGACGCCATCAAGAAGAAGATTAAAAGAGGAGAGGGGAAAGAAAAGCGAAGTGAGGTAACTTTATCCGGACTTTTGAACTTCATTAATGGTCTATGGTCAGCTATTGGTGGTGAAAGGCTTATTGTCTTCACAGTCAACTATGTGGAAAAGCTTGATCCTGCTCTAATTCGGAGGGGGACGATGGATAAACATATTGTGCTATCCTACTGTTGCTTTGAGTCCTTCAAGGTGCTTGTAAATAATTATCTTGACGTCGAATCTCATGTTCACTTTCCTGAGATTCGTCGGTTATTGGAGGAAACTAATATGACTCCTGCTGATATTGCTGAGAATTTGATGCTTAAGTCTTCGAAGGAAAATGCAGACACTTGCTTGGAGAGATTGATTAAAGCTCTAGAAACTGCAAAGGAGGAAGCAAAATTGAAGGCTGAGAAGAAAGAAGAAGAAGAAGAAGAAGAAGAAGAAGAGAGAGAGAGCAAAGGCTGAGATGGAGAAGGAAGAGAAGGAGGAGAAAAGGAAAGAATTAGCAGCTACTGAAGAAGCCAAGAATGCTGATGGTGTAAGCGAAAAAGAGAAGTCAGAAAGTAATGGTACTAAGGAAAATGGTGATGTTAGCAAAGGTTGATTTCGGTAAGGAAAATGGTCATGAGTGTGAAAGTGAGGGGTGGTTCGAGCGAAGCAAAGCTTACGTAGCAATCGAAAGGTACATGAGCAAGAACTCTTGCACACAAGCTAAGCGCCTCAAAGACAACACGGTGAAAGATGGTCAATCGCTTATCCTAACCATGCATGATTATGAGGAGATAATCGATGAATATAAATATGAGAAGATTTGGTGGATTTCGAGCCAATTAGCAGCCAACAAACAGACAATTGCTTTGTGGAAGGAGGATGACAAGAGGTTTTTGAAGCTCAAATTTCACAGAAAGAATCGCGAGCTTATCACAGAGTCATACTTGAAGTATGTGTTGGATGAAGGGAAGGCGATATCTGTGAGAGAACGACACAGAAAGTTGTACACAAACAATAAGGGAGAGACAGGTGGTGGGTACAGATATAGGGGGTGGAGGATGTGGAGTGGAGTAGTGTTTGAGCATCCATCAACATTCGATACTCTGGCCATGGATCCACACAAGAAGTAAGAGATTATGGATGATCTCGAAACATTCAGCAAGTCAAAAGACTATTATGCAAAGATTGGAAAGGCGTGGAAGCGCGGTTATCTTCTTTATGGTCCCCCAGGAACGGGTAAATCTTGCAATATGATGTCTATGATCTCGAACTGACATCGGTTAAGGACAACACCGAGCTAAGAAATTGCTGCTAGATGCTACAAGTAAATCTATTATTGTGATTGAAGACATCGATTGCTCCCTTGACCTTACGGATCAAAGGGAGAAGAATAAGAAGAAAGGCGAGGAAGATAAAGAAAAAGTTGAGAAAGATGCCATCAAGGAGAAAAGAGGAAAGAAAAGCAAAGTGAGGTAACTTTATCTGGACTTTTGAACTTTATTGATGGTCTATGGTCAGCTATTGGTGGTGAAAGGCTTATTGTCTTCACCACCAACTATGTGGAAAATCTTAATCCTGCTCTAATTCGGAGGGGGACGATGGATAAACATATTGTGCTATCCTACTGTTGCTTTGAGTCCTTCAAGATGCTTGCAAATAATTATCTTGACGTCGAATCTCATGTTCACTTTCCTGAGATTCGTCGCTTATTGGGGGAAACTAATACGACTCCTGCTGATATTGCTGAGAATTTGATGCCTAAGTCTTCGAAGGAAAATGCAGACACTTGCTTCGAGAGATTGATTAAAGCTCTTGAAACCGCAAAGGAGGAAGCGAAATTAAAGGCTGAGAAAGAAGAAGAAGAAGAGAGAGCAAAGGCTGAGAAGGAGAAGGAAGAGAGAGGAGAAAAAGAAAGAATTAGCAGCTACTAAAGAAGCCAAAAATGCTGGTGGTGTAAACGAAAAAGACAAGTCAGAAAGTAATGGTGCTAAGGAAAATGGTGATGTTAGCAAAGGTTTATTTTGGAAATGTTTGATTAATAAGAATTAAAGTTACACATATATGAAAGTTTTGGTGGTGTTTTAGCTTTATATTTTCTACAATTAGCGTTATTAGTTGTATTTGCAATAAGTTTATTTTATGTTTAGTGGTGCTTGTACAAAATCTAGTCTATGTTTGGTAATTATGCAAGTGGTTTCACGCAGTTGTGAGGTTAATAATAAGTTATATGTATAGCCATCAGTAGCATAAGGGACTGGTTACATTTTTCAGCAATTATGCATTTTAATATGGTTCACGTGTAGCAGACTCATAGTGAAATATGATTTTAAAGTGGTTTGATGATTAACAAATGAAATATGGCTTGTGTGAGTTTGTATTTGTTAAAAGTCCAAATGTGTATAATGCTAAAATGTATTTGCGTTTATATGTTGTTGGGCTGAATCCGGTAAGATCCAGGTACTTGTACTGCACGTGTTCCGATCCTAGTAGAAAAAAGATTTGGTGAACCGTTTTTTAAGATGAAATTTATGAAAAGATGTTTGTGTATCAGTTAAAATTAAGCAATATAAATGATAATTACATAAGAGATCTTCTTAATACTTTTGAGTTGTAAAAGCATTCAAATTAGGATTAGTGTACCTATCTTCGCAATTTACATCTTCTACCTCTTCATCCATCTCGAAAATGAACAGTTATTGAATGACAAGTCTATTACCTATTGGCTTTAATCACTGCTCTACTCTTTCTTTAAGTATTGATAATGATACAACTGCTATGGAACTTCTCTTTTCCATTGCATGCACTTTTAAAATTTTAGAAATGACTGTAATACCTGATACATTCTTCTGGTTTGGATGCAGCAACCATATTTTTAGATTGCAGTCCACATTTTGCCTAGCGCATTCCAACGAACTAGCACTGCAGTGTTTAGCTAGTAAGCGTTGCAGTGCCGAGCACCAAATTCAGTAAATTTGTATGAAATCAAATGATAATGAAGACGCAAACTGAAATAGGCCCTTAAACTTGGCCTCAACTGGCAATTATGCCCTTCAACTTTGGGTGTGCACAAGCAGGCACCTCAACTTGTGCACAAGGACTATATCACATTGGTGTTGACAAGTTAGGAGCCAGCACTGCAGTGTTTAGCTAGTAAGCGTTGCAATGCCGAGTACCAAATTCAGTAAATTTGTATGAAATCAAATGATAATGAAGACGCAAACTGAAATAGGCCCTCAAACTCGGCCTCAGCTGGCAATTATGCCCTCCAACTTTGGGTGTGCACAAGTAGGCACCTCAACTTGTGCACAAGGACTATATCACATTGGTGTTGACAAGTTAGGACCTGTTAGGAAGTTATGTTTACAGTTTAGTCCTTACTTCAGAATAGTTTTCATTTAAGTCCCTTTCAAAGCTCTAGATTGTTAGCATATAAAAATCACAGTAAATCGTAGGTGTGGGATGTGAGGAATGAAATTACACCTTATGATCTCTTTCTTTTCCCATCTTCAATCTTATTTTCTGCAAATCCGCCATGGTTTAGTCCACCAAGGGTTACAGTTGCGCAACTTTCTCAGTTTCCGCAACTTTCTCAGTTTCCCCACAACTGATTGAACTTGATAAGCATCCGCATTTCCTGTCACTAATATTTTCTTCTCTTTCCTATCAAGTGCAATAGCTTCTACCCCTGTTATATAGAATAAGACAACCAATATACATTGATGAATTAAAGTTATTTGGTGTTCTAAAACAAGTCAAGGGAAAATAAAGGAAAGAAAAGATAATCAGTCTAGTTAGTACCTGAGATACCGCATATAGCTTTAAATACCTTAAATACCTCTTCATCATCGTAAATATCTAATTTCAGCACCTTTTTCTGCAAGAAAACAAAGGAGAAAATCCTAGATATAAATGAGGCCATGAGTGTCATAAATTATGACTCATAATAAAGATAACTGTGAAAACAGTTCAAAAAGTTTAAGCCCCAAAAATTCTTGAGAACAAGGAGATTTCTGAAAGCTCAGAATCATGCAGAAAGCTCACTGGCAGACTTCCAAATCTGAATAATAAAGTTTTAAACAAATTTCGAAACAAAAAGAAAAGGTAGTAAAAGGCAACTTATTATAGTAGGGAAAATGAGACTGAATGTAGTTAAGGTATTTTCTGAGTAGTGGTACCTTGCTTATGACGAGATTGAAAATAGTATTTTGATAATCTTCAACTTGTGTTTCTTGGATATCCCTGGCTGAATTGACAACGGCCTCGTTGCAATTCTCTACCTCAATGTACTTTAGAGAAGAGATTTCCCCAAAAGAAGAAGGGATCTCCTTAAGATCCCGGCATCCACGCAAAATCAATTGTTCAAGGTTAGGAAAGGCATCATCTGCGACAATCCATTCATCAAAGAAAGCTAACCAAACTAGTTTCAAGACTTTAAGTTGAGGGAACTCTTCATTGCTCACTTTCCATTCCCTATGGTAGCCAAACTCAACGTAGTACAGTTTGAGTACCTCAAGGTTCTTCAGCTGAGCAATTTCTGATAAGTATCGAGGATCCAGGTAAAATCCAGATAGTTTCAGGCACTTGAGGTTTGGTGCGGAGATGCAAAAGGGGATGCATTTAAAGGGATCTTTTGAACGATAAATCTTTAGTATTTCAAGCGGTGTTGGAAAATCCAAAACATGGTACTGAGAGTATTCTAACTCACCCTCGACTTCGCATATCAGTTTTCGAAGATGAGGTGTTTTTCTCAACATCAGTTCCGCATCCTCAAAACCAGAAAAATATGGAGTGGAAAGGGTTTCCACATAAAAAAGTGTTGCGGAGTTCTCGAGTAATGCTTCTGCTTTTCCTCTGCTGAAGTCGGGAATATGCAGATGTTTCAGTTTAACCATCTCCCAAACTGTATGAGGTAGTAGTAGCACGCAACGCGGAAAATATCTTCTACGTTTTAATATAAGAGTTTCAAGGTTCCAAAGATTGGATATGGTTGAAGGAATTGAATTCTGATCAATATGTGCGGAGAAATACCTCAAGTAAACAAGCTCAGTTGGAATAAAATCAATAACAATGTGGTGCTCCAAATCCAACACTTTTAGAAACTTGAAATTCTGTAAAATACGTGAAATTGCAAAAGTGCGTGAGGATAAGCGATGATGGGCAAAGTATGTTGCGTCCTTCTTGGAAAGTATAGAGCTGGCAAGTGAGCAAGACGAGCTCCATTCTAGAAGATTATGCACTTCAGTAAAGGCCAAGCGAGCATACTGCGTGTAAGGGTAAATACATGAAGGATTGGCACTCTGATCCCTGTGAATATATAAATTAGCAAAACCATAGCATTGATTTTCAATTAGAACTTGAAATACTTGATTACTGTAAATATATATTTGTAAAATGATAGTAATTTTCACATATAACTTGAAATACTTGATTGATTGAATAAATAAAGTACCATTAATTAGCATATTACCGTTTTATCCATAGTAGAAAATTCTCCTCTCTTGCTTTTTCCTTGCAGAAGTCGAGCAATACATCATGAAGACGACATGCTTTGACCTTACCATCTGAATCAACCCTTTTAGCAACCATCACAAGATTTCGTCCAATAAGATTCTCTAAGTAACCTTCTGCTATATCCTCCAAACTCTTGCCTTCACAACTTTTTATAAATGTTTCTGATATCCATAACCTTGTCAACTTTGAGATGTTAATCACAGCGTCTTCAGAAAATGCTCCAAAATAAAGGAAGCAAGGCTTAAGATGAGACGGTAAATCCTGATAACTTTGTTCTACAATGGCCTTTGAATCACTGCGAATGTGGACACCTAAATTGTCAGCGATTTTTTTCCAACATTCTTCTTTCTTTTCCATCTCTTTGAGAATACCAGCCACTAACGCAATTGAAAGAGGGAGTTGTTTACACATTTTTGCTATTCGTTTCCCAACATCTATTAGCAGAGGGGAACAACTTTCTTCACCAAACACTTTCTTTTCTAGCAACTTCCAACTTTCATCATCGTTAAACATACGAAGATGAAGGGGGTCACTATGAACACTAGCATATTTGGCAACTTCATAATGTCGCGTTGTCAGAATGATTCTGCTTCTGTTATTGGCGTCCGGAAAACAGCCTCTTAAATCATCCCAAGCACTATTTTGCCACACATCATCAACAAAGATAAGGTACCTTCTGGGCAATAAATATTTGCGAAGCATATCAGCTAATTCACTGGCATGAAGTTCTCTAAGTTCAGAACCCTCACCAATAGCATCACGTAGCAAGGCCAATAACAAGTCCTCGTACGAATATACTTGAGACACACAACACTGTGCACAAATATCAAATTGAGAGACAACTAGCCTGTCAGAATAGAGTCTGTTGGCCAAAGTCGTCTTACCTAGACCCGGCATGCCGTGAATTGAGATGACATCTTGTCCTTTGGTTCCATTCAGTAGTTTATTTCTTAAATTTTCTATTACATCCTCAAACCCCACAATTTCTTCATTAATCCTTGGAGTCCTTGCCAAATGTGATGACGTACGAGCAGTGACAGTCTTCATTGTATCCACAACCATGTTCTTTCCCTGAATCTCCGCTTTGATACTAGTCATCTCCTTTATGAATATCCAGGAGCCAACGCTCGAGGCACCAATACGGAACGCCTTTGTTTATACAAGCATCAACAACATATTCCACCTCATATGCTTTGCTAATCAATTGTGTAGCACAATCTTCAAGTCAACTTATTGTAAATAAGTTTGCTCTATTTGTTCCCTGTATGACTGTATCCATGTGACCGGAGATTCCTTTCCTTTGTACTGCATTCATATTAAATACAGAATCATTATTAATTAAGTAGATCATCTTTTCATTTCACATGGGTATAGGTAGATCTAAGTACACAAATTTTAAGAGAGCTGTGAATAATAATGAATCAATGAGCTTGGTACATTTGTACGTTATTAAATCATCAAGTTGAAGGATTTGGAAACAGTGGACTTGAAATGTTGAAGACACAGACATTGCTTTTAATTTGGCCATTTTTCAACTCTGATGTTTCATATAGTAGAATACAAAAGCTAACCATGTGGTGCAGCGGATGTCACACCCCTTTTTCCAACCCCCGCGATAAACACACACGTTTTATTATTAGAAAGGGTTTTTCCAATTGAAGTGACGATTTTGAAAAGGGATTATTGATTTAAGCTAAGAGACTACTAACTGCAATTATTAACTGAACATACACAGAATGCATTTTTTACCTTTTGAATATGAAAATAAACTACCTTGTCAATTAAAAACCTAAAAATATATCAAAAACCATTTCACTGCAAACGTCCAATTAAACAAGAAGCCAAATAGTAAATGGGAATGGTCAAACTACTGTATTTTCATAACTTAATTGAAGCAAGGTCAGTTACCTTATTAACATAAAACTTAGTATTTCAAAAAAAAAGTTAACAAATAGCTGAGACAACAAACGAAGCAAAATGCTTTACAAAGAAGGAAAAATAAGAAGACATTTGATGAGATAATAATTGAAATGGAAAAGATTGCACCTTTAAGACAAAAACCTCCTTGCTTTTATTAAAGAAAAACACTAGTTGTCCAGGTAGAGAAGAATACAACCAAATTCAGCATTGAACATCTACCGTAAATAACACCACCATCGAAGAACCTCATCGGAAACGTCGACGCACTCGAAAAACTCAGCGGAACATTTTATAAGCTGAAAACTTCCTCAACTCCGACCAAAATAACCCTCAACAGAGGTGAAGATATGGTTGAAAAAGGTGTTTAAAATGCTGGTTTTTTGAAGTGGTTGAAAACTTGTTTGGTGAAATTGACAGCTACCAATGGAGGGATGACGGTACGCTGTATTTCTATTTCTTTTCTTCTATTATTATAAACGATGAAAGAGGACGAAGACCGCTGTACCAACCTGTATAAATAGTTATTACACGAAATGTACTTTTGTTGCAGAGTCTGTGAATTGTACAGTATAATTGGGCCCAGTTCATCAAATGATTTCATGGTTGTTTGTCAATTATACCCTTGACTGACACCATTTATTCAATTTTATTACGGCAAAATACATCAAATCACTTTTAAACTAAACTCAAAATATCGATATCACATCTAAACTATACGGACGACCTATTACACACCTGAACATCTAAAAATTGAAATTATTTGCCCCTGCAAACTGATGACCACTTACACAATGGAAAGTGTAATACACTCGTCTGCCACATCAGCATCACGTCAGCGCCAAATCAGATTTCTTTTAAATTTTAAATTTTAAATTATTTTTCTTTTCTTTTAGTTAAAAATTAAATTTCCACCTTCTTCTTCAGTTCACCCGCCCCCGCCCCACCCCCGCCCCCGATTTCTTCTCCACCTTCACGCCACCCCCACTCCCCAACTCCTTCACACCACCAGTCACCACCGTCACGCCGCCCCCACCCCCTAAATACTTCAGGCTACCCCCACCCCCCAAATCTTTCAACTCACGCTAGCAAAAAACAAGACTGAGGTCGATAGGGGCATTACTGGTAATTGCTAAGGTGCTTTCTGAAGTCTTAACCATTGGCTAGCGCTCATCTCCAGCTCCACCTGCACCCCCCAAATCCTTCACGCCACCAGCACCACCGTCACGCCACCCCCACCACTGCAATTTCAGACAACCACCAACACCAAAAAAGTCACGATATCATTACCATTAGTTTCATCTACCATCACCTCCAATTTCAGATCACTAATCTTTTTCAAGAAAGTAAAGTGCAAAGGAAAAAATACCCATCAAAGAACATGAACACTAAGCAAAAGGCAGCCAGAAAACTGAAGAATTTCCAGAGTAAAATAGAAAATTTTCCTACAGTAGTAGCAGCAATAACTGATTTGATCAAAAGAGAAAAAAAAACAGAAATCCCAACAATCAACTAAACACCAATCCCAAATTATCAATTATATGAATCTCATGCATAAATTCCAACTGGAAGCCCTTGAATGAACTCATGGATAAGTTCAAAAAGAAAATAATAAAGGTACCAAGAAATCAAAGGACTGTGTGTTTTTGTACATGTTAAATGAAGGAAGGATATTAGAATTCAAATAATGAAACCCTACAAGCAAATATATTAGAGGGAAAGAGTACCTGAAGAGGAAGAAAGAATTGATGAGCTGCAAAGTAGAGATGCTGATTCTTCTTCAGTACGAAAACCCAAAGACTTTGTGTTTTGAGTCTTGAAGAAGAAAGGGACAGGTGGGGGGAGGGGTGGGGAAATGAAGAGAAAGGGACGGGTAGGGTTGGGATTAAAAAAAATATAACTTTGGTTGGGGGGATAAGGGGGTTGAGGGAGCTTCTAGGTTGAGAGTAGGGTCTTGGAATATTGGGACTTTATCGGGTAAGTCCATAAAATTAGTTAAGATTCTTAAGAAGAGGAGGATTAGTATAGCTTGCGTCCAAGAGACTAAATGGGTAGGACCTAAAGCTAAGGAGATGGATGGGTACAAGCTTTGGTTCTCGGGCAAGTCGAGGTATAGGAATGGGGTAGGGATCTTAGTAGATAGTGAGCTTAGAGATCAAGTGGTAGAGGTTAGGAGGATCAATGACAGGATGACGACGATTAAGTTAGTTGTTGGAGGATTCACCCTGACCATTATTAGTGCCTACGCGCCATAAGTGGGTTTGGACGAGGAGGTAAAAAGGCGCTTTTGGGAGGACTTAGATGAAGTGGTGGTAAGTATACCGCCTACTGAGAAGTTATTCATAGGAGGAGATTTCAATGGGCACATTGGGTCTGTTTCGAGAGGTTATGACGAGGTGCATGGAGGATTTGGCTTCGGGGACAGGAATGGTGGAGAAGTCTCACTCCTGGATTTCGCAAAAGCTTTTGGATTGGTGATAGCCAACTCGAGTTTTCCGAAGAAGGATGAGCACTTGGTAACCTTTCGTAGCTCGGTGGCTGCGACGCAAATAGACTTTTTACTTCTTAGAAAAGATGATAAAGGCCTTTGTAAGGACTGCAAGGTCATACCGAGTGAGAATCTTACGACCCAACATAGACTATTAGTGATGAATTTGGAGATAAGAAGGAAGAAGAAGCAGAGGGTCGTGGATGACCGACTGAGGATTAGGTGGGGGAGTTTGACTCTGTCTAGTGCCCTAGAGATGGGGGAGAAGTTGATGGCTATGGGAACGTGGGATAGTAGTGGTGATGCGAGCAGTATGTGGGATAGGACGGCCAGTTACATTTGGGAAGCAGCTAGAGAAGTATTGGGGGTTTCACGAGGCAGCCGTGGTGGGCACTGTGGGGATTGGTGGTGGAATGGAGAAGTCCAAGAGAAAGTAGAGGCAAAGAAGCAGGCATATGTGAATTTTATAAATAGCAAGGACGATGAAGAGAAGCGGACGAACAAGGAAAAGTATAAGATGGCGAAAAAGGAGGCGAAGTTGGCAGTTTCGGCGGCTAAAATGGCAGCTTTTGAACGCCTTATGCAGAACTAGAGGACAGAGGTGGGGATAAGAAGCTATATAAGCTTGCCAAGGCGATAGAGAGGAAGGCACGCGACTTGGATCAAGTGAAGTGCATCAAGGACGAGGATGGCCAAGTGTTGGTACAGGAAACCCGCATTAGACAGAGATGGCAGTCATACTTTCATGAACTCTTGAACGAAGGATAGGACAGAGACATTGTGTTGGGAGACTTGGAGCACTCGGATAAGGGTCGCGACTTTGGATATTATAGGGGTATAAAGGTTGAGTAGGTTAAGGGAGCTGTTCGTAGGATGCGCAGGGGAAGAGCGACCGAACCTGACGAGATCCTTGGGGAATTTTGGAAGAATGCAAGCAGGGTAGGATTGGAGTGGCTGACTGAGTTGTTTAGTGTCATTCTCAAGACAACGAAGATGCCGTAAGAATGGAGGTGGAGTACAATGATTCCCGTGTACAAGAACAAGGGAGACATTCAAAGCTGCAACAACTATAGGGGTATCAAGCTGCTAAGTCACACTATGAAAGTGTGGGAAAGGGTGGTGCAAAAGAGGGTGAGGAGAGGTGTGTCTATTTCAGAGAACCAGTTTGGATTCATGCCGGGGCGCTCGACTACATAAGCGATTCATATTGTAAGGAGATTGGTGAAGCAGTATAGGGAGCGGAAGAGGGACTTGCACATGGTATTCATTGACCTAGAAAAGGCCTACGACAAAGTGCCAAGAGAGGTCCTATGGAGATGCTTGGAGGCTAAAGGTGTGTCTGTGGTGTACATTAGAGCGATAAAGGACATGTATGATGGAGCTAAGACCAGGGTAAGGACGGAAGGAGGAGACTCGGAGCACTTTCCTGTTATGATGGGGTTGCATCAGGGATCAGGAATCAGCTCTTAGCCCGTTTCTATTCGCCTTGCTGATGGATGAATTGACGCGACAAATACAAGGTGAGGTGCCTTGGTGTATGTTGTTCGCGGATGACATATTCCTGATTGACGAGACTCGCAATGGAGTTAACGATAAGCTGGAGGGCTGGAGACAGACGTTGGAGTCTAAAGGATTTAAATTGAGTAGGACCAAGATAGAACATTTGGAATGCAGGTTCAGTGGCCTACCGCGTGAGTCTGACGAGGAAGTGAGGCTTGGTGCCCAGGCCATTCAAAAGAAAGAAAGTTTCAAGTATCTTGGGTCTATTATACAGGGAGATAGGGATATCGACGACGATGTTTCACATCGTATTGGTGCAGGGTGGATGAAATGGAGGCTCGCTTCCGGAGTGCTGTGTGATAAGAAAGTGCCACTAAAACTTAAAGGCAAGTTTTACAAAGTGGTGGTTAGACCGACTTTATGTACGGGGCGGAGTGTTGGCCAGTCAAAAAATCTCATGTTCAGAAGATGAAAGTCGCGGAAATGCGAATGCTGCGGTGGATGTGTAGGCATACTAGGAGGGATAGAATTAGGAATGAAGATATTTGAAACAAGGTTGGAATGGCATCGGTGGAGGACAAGATGCGGGAAGCGAGGCTGAGGTGGTTTGGGCATGTGAAGAGGAAGACACAGATGCCCCAGTGCGGAGGTGTGAGAGGCTGGCTATGGACGGTTTCAGGAGAGGCAAAGGGAGGCCGAAGAAGTATTGGGGAGAGGTGATTAGACAGGATATGGCACAGTTTCAGCTCACCGAGGACATGACCTTAGATAGGAGGTTGTAGAGGACTCAGATTATGATAGAAGGCTAGGTGACTTATCCTTCCACCATAGTAGTTGTAGTTCTGCTCATTTGTTTATTGTCATTTGATTTCTGCATTTTATTGTTGTTTATATTTGTGGGGCCGTTGTACTTTGATTATCTTATTTATTTATAGTAGTTAATGCTTCTTTCTTTCCGTACTGTTCTACCATGACTTTCTCTCTTTTGTTATTCCTTGTTTTCATCTTGTTTTCGATATGCTTGTCCTTATCTGACCTTTTATCTTGTTTTCCTCTCTTGAGCCGAGGGTCTTTCGGAAACAGCCACCCTACCTTTCAAGGTGGGGGTTAGGTTTGCGTACACTCTACCCTCCCCAGACCCCACACGGTGGGATTATATTGGGTTTTTTGTTATTGTTGTTGTTGGTATTAAAAAAAATTAATTAATTTTAATTAAAACGCGCTTATTTTTTAATTATTTTTACATTTTATGTCACATCAGCTCTCAGGGAGCAAATAATTTCAGTTTTTAGATGTTCAGGTGTGTAATAGGTCGTCCGTATAGTTTAGGTGTGGTATCGACATTTTGGATATAGTTTAAGGGTGATTTGATGTATTTTGCCATTTTATTATCTTGTACAATAAACTTTGCCATGTAAGGACACGTGGATTTCAATTTCTTTAGATATTCACGTGTAGCACATCATTGCTTTATCAATATTAATTATAAGTGTCTGTCCTCTGACTAACACAGCAACAGATGCTTTTACCAAAAGCAATATAAATTGTACGCTTTAATCAATTATTTTTTCATCTCATGATTGACATATATTATAGTACTAAATATTTATTCTCTTCTAATGTATATACGTATGCACTTTAATTTTAATTTTCCGACACATTTATTTCCTCCGTGCACTTTTACTTGTTCACTTTTGACTTTTCAAATTCTTTGAGAATTAATAAATGAAGTACTCCCTTCGCCCTATATTACTTGGCCACATTATTAAACTACTTTTTTATCCCACGTCGACATATGTCATAGTTATGAATATTTATTCTCTTCTCATGTATTGATGTATGCATGAGAAGACCGACTTTATTGTACGGGGCGGAGTGTTGGCTAGTCAAAAAATCTCATGTTCAGAAGATGAAAGTCGCGGAAATGCGAATGCTGCGGTGGATGTGTGGTCATACTAGGAGGGATAGAATTAGGAATGAAGATATCCGAAACAAGGTGGGAATGACATCGGTGGAGGATAAGATGCGGGAAGCGACGCTGAGGTGGTTTGGGCATGTGAAGAGGAGAGACACAGATGCCCCAGTGCGGAGGTGTGAGAGGCTGGCTATGGACGGTTTCAGGAGAGGCAAAGGGAGGCCGAAGAAGTATTGGGGAGAGGTGATTAGATAGGATATGACACAGTTTCAGCTCACCGAGGACATGACCTTAGATAGGAGGTTGTGGAGGACTCAGATTATGATAGAAGGCTAGGTGACTTATCCTTCCACCATAGTAGTTGTAGTTCTGCTCATTTGTTCAATGCCATTTGATTTCTGCATTTTATTGCTGCTTATATTTGTGGGGTCGTTGTACTTTGATTATCTTATTTATTTATAGTAGTTAATGCTTCTTTCTTTCCGTACTGTTCTACCATGACTTTCTCTCTTTTGTTATTTCTTGTTTTCATCTTGTTTTCGATATGCTTGTCCTTATCTGACCTTTTATCTTGTTTTCCTCTCTTGAGCCGAAGGTCTTTCGGAAACAGCCGCCCTATCTTTCAAGGTGGGGGTTAGGTCTGCGTACACTCTACCCTCCCTAGACCCCACACGGTGGGATTATGTTGTTGTTGTTGTTCATGTATAGATTTATGCACTTTAATTTTAATTCTCCGACACATATTTATTTCCTCCGTGCCCTTTTACTTGTTCACTTTAGACATTTCACGTTCTTTAAGAATTAATAAATGAAGCACTCCCTCCGTCTCATATTACTTGGCCACATTACTAAAAATAGATATCCAAATTACTTGTTCATTTATAAAATTAAGATAAAATTAATTAAATCTTTGTCATCTCACCCTCTCCGTCCCACATTATTTGGCCACATTACTAAAAATATATTATCTAAATTACTTATTCATTTATAAAATCAAGATAAAATTAATTAAATATCATTGTACCAACTTGTACAAATAGTTACACGAAATGTATTTTGTTATAGAGTCTGTGAATTGTACAGTGTAATTGGGCCCAGTTCATTAAATGATTTCATTGTTGTTTGTCAATTATACCCTTGACCTACACCTTCTATTCAATTTTATTATCTTGTACTATTAACTTTGCCATGTAAGGCCACGTGGATTCCAATTTCTTTAGATATTCACGTGTAGCACATCACTACTTTATCAACATTAATTATAAGTGAGAAATTTTATCACGAGCGAGGCACACCAACTGGACAGATATTAATTATGTAATATTCCTCTCAAAATTTGCCATGTGAAATTGATGGGACCGCTATCAGTACTCTCTCTGTTACCTCCATTTCTTTTGGTTTTTTTATTTTATTATTTATTTTTCTTTCTTCTCTTATATTTTTCCTCACTTTTACATCATATCTTCACCTCTAAAATAAAATAGAAAAATGGATTGAGACTACCTTAAAAAAGAATTCTTTGTTTTCTTAATTTTATTCCTAACATTCACTAATAAGTGCACACTGTCAAGATTTTAGTTGTAATTTATTTCAGTTCCTAAAACTTGTAAATTACTTTTAAATTAAAATTACATAAAGAAAAAAAATGAAGCTGATTGTTAATCTCATATAATGAGCATGACAATGATGAAGCAAAATCCCATTGAGAATTTTTCACTTTTTTCGGAAATCGTTTTCACTTTATTTGAAAATCAACGTTTGGCCATAGAAATTTTAAATACAATTTGAAGTTGTATTTAGAATTTGAAAAACACCAAAAAGCTTGTTTTCACTTTTTTCACTTTCAACACATTCAAACAATCAAATATTTTTTGCAAAAACTTAACCAAATACAACTCTATCTTCAACTCCAACTTCAAAATACCAAATAAAGTGAAAAATATTTGGTTTTCATGGCCAAATGCCTACTTAGAAACTCTTGGTATTACTTGAAACTTCACTTTTTCTAATTTTTCTTTTGATTATGTATTTATTGTCAAATCTAGAACCACATTTAATTTTCCAAAAACAAAAAGAAAGTTCAGTCTTTTGCATATATTGAAATTTAGTCTTTTGCATATATTGGAAACACAATCGGTGAAAATATTGGGAAAAATAAGAGAAAAATTCAAAAGCTTTGGCTAGTATCAATATAATTTTACAATAGAAGACAAGATCATAAAAATAAAAAATAAATAAATAATAATAAGAAGAAGAAGAAGCAGCATACAAGTGATAAGTACAAAGGAGAGAAGGAAGGAAAATAAGTGAAAGAGAGTGTGCTGACAGTGGACCCATCATATTCCACTTGTCATGTTTATATTTCTCCTCCACGCAAGTAATTATGTAGGGACGAGTCTTTTGCCAATGTTTGTTGAAGTGGGACCTAAAATTCACTTGGCAAAATATGAAAGGAGACTCACACAAGTTTTGTCTACCACATCATATTTGAGCGTCGCACATAATAAAAATTTTCAATGCTTTTACCAAAAGCTATATAAATTGTACGCTTTAATTAACTATTTTTGTATCCCATGGTGGACATATGTTATAGTACTAAAAATTTATTCTCTTCTAACGTATATATGTATGCACTTCAATTTTAATTCTCCGACATATTTATTTCCTCCGTGTACTTTTACTTGTTCGTTTTTTATTTTTCAAGTTCTTTAAGAATTAATAAATGAAGTACTCCCTCCGTCTCATATTACTTGGCCACATTATTAGACTACTTTTTTTTATTTTATTTCAGTAAGGCTTAAACGCCCAAAAAAACGTGTTATATCAATGCCTCGTGGAACTCCACAAGAGTATAATTTTGCTCTTAACCGTTTTCGCGAAGAGAACAATCGGATGCAAATACGTTACCTTACGGTAGAATATGGTGTACATGGTAGCACAAGATTTAGATCCAAGTGGGATTCGGACTGTGAGATGTCCGATGAAGATTAATATTTTTTTATATAAAGTAAGTAGGTAGGGTCATAAAGACACCCCCCCCCCCCAACTAGGAGTACATGGGGGTTTGCAACTATATAAGTAACACTTTCTTTTGTTATTAGACTATAACATATTCAATGTCGAGTAGTAGAAACTCAGCTTGGTCTTTACTCCTTCCAAAAGAACCAAATAGCAGTGATGATGAGAGTTCAAATCATAGCAGTTTTTCGAGCGATACCAGTGATTTCAAACTAAATGAGCTAACCCCACCTTATTATAAAGCGTAATGATGATTTCTACAGTGTGAAATATTCAGATCCACGCGAATATTATTGCAATTTATGCCGAGAATGGTCACATCGGCTTGCCGAATCAGAACGTCTTGTTCGTGACTTGAAAAATTTCAACGCTCCAATCCCAACAAGGTACTCCATAACCATGCCTTAAGTAGGTCCAGAAACTTGCAAGCTTGCCGTGCAAAAGATTAGAAAAGAAAATAACAGAATGCTGGCAAGACGATGTAGTTTTTACATGCTAAAGTTGACCGAAGAATAAGTATCATCAATTGGTAGAGAACTAACATCTACTGAAAAAAAATGTGTCTTAAGAAACTGCCAATATTTTTCTGAGGACGATATTGAGAACTTGTATTCTGATGATGATTAAGAATGTTCTGATTTTAGTTTTAAGTTTAATTTATGATGATACTGTTATTTTGAAGAATATTAGTATGTTTAGTTTTTCCTCAACTCAAGGGCATGAATTGATGAATGTATTTTAAGTTTTTATTTTTATTTTTATGATTGTATTTTTACTAGTTTTGGTTTATTATTAATGAACAAGTTTAAGTATTCATAAAGAACTTAAAGCTAATGACACCAAGCCTTCAAACAAAAATGACGTTCGAGCACTTTTCAACCACTAAAACGGCCATCCAAAGACTTTCTTATCCTTGATGTATTGAGCCTACCTTATTAATCGCACAAAAATAAATAGGGTTCTATATAAAATATTGAAGTTTCGGGGTCCCGAAACATGATTAATCTATGGTCAAAGTACGTTAAAAGTGTAATGAAAGAGGGGTTAACCAAAAGGGCCAAAAACAAACAAAAAAACATGGACCCCTTTAGCGCAGTAAATTACTGCGCTAAAGCAGTTAACGGTGCCGTCCCCGTTAAGTGCTTTAGCGCAGTAATTTACTGCGCTAAAGGCAGTTTTGTAACTTTTTTTTTTGTTGGGGTAGTTTAGTTCAAAAACTTTTTTCTGAGGTTATTTTGGTTCCGGACTCGATATTGTGCAAAATTTTCAGTTATTGTTTGTCACACCCCTTTTTTTTTGCGCCCCCGCGCTATAAACGCGCAGGTACGCAGGTTTTTATTATTAAAGGGTTTTTCCATTTGAAGTGACGGTTTTGAAAAGGGATTATTTTATTTACAGAGTCGCCACTTGGAATTGAGTTTTGGTGTTCCAAGCCATCTTATGAATTCCTAATCAAAAGGAAATGACTCTTTTATTATGGTCCGCGAAAACAGAAGACCGGGTAAGGAATTTTGTTGACCGGAAAGAAGGTGTTAGGCATTCCCCGACTCCCGTGGTTCTAGCACGGTCGCTTTATCGACTTATACTTAGCTTAAATTAATCTTTGAATATATTATGTATTTGAGCCTTGATTTGCTCGTACTTTTATTGTTGAACATTTTATTGGTCCTAAACCGGATACGTAACCGCATTCTGAATCTTTTAAGCGTCTCAAAATAAGATGCATAACTGCATTCTTACTTGAAACAAAATTAATTGTTAAAAATGAGCTCGGCCAAGGTGCGTAACCGCATCCTTGAGTTATTTATAAACGTCTCGAAATAAGATGCGTAACCGCATTCTTAATCGAAACAAACATCTTAAAACATGCCTAAAGCTCGTCTAGCGTTAAGGGCAATTATTTGTCTCTAAAATCCGAGACCTAAAATTATTTGTTCATATTTTTTTAGTCATTTTCACTCTTTAACAATGGGTTTGAATAAATTCGCAACCCATCTCGCTCCCTTACAATTTGGTTTTTCCGCTTTTTTCTTTTTCTTTGACAACGAGATTTGAAATAATTCATATCTCGTCTCGCTCATCTCACAATTAATTAATAAGTCCTTAAACGCTTGAATTGGCATCCCTCCCCTGGATTTTATTCTTAACCAAACACCGCCACGTTTGAGCCAATACAATTCTCTCTTTCGGACATCGGCAGAATAGTTACGTTACTTGAATACTCAGAGTTTGTGAGCGATCATCAAAATTACAACGCAACAGTGAAGGGATTAAACATTATGCTATGAAAATGCACATATAGAGAAGAAACCACACTCACAATAAGATATTTTTTTTATATATTTTTTCAAACTTAGTCAATTTTACTATAGAGAAACATGCTTAAAAGAACAAAACCTGATTAAATCACGAAAAGCTGCATTCTTACGTTTCAAAATCAGAAACTAGAATTAAGTGTAAGTTAATCAACATCAAACCAAACAAAGGCCACTTCTCATATTTGAGAACAAAGAAGAAATAAACAGCCAAACAAATATAATTGATATCCACGCAGGCTACTTAACTGATGCTATACATATGATTTTATATATTTAGTCTGCATGCAAATCACTGAAACAAGGCATTTAAAATGCATAAACATCTTCATCTCTCTAATCACATTAGTATTAAAATAGGATGATCAAGGGTCAACAAGTTAGCCATTTTAGTATGATCTTTTCATTTCTGTGGTATAACGAACCACAAAAAATCATTTTTAATATAAATCACAGAATCATTACACCACAAATACGAGACAAAGTTAAAAGGAAATATGATGGAAAGAGAGCCAAGGGACCAAAACTTAAACGAATTAAAACTTCGCAATATTGATAAGAAACATCAAACTTTGTGTACAAAAGCTGAAATGGACAGCAACTACATTCGAATAGAGAAAAAGCAAGAACCTTTTGCCCGGAAAATTCGCCGACGACCGACCTCAAACGAGACCTCAATCGAACCAGAAGAAACCAATGAGAATGGCAGTGTTTAAGCGATGTTATGGTGGATACTTTTAGGCAGAGGAGAGGGTCGGTTTTGAAGGGTGGTCTACGTGGTAAAGATGAGGTTCCAATGGTAGCTCTTTGGTGATGAGTGACGAGGAAGATGAGTATTTTCCTGGATGTTGCGACTAATGGGTTTCTTTTTCTCACCTGAAGGGGCTCAGTGTGGCTGATTTTTTATTGTGTGTTTTTGTGGTCTCCACCCCTAACAATAATATTTCCCTAAAAACGTGACCCCTCCCCTTTTTGTGATAAGGTTTGTTATAACTTTTGTCATTTTGTGTTAAGGTGGTATATTTTTGTGGAAGAGTGGAGTGGTGAGCAAGAATTATTCTAGGTGAGGTGTCAAAATGGGAGTGGTATCATGTGTGAGTTGGTTAGGGAAAAAGACAAAAGTAATGAGATATTTCTTGAATTATCTAAAAGAAAACTTAAACTAAAATAAAATATACTAACTAATTTAATGAAATAAAATATCACCCAAAATATTGAAACGAAATTAAAATGACAAGAAAATAATTCTCCCAACTAAATAACACTATTACAGTAGCTTAAAACTATTTTATAGAACTCAAAAGTTGTGAGAACTTTAGAAACTAAGAAAACATATTTTTTGGGAATTTTTCGTTCTTTTGTTGCAAATTAAAACATAACTTATATTCTAAAAATAGCAAATATTTTTTGTTCTTTTTGATTTTCGCAAATAAGCCTACTAAATAAAAATAGAATGCAATCGACACATCAAAAATTAAAATTAAAAGAAATATTTAAACACTATAAAGTGAAACACACGGGAGGGTCAAAATTACATGTCTACATTGTTTACATTATAGCCTTTTTACATTTTTGTCCTTTCAGCTTCCATGGGCAATCCAGCTAACATAAAAACTTATGGCTCTTTCAACATCCAATGTGATCCTTATCTCTTATTTAATACTACTCTTTAATGAACCAGTAAAGATTATACTACCTTACCCTTGAATTTATATTTATATTTATATTTATTTATACTATATAGAAGCATGGGTCTCAACCCATGAGACCCATGCTTCGTCGTCCGTTAAGCATTAAAAAAAATGTGGTCCCCATATTAAATACCAACCAATATTAAAAAAAAAAGGTAAAAAAGGTGGAATCCACCACCTCCAAACTCACGAGAAAAAAAAAGTAGACCCTATATTAATAAAATCAAGTAATATAAAAAAAAGTGAATCTCATATTAAAAAAACAAATAATGTCAAAAAAAAAAGTGTAAACTTTGTATTCGTAGCAAACACTAATATAATAAAGTTTTAGATACGGAGCACAAACTACAATGTTATATTAATCGTGTTTTGAACATAGTATCCCATATTGATAAAATCAAGCAATATAAAAAAAAAGTGAATCCCATATTAAAAAAACAAACAATGTCAAAAAAAAAAAGTGCAGACTTTGTATTCGTAGCAAACAAAGTGTGGTCCCCATATTAAACATCAACCAATATTAAAAAAAAAAACCAACCAATAAAAAATAAAAAATAAAAAGTGAAAAAGTGGAACCCACCATCTCCAAACTCATGTGAAAAAAAGTGGACCCCATATTAACAAAATCAAGCAATATAAAAAAAAAGTGAATCCCATGTTAAACAAACAAACAATATCAAAAAAAGAAAAAGTGCAGGCTTTGTATTCGTAGCAAACACTAATATAATAAAGTTTTAGATACGGAGCACAAACTAAAATGTTATATTAATCGTACTTTATACATAGTATCCCATATTGACAAAATCAAGCAATATAAAAAAAAAGTGAATCCCATATTAAAAAAAAATAATGTCAAAAAAAAAAAGTGCAGACTTTGTATTCGTAGCAAATACTAATATAATAAAGTTTTAGATACAGAGCACAAACTACAATGTCATAATAATCGTGTGTTTGAACATTATATAATATATACATATATATATAAGGGTGGGCCCCATACTAAATAACACCAAGCAATATAAAAAACGGAAAAGGGCCAAAATTACCACTGAACTTTGGGAAATAGTTCATCCATACCCTTTGTTATACTTTAGGGCCAATTATACCCTTACCGTTACACTATGGGGTCAATTATACCCTTATGTCTAATAGTTGCCACGTGGCATCATCTCAGCCCTTCAAAATTATTTTCCCCTCAAATAATTTTTTACCCACTAAAATAACTCAACCCGACTCGATTTTTTTTCCAGCCAAAGTGATACGGACCCAACCCATTGCCCCTTGGCTGGAAAAAAAAATCGGGTCGGGTTGGGTTATTTTAGTGGTTAAAAGATTATTTGAGGGGAAAATAATTTTGAAGGGCTGGGATGATGCCACGTGGCAGCTGTTAGACATAAGGGTATAATTGACCCCATTGTATAACGGTAAGGATATAATTGGTCCTAAATTATAACGAAGAGTATGGATGAACTATTTTCCAAAGTTCAGGGGTAATTTTGGCCCTTTTCCGTATAAAAAAAAAACTATATAAAGCATGGGTTTAGACCGATGCTTCGTCGTCCGTTGTCCCTTAAAAAAAAAGGGTGAGCCCATACTAAATAACATCGAGCAATTAAAAAAAAGGAGGAAAAAAGTGGAACTCACCATCTCTAAACTCATGGGAAAAAAAAAAGTAGACCCCATATTAACAAAATCAAGCAATATAAAAAAAAAAGTGAACTCCATATTAAAAAAATATAATGTTAAAAAAAAAGTGCAGACTTTGTATTCGTAGCAAACACTAATATAATATTTTTTTAGATACAGAGCACAAACTACAATGTTATATTAATCGTGTTTTGAACATAGTATATGTATATATATATTATATGCATAAAAATAGTGTAAACTAATAATGTCCAAAAAAAAAAAGTGCACCCCATAAAGGGTGGACCCCATACTAAACAACATCAAGCAATATAAAAAAAAAAGTGGAGCCCACCATCTCCAAACTCACGGTAAAAAAAAGTGGACCCCATATTAACCAAATCAAGCAATATAAAAAAAAAGGTGAACCCCATATTAAAAAAAATAAATAATGTAAAAAAAAAAGTGTAGACTTTGTATTTGTAGTAAACACTAATATAATAAAGTTTTAGATACAGAGTATAAATTACAATGTTATATTAATCGTGTTTTGAACATAGTGTATATATATATATATATATATATATATATATATATATATATATATATATAAAGGGCAGCTCGGTGCACTAAGCTCCCGCTATGCGCGGGGTTCGGGAAAGGGCCGGACCACAAGGGTCTATTGTACGCAATATAAAAAAAAGTGAACCTCATATTAAATATATATATATATATATATATGCATAAAAGTAGTGCAAATTAATAATGTCAAAAAAAAAAGTGTACTCCATATTAAAAAATCAAACAATATTCATGTAATTTCCAAAGTATCTCATTAAGTCAATAATGATGGATTCATTGCCACATGCGTATCAATCCATTAGTAGGAGCAAATGAAACTGTTTTTGTTCAAAAGGTTAAGTAGTCAGACCATACAATTTTTTTTTTTTTTTATATTAGCCTGAGATCTAATCTAGATATTAAACTGTTGTATTTGTTATTCTGCCCTGTCATTTATTTGTTAGGTTTACTAAAATAAATATACTTAAAATATTTATATTTTAAAGTAAGATAGAATTTAATTACTTTTTTATTTTTATTCTTACCCTAATAAATGTGAAAAGAGATTAATGTCGTAAAAAAAATATCAAATGGAGATCAAATAATGAATAAGGTAAATTAGTCAAATTATAATTCTAATCGACGTTTTCTTAAAAAACCATGCAAAAGACAACATGACAAGTAAAATGAGCTAAACCGAGAATATTTAAAGGCGGACGAGCCTAAAGTGTCCTATTAAAGGCGGACGAGCCTAAAGTGTGTAGTTATCCTCGGAGTGTGATATTGATGCCTCCAGCTGTCTTCGGAGACTTAACAATGATTCCTGCAAAGTTCAGAGCAAAATGGTTAAAGCTGGTAAAGTATATGATAAAGTAATTGATAAAGTGTGGAGTAAAGTGGTGGAATAGCCGTTTGGCTTATGATGTTGATGGCATCGTGACAGGCCAAATTCAGGACACGTAAACCTACAAAAACAGGTATATAAAGTCATAAAATTATTGTGATAAAAATAAATTAAAATAAGGTTGGAAGTAAAGCCGTATGGATTTTTGAGGCGAGGCCACAATGGGCCAAAGGATGTTTTTCTGCCATGATTGATAGACTTGACTGTTGATCTCGCGCTTTTAGGTTCCTGCACTCAAAGAAAAATTCTTAGTTTGGGAGGGGGAAGTTGATTCGTGTTGACTCGAAGCTTGACGTTGTTGGCGTTCCATTTGTCTTGTTTGTTTGGATCTTATGATCTCCGTTCAAGCCTCAGTAGATGAACAGTAGTGAAATAATTGAAAGAAAGTATTTCATTTGAAAGGTAGGTATGTAAGTATATGTATAAGGAAATGTAACTATGCGTATATAAGTTGTGAAATATGTATATGTAAATGTATATATATGTAAGTTGTAAAATATTCTGCCAACTTCGGATTGTGACACTTCTAAAGTAATTGGTCTATAATACTTCCTGTCTGATAGCCTCAATATTGCCGATGTCCAACCGTTCTTTCGTCTATATCTTTTCAAAATATGCCCTAGTTTTGGGTTCAAAAGGGTATGCTAAACTTATGTTGTGGTGTGACCGAACCTTGTTTAGGTTGCCTACGTATCCTTCCAAAGGAATCAGGTTAGAACGTAGTTCGGAAGGTACATAGAAATGGTTTGAAATTTTCTGATAAAGGGATCGAACCCGATGTGGATTGCCTACGTATCCCACCAAGGGAATCAGGTCAGCGTAGTTCTGTTATATAAACGGTAAAAGGTTTGTTGGATTTTTATCTAGGTCCCGCCGAGGGAATCAGGCCCTGTGTGATTTTCCTTGTATAAGGATTTTTGATTTTTCTGTTATAGCGCAACCGAACCCTATGTGGGTTGCCTACGTATCCCACCACAGGAATCAGGTCGGAACGTAGTTCGTATGCATGCAAATGGGAGAAATTCTAACCTAGTATGACCGAGTCCCTGTATGGGCTGCCTACGTATCCACCGAGGAATCAGGTCAAGCGTAGTTCGTACGCATAAGATATTTTGGATTTTTTTGGTTATAAAGCAACCGAACCCTATGTAGGCTGCCTACGTATCCCCCCATGGGAATCAGGTCAGAACGTAGTTCGTAGCGTCTGTTAAAGGAAAGGTTGCAAACTAGGTTGTCTTACCTAATGTCGTCCTTTGATCTCTTCTTGGATTGCTAGCTTTCAGGCTTATGTCATCACCTATCGGCTATTTCAATTCTTTTTTAGCGGAATCTTGTCTTGTCCCCTAGTTTCTTTGTTACTCTCTTGGGATGTATGTTGTCTATCCGTACATTTCATGTCACAATCGTAGAGTTGGCAGATTTGATAAGTAAAGTAGAAAATAACAATAATAGAAATGCATTCATAGTTTTTTTGCAATTTAAACTTCCAAACGATGAGGCAAAGCAAACAAAAGTTTTGCATGATTCAAGCCTTTAAAAATAAAAGTTCACTACATGTTCAGTCTACCACCGGCGAATCAGAGACGGAGTACAAGTCCAATTCTTCAGAGTCTCTCCTGGTTCTGCACCCTGGATGGTTGGTGTCTCAGTGTTGTAAGTAGTTGTAGCAGCAATCTTCACTGGCACTTGTTTTTGGATCATCCCCACTGGCGCAACGAAAGTTGATGACATGCCCCTCTCCATCTTTCCAATTGGCGCAACGGCCCCCTTCAGATTCTTAACTTTTCGATAATTATCATGTTCACGTTGGCATTTTCGTGAGTAGGCAAAGAGATTGTGATCCGTGTTACGCCGAGCTCCAGTGAGCTGGATTGCTCCTTCCTTAATCAAGGATTCGATTTTGTTTTTGAGGCCATAGCAATCCACAGTGGCGTGCCCAGCAACTCCAGAATGATATGCACAACACTTGGAGCCATCGAACCATTTTGGAATAGGGTCGGGAATTTTCCCTTCAATAGATTGTGCCATTCCCGCGGCTTTCAGTCTTTCGAACAATTGAGCCAAAGGTTCAGCGAACCGAGTGTAATTACGGGTGTTTTTTATGACAGGGTTTGGACGGGCTCTATGTGTGGTATGTGGTCGATTTTGGTAAGTGGGAGCTCGAACAGGTGGGGTTTGATAGTGAGGTGCTCGAGGTTGGTGGTAATTTGCTTGGATGTTGTAGACAGGGTAAGGGAATAGCGGAGCTTGGTAAGGTTCAGCATAGTGGTAAGGGTAGAAAGGCTGTTGTGGATGGTTAAAGTATGTAATGGCTTGGTTTGGTGGGTTTAGAGGAGTAGTTATAGGTGGTGGGTTAGTGTTGGTGGGTAAAGGAATGTAAGGAGTATGACCTAGTGATTAATTTGGTGGGTTGACGGGTGGTGGATTAGGAGTAGCATAAGTAGTGTAAGTGGGTGGTTGATTTTGTGGAAGAGTATAGTTAGTGTAAGTGGGTGGCTGACTTTGTGGAGGAGTATAGACGGGTGATGGATTTGGTGGATTTGCGAGGGTGATTGGAGGTAAGTTGTTGTTGGTAGGTGCATTGTTTTGTGGAGGAAAATGTTCAGGAACTGAAGGTTCAAGTGATGGAAAATGAGACAGGTTTGGTGCGACGTTCCTAGGTTCAGGAGGTGGACTTTGGAGCGTAATGGATGAGTTGGTCATGTTTCTAACCCGATTTAGTTCTCCATGTAGATCCTTGATCTCTTGAGTCAGGCGGGCAATATGTTCATCACGTTGAATAGTAGTTCCGGGTTCACAAGTCTCGGGGGGATCACCAGGGATCACGATGTTTTCCAAACCAGTTGAAATAGATGCGGTTGGATCAGACATAATAATTTCTTTTCCTTGAATAGCCCAACTACGTCGCGGAAATGATGATGTCTTTGACCTTGTGAGGTAAGGATGGTCAGCCAGCTCGAGTGTCAACACGAATCAACTTTTTGGGAATAAGATGAAAGAAACATAAAGTGTAAATGATGTTAGTCTCATTAACATATCTAGGTAAAGTCATGATCACGTAAAGTCAAGTAAGGCATGTAGCAAATAATTCATCCAAGTTGTCAAACAAGTATATCAAACAATAACGCGTCCTAATATGCATGTGACCTCTTTGTGCCAGAGGTAGGCCTATTGTTTGTTTGAAAGGTAAAGTGTGCCATAATACGTCATCCCATATCTTTGATTAATTAAACAAATTCTATTTCCCCAAAATAAAGTACAAAAGTAGTGTAATATTTATTATATGTCAAATGAATACAACATAGAGTGTTTCCTAATCTAAGTGAAGTAAATACAATTTCCTATGTCTAAAATTCAACTCCGTTTTGTGATGTCATTGATCTTCGTCATTCATTGTACTCCAATGCAAATCCATACCTGTCATAGAAACGTTAGTCATTCCCTCCCTCTTAAAGTTTGATTAATTAGAGCAAATAGTCAATATTTAGGCACAATTATCCTTCAAACATGCACATAAAGTATGATTAGTGTCACTCGGGGTCGTGAACCCGCTTGGACGTTTGGGTAAAGTCATCTAACGGACTTAATACACCAAGGGTATTAAACCTCCTAGGTCATAAATTGTGTGCTCTTAATAAAGGGTGTTGGTTTTGCTCTATCTTAGGCTGACTAAGAGTTGGCTTCCTATGACGCGAGGTTCCCCCAAGTGGACAACTTGGGAGTGGAAAGTCCGTGGTCGTCGACTGCACCGCCGATCGACTAAATCCACAAGATCAATCCAACTAAAGGGATAATTTAGTAGTGCACGGGCGCGAACTGCGAAGCCGTTTTAAGTGTGTGAATATGTGTGAGTTTTCCAGGAGTGGAAGAAATATGAACGGAATGACAGTTTTATCAAAGCAAGTAACACATAAGCAGTTTATATCAAACAAACAGTTTATATCAAACAAACAATTAATAGCATGTAAAAACAGTTAACAAACAAATAAAGTAATTAAAATAAGCACACAAAGCCTATTTAAACTAAGTCCGTTATGGTTAGAACCTAGGTAGAGTTCCCCAGCAGATTCGCCAAGCTGTCATACCCCATTTTAACCGGGTTAAAGTAGAGTACAACATATTGGTGATTCCTATTTTTTGTTTATTTGTTTTAAGGAGTCGCCACCTAATTATTTATGGTGAATTAGGACACCTAAATTTATTAAAGTTATTTTAAAGTTAACTCTGTTTTAAAAGTCTGCGAAACTTAAGATTCTAGGTAAGGGTTCAATTAGTCTAAAGGGAAGGTATTAGGCATCCTTTAAGACCCATTAACAATGGTTAACCGACCGGACTTATGTTAATTAATTAAGGCTAAAATGTAAATGTAATATTTAAATATTTAAGAAAGTATTTTATAAGTATTGCTAAAGTTATTTAAAGTAAACTTGTAGAAAATAATGATTGCATAAAAGCGTTTAGTTACAAATGAAACTAAAAGAAACAGGATGTGTAATGTTTATATGTTTTTGGAGAATGACTAACAAATTTAAAAGAGTTATTTAATAAAGTTTTAAAGGTTGTTTTAGACAAATATATATTTTAAGTGTTGGAAAGGAACTAAAGTGGAAAAGTTATCCGTTGAAACTAGTTTGCCTTTTATTTCTTAGAATAAGCTAACGTTAGTGTAAAATTTGTGACGTTTTAAACTTCTAAGATAGTAAGCATGAATTATGATTCCTTTAGCCAAAACATGTAGCCATGCTATTTTGAAAATCGACTATTCTAAAAGATAAATATTATAGATACTATAAATAATTTTGATATCAAAGGGAAATGAAACCCATGGAGCTAATTGTTAGTTTTCTCTTTGAATTAACTACCCATTACAAAAACTAAACCCCACTAATTTCGCTAAAGCATCTAAATTAACAAGCGTAAATGTTAGTCATACAACATAAATTAGATGCACAAAAAATAAGATAGAAGAGCAAATAGGTTAAATGGCCTCGGCCCATTTCCAGGGACTGCTGCTGCGTTACTGTTCACGTCATTGGGCTTAAGCCCAACAAATTTGTTTATATTGCTGCTGTGGGCTGTTTTGTCTATTGGGCTTGGGCCCAAATTTTGTTTTTTTTCTTGTTTGGCTGCGGACTAAGGCTGGACAGTAAAGCGGTCATGTTATTACGTTGGGCTTTTTAGCCCAACATCGGATACGGGAGAAGGCGAGTCCTCTCGGACTCGTATGTTATGTTCATGCATAAGAACAAAAGGAAATGATTAGTATATTATCAATGAATAAGGATGAGTATATAAAATGTGAACTAAAACAAAATCAATAGCTTGTGTATATGGTATATATGCCATGTATATTCGCATAGCAAAAGCATAATAGCAAAGAGGAGGAAGGAGAGTAAAATTCCAGCAAACAAACTAATAAGTAATAACAATCAAACTGAAACATTTAAAGGTTTAGGCAGAACACCTCAACTGGGCCACTGATCGAACCTCACTCGAAGAATTCTACAGGTTTTCCAACTTCAAACTAGACGATGTTAACCCAGATAACTTATACTATATTCAAGTTCAGATTTAAACTAAACACTCATGTCCATACAGATTCTGTTTAGCTACATAATTGTACAACATAGTAGTAAACAGCGGTAAAGTGACACGAGTTATATGGACACTGATTATGTCAACTAGACAGCATGAGCTTTATATGAACTGCAAACTGACAAAGTTATGCACTTATTAATGTCTTCTAAACAAGCAATAAGAAAAGAAATCGAGCAAGTATGGCAGATGTAGTAGCAAAAACTGTAATATGATAAGAGCACCCATATCAGAAAGGATTTTAAGGCCCTGCAATCTTCAAAAGGGGCATCAGTAAGCAGATGGACAATGAAAAAATGCTTTAAAACCTAAGGTTCAATACCCTGGTTCAGTTCAAATGGGACATCTCATTTATCACTGACATAATAACCTTAATCATTAAGCAAAAGGTAGCTAAATCCAGATAGGTGTATCAGTATATGCAGGTACTAACAAAGGTCGAGCTCAAGACAGGTGTATCAATATATTTTCTAAAACAGTCCAATTAGCAGGCAAATGGATGCAATAGGATGATGGACTAGAAGACTAATACACACGCAACAACAATCTTTCAAGGTAGTTATATGATAGTCACAACTAAATCAAAACAAACTACCACTGTATAATTAGACATGATCAAATGTAGGGAGTAATCGAAGCAAAGGAGCAGTAGCGCAATTCTAACGAAGGGTGGAGAAAATGAATAATCAAATGAATGAACAACAGAACTCAATAGAGAAATAACCTCCATGATGAGATAACAAACAAAATTTAGCCTCTTTTCCCCATTCCTAAATCTGGTACTTGCTAATCCCGACTATGATACAAGCCTTTCGTTTGAACCAGATCCTTTAAAGCACACAGGAAATACTAAAGACGCGTGGGAAGAATCGTATGGGTGAAAATGTGAAATGAACAAGTCTAGATAACCACAATGTGACCATACTTGATTGAAATCATCTAAAACCAGCTATTAATAATACTAAAAAATCTGGACAGGCTCATGTTCCTCAAACACATAGCGCAACAGGTGCTGTAACCTAAATCAGACCCACATTTATCCCAAAATCCACAAGTAAACACCTACTGATTCGTAAAATAAAATTGACAGTCCCATTGTTCATGTTATCACCCTTGTAAGAACAGATACAACCAAACATAACATTCTTTAGTCATACTTATGAACCATTAAGTGTATCGCAAACGAGATTCAGACCAAATTAGCTTGTATTTAGCCAAACAACAACCAAATAGCATAATCCGAGCCTAAAATGTGTTGATTAATCTAGGTTAAACAAACAGATCTACAACTAAGCAAGATTCGTGATAAATCACACCTAATAACTAATGAACCAATAAATATCCAAGAAAAACAGGATTTCAACTAATAGCACTTCAATTAACAAAATTTCACAAGATGATAAACCTAAATAGCATCAGATTGTACCTGTTCGTGGTGCAGTGAAGTGGGGATCGTCGAAGTCTCGAATCTACACTCGAACGCGACGAACTCGAACTCGATAAAAAAAAAAAACTAGAGTTTTAAACAGAAACAAGGAAAGGCAAATAGAGTAATTGTTGACTGTTTTTTGTTGATTAAAATTGATGTTTTGTAGGGGATTTTGGGTTCCAAATCCTTTTCTTTTTTTGATTGTCGGTTTCTTGCTAAATCAAGTCCTCTTTTCTAAACAATGTCCAGTCCCCTTTTCAATTGAGTAATTCCATTATTTATAGAGTTGGGAATGAAGAGGAGCGTATGAGAGAGAGGAAGCGGGGAACAGGCGTGGTGGAAGTGTCAGGGAAGATGGAGATGGCAGGGGAGCAGGTATGGGACAGTGGTGAGTGGAGGTGGCGATGGTGGAGAGAACGTGAGGAAAGGAGGGTGAGGAGCAGAGAGGCGTGGGGGACAAGGGAGTGTGGATGTGCAGAGGCGTGGAGATGAGGGGACAAGGGAACGTGGGAGGAAGCAGAGGAGTGGGGGGCGACGATGGTGAGAGGAGAGAAGGGAGAGGAGAAAGAGAGGGAGGCGGGTGAGGGTGAAAGAGAGGAGAAGAGAAAGGGAGGTAGGGTTAGGGTGAATTAAGGATATTGGGCCGGTCGGGTAAATGGACTGGACCGGGTAGAGATAATGGGTAGTGTGTTGGGCTGGTCTGAAATGGGGAGTTAATTGGGCTCAAATTAATCCGAAAATATGGGTTGGGTATTTAAAATGTGGGCTGATTATTTGGGTAGGGAATAACATTGTATTTGTATTTTAAGCCATTAATTTGGCTGAAAATTGTTGATCCTTCCTCCTCTATTTAATTATTTCTTGGGCTTCTAATTTAGCAACTAGTACAATATATACTATGTAAAGACGATAAAGTTTTTTACAAAGTGTTGTCTTGTAATTAATTTGACGATTCCAAACCCGAACATGATACGATGACTAACCGTTTAAAATTTGTGATAAAGTAATGCTCATAATGTTGAAAATAAAAGTAGTGATATTAATAGTAGTAGCAATAAAATATTATAAAAAAAAAATTAGCTCGTCAGTTAATTTAGAAACCCGAGTAAATTAAATAAAAGAGGGACAAAATTGGGTGTCAACATATTTTATACATAGTATCCCATATTGACAAAATCAAGCAATATAAAAAAAAAGTGAATCCCATATTAAAAAAATAAACAATATAAAAAAAAAGTGCAGACTTTATATTCGTAGCAAACACTAATATAATAAAGTTTTAGATACGAAGCACAAACTACAATGTTATATTAATCGTGTTTTGACCATAATATATATATATTATATTATATGCATAAAAATAGTGCAAACTAATAATGTCCGAAAGGATGGGCCCATACTAAACAACACCAAGCAATATAAAAAACGGAAAAGGGCCAAAATTACCCTTGAACTTTGGGAAATAGTTCATCTATACTCTTCGTTATACTTTAGGACCAATTATATCCTTACCCTTATACAATGGGGTCAATTATACCCTTATGTCTAACAGCTGCCACGTGGCATCATCCCAGCCCTTCAAAATTATTTTCCCCTCAAATAATTTTTTACCCACTAAAATAACTCAACCCGACCCGATTTTTTTTCCAGCCAAAGTGATACGGACCCAACCCATTACCCCTTGGCTGGAAAAAAAAATCGGGTCGGGTTGGGCTATTTTAGTGGTTAAAAAATTGTTTGAGGGGGAAATAATTTTGAAGGGCTGGGATAATGCCACGTGGCACCTGTTAGACATAAGGGTATAATTGACCCCATTGTATAAGGGTAAGGATATAATTGGTCCTAAAGTATAACGAAGAGTATGGATGAACTATTTCCCAAAGTTCAGGGGTAATTTTGTGTCACGACCCAACCCCGTAGGCCGCGACTAGTGTCCGTGCTGGATACCCAAACGTACCCAATAACCCAAATCAGCATATTAGCAGAATATATCAATATAAAAGTCAGTTGGCGTTACTAGTTATCATAGATGAACAGATATAGCACGTGGAAGCCGATAAGGCTATCACAGATCATATTAACCCAAAACATATACAGAACCCACACGTATGTCTACAGACCTCTACGAACAACAAACAAATCATAAGACGGGACAGGGCCCCGTCGTACCCCAGAATAGCATACATATGCACAATGGCAAAAGACTGTACCAAAACGTAGGCTCCGGACAAAAGAGCACTTCAAGACAGCAGAATAGAATTCTAAGCAGGCGGATCAGCAAATCGGTCGTCTGTAACTGCGTGGCATGAAACGCAGCCCCCGAAGAAAGGGGGTCAGTACGGAAAGTGTACTGAATATGTAAAGCACGGAACGTAGTAAACAAAGTCATAATCGAAGCAGAAGGTACAAAAAATGAACGGAATATCCAGAATAGCAAAATGCTGATCATAAAGCATAAATAGTGCATGCAGAAAACATATGTTATATCTGGTCCTATTACGGAACAAAATCATGACCGGAATAGAACGTACAGAAAACGAGTATAATATCCAAATTATCAAATGCATATTTCCAGAACATAAAGAGTGTATGCAGAAACATATGCCATATCATATCTGGCCCCCCACCAAGGGACTCGGTGAACAGAACGTGGTCGCCACCCCGACACTGGCGCCACAACACAGCATAACTCCAGAGTAGGGAATAACTCCGTAACATATCATATCATATCAGAATGTGCACATGTCGAACATATCAGATGGCCATATCATATCATATCATATCATATCATATCATATCATCATATATCAGAATATGTGTACATGGCACAACATACTCCACAACCCATGTACATGTATACCTTCTCCCTCACATCGAGACGCGGCGAACAATGCAGTGGAATACGCGTGATAACATATCCTGGCCCAGGCTCAGTGAAGAAAACATTGAGGCATCCACGAATGGAGTAGTGAGAAACTAATGCAATATAAAATATAACACATTTACGGAGACTCAATAGCATAATTCAGATGACAACCCATATAAAGAAACTAAACGGTAATCATAGCGTATGCCTTACGGATGTCACAATGGTTTATGTCAAAATAAGTTTTCTGAAATTGTTTTCATGTTTCAAAATACGTTGTGGGACTTACGAAATACTTCAAAACAACTGTCGTATAGTAGTTAGAAAAGTAGCCAAGAGTTTCCTTTGAATTCCACTTCAAAATAAGCCAAACGGAACAAATCAGAAAAATCCGGGAATAATGGGCCCACCTGGGATCAAATGAGGTGGCGTACATAATTTACGTATGTTACACTTCATAACATCACTTATGAGAGTTTTAAAGTAGTCGGGTCCTATTTGTGCAAGTTCTAGATGTTTAGGCAATTTTTTCCAAATTTTCATAACATATTCAATTCAATTCTACTGAATGAAAAAGGGGCAAATTTAGGTAAGGATTTCTAAGAGTAGAGTCGTCCCCAAGGCTCATATCCAAGCCTATCATACCTAGGACATGCCAAGAGAAGAATAGGTAAAGCTTTACATACCTTATTCGCTCCTTACGCTTCTCCAAATTCAAATCCTATTTCGTCCAAAATCTACAATTGGTCATATTTACCAAATATTAATCATAAGGCTTTAAGAATCCAATCTTAACCAATTCTTGTCTACAGAAATTTGGGCAGCATCTCCCCTATACATATAGCATCCCCGAGAATTTAACTCGGCCCAAAATAATTCAACAACCACACCAACAACATAAACAATCACTACAAAACACAATATAGCACAACTAGTCTTCTTTCTAACATAGTGCAATAGCTTCCATTCCAACTTCACATTTCCAAACCAATCTCAATGTTTTCATATTCATTACTAATCAAGATCGCTCCAATACAATTTGGAAGCATTTCATATCATTTTACAAAATATTCACCAAATATACAAAATATACGAATTTTCCACCAAAACCATAATTCATCCGAAACTTCTAATCTTCAACATACATATTCATAACACATTTTCATCCTCCAATTTCATTAACAATAATCATAATTCACACCTTAACAATTTCATTCTCATCATTACTTAAATCTACCATAAAATCACAAAACTTCCCATAACAACTTAACAACCAATCTTTCATGCCAATATGGATTAGTATCCTTCCAAATCCACCAACCAACATAATAATCCACATTTAGAACTTCACTTCCATAATTACATAAAAACTACATTAAAATCACATAATTTCCTATAATCATTTTCAACAATTTTCCATGCCAACTTGAACCATTTTCTTCCATTTCCATCACAAGGCTTCAACAACACAATTAATATAACAAATAAAATTTTAATCATCCCTTTCCATGCATACCATTTTCGGCCATACATATATATATATCCATAACACAAAATTTTCATACTCTACATTCCTTTCCACATTCCACAACACCTATATATATTTCTTCCAAGACAATAGGAGTGAAATCTTACCTTTTTCTTCTTATCTTCTTCACTTGTCCAAAGTGTTAAATCGACGAAACAAGCGGTCTATCTTCCGAAACAACTATACCACGTTGTAGAGGACCCTTGAATTAGTAGAAATACCACAAGAAAATAATTTTTGGGACAAGATTTTAAGGGGCTAGATTTCCTTGGTCATGGCCGTATGACCCTTCAACTTTTGCTCTTCTTTCTTTGTTTTTCTCCTTCTCTTGATTTCTCTTGAAGATTCTTGTGATAAAGACTTATTTATCACATGGAAAATTTTTAAATGACTTGGGTTGGGTCTTTTATTTTGGGCCATGGCCGGATGGCCCCTATTGGGCCTCTTCTTCTCTTTTTTTTTTTTTGTCATGGGCTTAACCCGGTTGGCCCCGAGTTAGGCCTAGCCCACTGACCTTTCGACCTTAAAACGTCCATATCTCCCTGTACCGACGTCACCTGAGAACCCACGACCTATGGTTGGAAAGCTAATTCAATTATCTACAACTTCTATTTCTTGGTATTTTTCCAAATTCCAAAATTATAATACCGTTTTTGCCCCTAAAAGTCAGGTCACCCGAAAACGTTTTCTTAAAAATATTCGTTTGGAGGGCTTCCACTTTGATTTGGCCCAAGGGTCCTTCATAAGTTGTGTTTAAATTTACATATGTGATTCATATAACTTGTCACATGTTCCAAAAAAAAATCTTGATGCGTGGGCCCCACCTCAGCTTATAAATAATCCGACGTTAAAAAATACGGGATATAACATTTTGGCCCTTTTCCGTATAAAAAAAAAAAGAAAAAACTATATAAAGCATGAGTTTAGACCCATGCTTCGTCGTCCGTTGTCCCTTAAAAAAAAGGGTGGGTCCCATACTAAATAACACCGAGCAATTAAAAAACAAAGGAGGAAAAAAAGTGAAACTCACCATCTCTAAACTCATGGGAAAAAAAAGTGGACCTCATATTAACAAAATCAAGCAATATAAAAAAAAAAGTGAACCCCATATTAAAAAAAATATAATGTTAAAAAAAAAAAGTGCAGACTTTGTATTCGTAGCAAACACTAATATAATAAAGTTTTAGATACAGAGAACAAACTATAATGTCATATTAATCCTGTTTTGAACATAGTATATGCATATATATTATATGCATAAAAATAGTGCAAACTAATAATGTCAAAAAAAAAGTGCACCCCATAAAGGGTGAACCCCATACTAAATAACATCAAGCAATATAAAAAAAAATGGAATCCACCATCTCCAAACTCACGGTAAAAAAAAGTGGACCCCATATTAACAAAATCAAGCAATATAAAAAAAAAAAAAAAGGTGAACCCCATATTAAAAAAAAATTAATGTCAAAAAAAAAATGTAGACTTTGTATTTGTAGTAAACACTAATATAATAAAGTTTTAGATACAGAGTATAAATTACAATGTTATATTAATCGTGTTTTGAACATAGTGTATATATATATATATATATATATATATATATATATATATATATATATATATATATATATATATATATATATATATATATATATTTTGCACTATTTTTATGCATATATATATATATATATATATATATATATATATATATATATATATATATATATGCATAAAAATAGTGCAAATTAATAATGTAAAAAAAAGTGTACTCTATATTAAAAAATCAAACAATATTCATGTAATTTCCAAAGTATCTCATTAAGTCAATAATGATGGATTCATTGCCACGTGCGTATCAATCCATTAGTGGGAGCAAATGAAACTGCTTTTGTTCAAAAGGTTAAGTAGTCAGACCATATAATTTTCTTTCTTTTTTTATATTAGTCTGAGATCTAATCTAGATATTAAACTGTTGTATTTTCTATTCCGCCATGTCATTTATTTGTTATGTTTACTAAAATAAATATACTTAAAATATTTATATTTTAAAGTAAGATATAATTTAATTATTTTTTTATTTTTATTCTTACCCTAATAAATGTGAAAAGAGATTAATGTCGTAAAAAAATATATCAAATGGAGATCAAATAATGAATAAGGTAAATTAGTCAAATTATAATTCTAATCGACGTTTTCTTAAAAACCATGCAAAAGACAATATGACAAGTAAAATGAGCTAAACCGAGAATATTTACTAAAACTTAAAAAATTGTATTTCTTCGTTTAAATAGAAAATCAATTTTCACTTTGTTTCGTTTTAAACATGTAAAATTAATTTAATAATTTGAATTAGAATTATCCAAATCAAAATTTGATAAAAAATAATAAGTGTTTTACACCTTTAAATTAATCGAATTCAAATTGAAAGTATCAACTGATGCTTAAATATTGCTATTGTTTTATCTCGAAGAGAGAAAAATAATTTCCTTTTAAACAAGTCTTCTCTTTTAAAAAATATTAATAAATTTGCCGATTTTGTATTTGTAGCAAATATTAATATAATAAAGTTTTAGATACGGAGCACAAACTAAAATGTTATATTAATCGTATTTTGAACATTATATATATATATATATATATATATATATATATATATATACATATATATATATATAATCATTATTCAAAGAAACTACATACATATAAATGAACTATAATTTAAAGTGTTGGGCCCGTGCGCAGCACGGGCATAGACCGTCTAGTCTCCTTAAAGAAACGAAGATATGCATATATCAACATTACAACTTTTATTTTCTTCATTCTTTTTCTAGAATATTTGTATTTTGACCAACGATTGTGAATTAAGGGTGGCAACTTCGATATGAACATAGTTGCAGACTTATGAATTAAATAATGAGGGCGGAAAAGGGGGCGCCTTCACCTAAACACAAAGTGTCGTCTTATTACTACTATATATATATATATATATATATATATATAGTCCTCACAAAAAATTTTAAATTAATGTCAAACTTTTCAATGAATTATTTTTAGGTCCTTTTTTATTTTATAAAATAATTTTTTCAAGAATGTAATTTTAGCCTAATAAAAAAGTTATGGACAATTCTATACGTCGCCTTTGAAATCTATAATTTATTATAAATACATAAAGTAATTATGCGGTAGAAAATGTGTCACGTTATACGTATTTAATAAGAATTTCTACTTTTATATTTTAAGTTTGGGTCCCGACTTAGCACAGACCTTCCGTAAATAATTAATTATTACAAATGAGGATGATAATATATATATATATATATATATATATATGAGTTTTGCTAGTCTACAGGTTGTAGGATAGCAATGTACCCATCTTTTAGTTCATAAAAATACCCTTGCCACCTCATAAATATATGGGCTTTCTTGTCTTTTACCCCAAATTCCGCCAATTTTCAGAATCTTCTCACTCCTCTTCACTCACTACATTATCTCTCTTGGAAACCATTTCTGTCCATTGCCTCTTATCTCTGCAATTTACTTTCTAGCTCGTGAAGCTTCACACAGCACCAATTAGAGGTTTGGTTTCCTCTAATTGGTGTAAATTATGTGATTAACAAAATATATACAAATAATAAATTGAACCAAAATATTTTAAATTTCTTTTTTCCATGTTCCAGACTTCACCTCTATATAACAGTTTCAAACTGTGAAAAATGCTAACAACAATACACAATAACAAAATCAAAGTTCAAACACAAAACACTCTTCATATATATATATTGGAGAATTGCTTAAATGCCTCATTGAATCACTGTTCCTCAAGTGCATTATTCTAGAGTATCAAAGCTTCTCATAGTCATATCCTTCATTAGCTAGAAAATAATTTGCCTCCCTCCAGACATGTTTAATCGTGGCCTTGTTAGCCTTTAGCAAATATTGACAGTATTCGATAATTAATAGGTTTAAGTATTGTATGTTGAATATGCTGTATGTGCATATTATTTAATTTGATATTGAATAACGTTTTTTCAAGTTCAACCCAATGTTTAGCTAAGAATGACAACTCTATAATGTTTTTGTATCAGTTAAGGTTAAATTTCACAAAGCCAATAAGTCAAATGTTACGAGTTACTCATGTGAAACAACCCCAACAGATTCCTTGTTTCGTTTAAATTGGATTTTTTTTTTAAAAAAAATGAGTTGTACGCAGCGTGAATCTGAATTAACTAGACATAAAATTTGGCCGGTTGTCCGGCTTTTGGTTAGCTGTTTAGTAACTTGAATTTTAGTCATCAAAGAAATATTGTGTTCCTTGTTTTTTTAATGCAACGAACTCAATAAAAAAACTCTATGAAATTCAATTAAACTATTGTTCCTAGTAGTTTAATTGCAAGCACTGAAATGACATTTGCTGCTTATTGTTTTCATAAAGCTTGATTTATTAGAAATATATAAAGTAAATTGAACTATATAAAAAAATCTTGAATTGTGCGTAGGGTTTGTGCCAAAATGTACAATTAGGATGTGACTTCATGAGTAAAATAAAATCTACACAGACTCAAGATAAACTCCCTAAAGCAAATGCGATATCCGGACAATAATTCTTAGAAGAATTTCTAAGAATTTTGTCAACATGAAAGAAGTGAAACCTTGACTTTTGACTTGACAAAATTGAGAAGACAAAAAAATACACCAAGTCCTGCAACCGTAAATGTGATGGCAAAGTTATTCCTCTAATCAGTCCAAAGACTTTCCAAGTTTTCCTTCTACTAAACGTCTGTACACTAGCTAGCTACATTGAGAATTTTTACGTAATTAGCATATATATTGATGTACCGTGAAATTACGGGATATTCAATGCTAATTTCTTAAGCTTTTGTAACTCTTTAAGCACTTTTGTTGTTACTTTTTGTGTATTTATGTCGTTTTGTAGGATAAGATGCCCGAAGAGCATAACAGAGCAAAATAGAGCAAAAATAGAACAAACAACACTTCCTGGCAGCACATGCTAGCAGCACTTGCTGCAGCATGTTGTGCATTTCAAGAAGATATAAATAAAAGATCTTGGTGTTCTCTTTGTACTTTGAAGGTTAGTTTTAAGGAGAAACAGAGATGATGGGTAGTGAGAATAATTATGTATCAGATGAATTGTTGGGAACATTTTTACCAATAGTTGTATATTGGGTATATTCAGGATTGTATTCAATGCTTGGGGGTATGGATAATTATAGGTTACATTCAAAGAAAGATGAGGATGAAAAGAATTTAGTGTCAAAAAAAGAGGTTGTTAAAGGTGTTCTTCTTCAACAGGTTGTTCAGGCTGTTGTTGCCACGCTTTTATTCGCGGTTAGTTTACTTTGATCATCTTTAAATTGATGTAAAGTTTGGTTCTTTTTATTTGGTTTGAGAATTATTATGCATCATCATGGACTAGATTCATAGTTAGGTGTTGAGGCTTATATGATATTGATGACTTATTATGTATATGCTTGTTTCGTCTTTTTTTATGGATCATAATGATATAGAGGATTCACCCGTAAGGTGTTAGGTGTGGAATTGGCCAAACAAGTCAATTCTTTTGTTCACATAGTCGTGATGTAAGCGCTTACCTCATAATAGTCGTGATGTAAGCGCTTACCTCATCATAGGAAATTCATTCCTATAAATAGGTAGCTTATGGTTCATTTGTAAGACATCATTAAGATCATTTGCTATACACATCCCAAGAGAGAAAAAAATCTAAGAGAAATACTCTTAGTGAAAGGCCTAAGTAAGAGAAGGTCTTTGAGAGAATTTTCTGTGGTAAAATTCTTGAGTGTAATTGGGATTGGGGTTGTGAGGTTGAGTGTTGTAAACACTTGTAATATTTCTTCTTTAATAAGATCTGCAGCAGCAACGTGGACGTAACTCTCACATTGAGGGTGAACCACTATAAATCTGTGTGTGCTATTTATTCTTCGCTTACATCACGGCGTAAGTAGGTTCTGTCTAAGGAGGTTGGTATTTAAGTGGTCCAGCTGTTGTCACACCCCTTTTTTTTACCCGGGAGGTTAAAGTAGAAGTATGACGCATTGGAGATTCCTGTTTTTTGTTGGTTTGTTAAGGAGTCGCCACCTAATTATTTATGGTGAATTAGGACACCTAAATTTATTAAAGTTATGTTTAAAGTTAGCTCTGTTTAAGGTCTGCGAAATTTAAGATTCTAGGTAAGGGTTCAATTAGTCTAAAGGAAAGGTATTAGGCACCCTTTAAGACCCATTAACAATGGTTAACCGACCGGACTTAAAATTAATTAGGCTAGGTATAAATATAGTATTATAGAAAAGAAAGTAGCTTTGTAAGTATGGCTAAAGTTATAGATAAAAATAGAATGCTATTTAAAATAAAACTTGTAGAAAAGTAATAGTTGCATAAAAGAGTTTAGTTACAAATGAACTAAAAGAAACATGATGTATAATGTTTATATGTATTTGGAGAAGATGATTAACAAATTTAAAAGAGTTATTAAATAAAGTTTTATGGAAAGACTATTAGTTCAACGTATATTGCGCGAAGGTTGTTTTAAACAAATATGTATTTCAAGTGTTGGAAAGAAACTAAAGTGGAACAGTTATCTATGAAAACTAGTTCGTTTTTTTTTATTTCTCAAAACCAGCTAACGTTAGTGTGTAAAATTTATGACGATTTAAACTTCTAAGATAGTAAGCATAAATTATGATTACTTTAGCCAAAATATATTGTCATGCTGTTTTTGAAAATCAATTATTCTAATAAATAAATATTATAGATACTATAAATAATTTTAACATGAAAGGGAAATGAAACCCATGGAGCTGATTGTTAGTTTCTCTTTGAATTAACTACCCATTACTAAACTAAACCCCTTAACGTCACTAAGGTTCATCTAAATTAACAAATAAAAATGTTAGTCATGCAATACACATTAAATGCACACAAAATAAAATAGAGTAGTAGATGTAATGTGAATAGGCTCAGCCCATTTTAGACTGCTGTGATCTGTTGCTATTGGGCTTTGGCCCAGCGAAATTTAATAGATTGCTGTGGATGTGCTGACTCGAGAGGAGGATTCCGTTGGGCTTTGTCCCGACGCCGAATGCGGGAGATGACGAGTCGCTTGGACTCGTATGCGATAGTCATGCATAAAAAGAAAAGGATTAGTATATAATCAACTAATGAAGTTAAACATGTAAAATATAACTCAAACACAAATCAATAGATTATGTATATACTGTATATATTTAGATATATCTCATGTATACACATTCATAAGGATATATAGAAGGTTAATATTGGAAAGCTTTCTCCCTAAAAAAAAAATGTAACCACCAGCAGAAATCCAATAAAATCAGCAACTGAAGTAAAATTACTCATGAATTAAAACTAACCGTTTTTTTTTTCAAAGATCTTTAGGCAAACTCAAATAGAGCACACAATGGTTTAGAAGGATAGAGTGGGTTCATCAAAGGTGGCTGGCATTTGTTACTGTTAATTCCACATTAATGGCTAGGCATGTTCAAGCTAAGTGGAGGTAATGGACGTCCCTTCAGGTTTTAGTGTAGAGCATGCTCTCATTCCATAACAAACAGTGACAAGAACACCTAATCTTAGCACAAGAACCAACCTACTTACATCATAATCACAATGAACAGATAGGGAGTATGGAAAACTGCTAACAGATCATATGCTTAGGATCATCAACAAAAGGGAAGAGGGCTCTACTTTCCCATATTAAGCAGAGAATAAATGATCTTGTTTTATGCTTTATTCATCACAACATGAGCCCACTTAGTCACTGGGGAGGGGAGATACCAAAGTAAACCTGATTCATAACAACCTGCAAGGAACAGAGTAATACGCAAGCCAAGACAAGACACTTAAACCACTAAAACTCAGCAGGAACAACGGACTTCTAGCTCTTAGCAATCAAACTTGAAATCTACATTACGACTTTAAACAGAAAGAGAAACAAATAAAGAGAAGGAGGCGAATATTACTCTTTGTGAGTGCAATGGTTTAAGGAAAATGTATTAACTCGAATGGGATTAATCCTTATGCATACAAGCAAATAATTTCCCTTATACAAGAGATTTATCAAGAAGGAATCTGAACATAACAGTCCATTTCTGTTCCTAACTTTAACTAATGCTTCACAGCAGTCATGAGGTAAGGGTTCGTGACTTGCCAAAAAGGAATTTGGACTGCCATTAATCATATTAGACCATATATTCTGAATTAATCTATTCAAAACCAACACATAATCACAAAAAAAAAAGATTGAAGCAAGAAAGATAAATGAGGGAAAGGATCGAAGGTTGTTGTTATTTTCTACGCACGGATATTGCAAAACAGCTTCATTTCTATGTTAATCTTAAGTTATGAATTACATAAAAACCTCCCCATATGACGATTACTCATTCGCAACGAATCCCTTTTGATCCCAACTACTGAAAATACACCCAAGGCCTATACTTTGTACCTAAAAATCCTGTCTATACTAATATTATTCAACAAACATAAAGATGACCAGATTGTCCATGAAACAGCGGAAGCATACGAAACTTAAATCGAACCAAAAAATTAAACCAACAATCAACACTCAAGTATAATTAAACATGAACTAAAAAATGCATAAACACGGCTAAACTAATAACTAAACACATAATGACTGAATAGGAAGAACAATTAACTCGAATACAGACATACTCGTAATCCAGCACACATAATCATCAAATCAGTAAAACGCCAAAAAAAGAACTAAAGGGAAAGAAAATCACTTTTAGAGATGACAAGATGATATATATTCAAGACAAGCATATAAGACTTTCGCAGCATAAACAGAGTTCAAGTAGGACAACTTATCAAAGCATTAGGATCATTTTCAGTTATTGAGGAAAATTTATCATCGATCGCAATTTCTTGTATAGATTCAAACACACAGGTTCAGTTTTTCACATGAGAGAAGGGATATTACGCTAAGGGATATAAACGAGCGATTTAAACGTACCAGATTAGAAATAAACTAAACTAAACTAATCTAACTACATAAATTTACCCAGAACAGAGCTGAACGCAGAAAACAAGATAAAGATCAGATCAAATCAACAAACCACATCGACATAGGACATAATCATTTCATTATATCCAAATTCGAGTAAACTAATTATATATCAGAATACATCACTCAGGACAAATAGAGCAAAAGAGGGACAGTATTGACCTGCTTTAATTATATACATGATATACTTAAGATATACACAACCCAGTGTGTATATCGGACGTATAGCGAATATATACCTTCGCCTTATCTTAATAGTTCATTGTATACCATATGTATATTTAGTTCTAAATGGGTTATGAGTTCTGGGAAATTCAGCCTAATCACCCAAACTACAGTTTACATTTTAAATTCAATTAGCAATTAATCAACCTATCCTAACAGCTCCCAAACATCAAAAATGATATGACGACAACGAAACTACATAACTAAAATAGCAGAATCAGCTAAAAATTTAACTAAAGCAAGGACTAAAGACTAGGAGTAATAAATGTATCGAGGTTTACCTGTTTTGTGCGCAATGAACTGGGGTGTCGAGGTCGTCGAATCTATGTTTCGAACAAGACGAACTCAAAATCAACTGAAGAAATTAAAGTTTTAAACAGAAAATGAAAGGCTAATAGAGTAATCGTTCGCTGTCTTTGTTGATTAAGATTGATGCTTTGGTAGGGATTTCGGTTCTAAATCTTCTCCGTTGATTCGGGTTTCTTGTTCCTAAAACAAATAAACCATTCAAGAGCCAAAAATCCCCCCTTTTCCGGATCAATTTGCCACCCATTTATAGGGTTTTAGAGGGGGCGTATGAGAGAGAGGAAGCGGGGAACAGGGGTGAGTGGGTGACAGAGAACGCGGGGGACAGGGGTGAGTGGGAGAGAGCGTGGAAGAAGAGAGAGGAGAGGAGAGGAGAGGAGGCGGCGGCGAAGAAGAGGAAAAAAAAGAGGCGGAAAATGGGATTAGGTTTAGGGTAAAGGAGAAGAGGAAAAGAAGTGGAGCGGGTCGGGTGCTGGGCTGGACTGAAATGGTAGTGGGCTGGTCCGTTTATTTAGGGGTAATGGGCTGGTCCGTTTAGTATTTTAGTTGGGTTAAAATGTGGATTGGGTATTTAAATGTGGGTTATTTATTTGAGTAGGAAAATAATGTTGTATTGGTATTTTGGGCTATTAATTTGGCTGAAAATTGTTGATCCTTCCTCCGCTATTTAATAATTCTTGGGCTTCTAATTTAATAACTGGTAAAGATGATAAATAATTAATAATGTAAAAGTAAATATTTTGCGAAGCGTTGTCTTGTAATTAATTTAACGAGTCCAAACCCGAAAATGAAATGATGACGAATCATTAAAAATTTGTGGTAAAGTAATACTTGTAATGTTAAAAATAAAAGTAGCGAAAATAATAGTAGTGAAAATAAAGTATTTAGCTCGTCAATAAATTTAGAAACCCGAGTAAATTAAATAAAAGAGGGACAAAATTGGGTGTCAACAGCTGTGACCCTCCAATCTTTCCTGGGAACCTGCTTACAAAGGTCGGATTTGGGATTTAAATCCTAACAACTGGTATCAGAGCAACAGGTTGTGTTGTGATTTAGAAACGATGGGAGGCGAAGATGGTACGACGCACGGCATCGGTAAATTCGATGGTACAAATTTTGCGTTCTGGAGAATGCAAATTGAAGATTATTTATATGGCAGAAAGCTTCATGAACCTCTGAGTCCGAAACCAGAGGAGATAAAGCAAGCAAATTGGGATCTCCTCGACAGACAAGTTCTGGGAGTCATTCGACTGACGCTGTCGAAGAACGTTGCTCACAACGTGGCAAAGGAGAAGACCACCGCAGATATGATGAAGGTATTGTCTGACATGTATGAGAAACCTTCGGCAAATAATAAGGTATTTCTCATGAAGAAACTATTTCATCTAAAGATGATGGAAATGCTCATGTTGCTGCACACATAAATGAATTCAATACCATTGTAAATCAATTGTCATCGGTAAAAATTGATTTCGATGATGAAGTACAAGCTCTAATTTTGTTGGCATCCCTACCAAATAGTTGGGAGCCAATGAGAGCAGCGGTTAGTAATTCTGTCGGCAGTGACAAACTAAAGTTCAACGATGTTAGGGATCGTATCCTTGCTGAGGAGGTGCGTAGGACAGATTCAGGAGAGGCATCGACGAGTTCTGCTTTTAATGTTGAAAACAGAAGCAGAAATTATGACAGAAACTACAACCGAAATAGGGGCAGATCGAAGTCAAGGAATGGCAGGGGTCAATCCAGACCAGGACGAACACATGAGTGTTGGAACTGTGGAAAACCAGGTCACTTCAAGAAGAACTGCAGGGCGCCAAAGAAGGAGGACAACAAGGGGGCTGGAATCAACGCTGCTACGGAAGACATTGGCGATGCGTTGTTGCTATCGGTTGACAGCCCGATAGACTCTTGGGTGCTTGACTCAGGAGCGTCCTTTCATACCACCCCACATCATGATATAATGACAAACTACGTGGCTGGGAATCTCGGCAAAGTTTATTTAGCCGATGGAGAGCCGCTAGACGTTGTTGGCACGGGAGACATTAATTTGAAGATGTCAAATGGATCCTCGTGGAAGATTACAAAAGTTAGACATGTTCCAAAGCTGATGCGAAACCTGATTTCAGTAGGTCAGCTTGATGATGAAGGATATGATCTCAACTTTGGTAATGGGTCTTGGAAGGTGGCGAAAGGTGCTATGGTAGTTGGCCGAGGAAAGAAGATTGACACTCTCTACATGACGGATAGCTGTCGTGATATTGTTGCTGTGGTTGACAACACAAAGAAGACAGATTTGTGGCATTGTCGGCTTGGGCATATCAGCCAGAAGGGGATGAAGCTGTTGGTGACAAATGGCTTAATTCCGGAGCTGAAGACGGTGGACCTTCATACGTGTGAGAGCTGCATTCTCGGAAAACAAAAGCGAGTAAGCTTCTCAAGTGCAGGCAGAGAGTTGAAGGTCGAAAAGCTGGAATTGGTGCACACAGACGTGTGGGGACCTACCACTGTACCCTCCCTTGGAGGATCACACTACTACGTGACCTTCATTGATGATTCAACCAGGAAGGTATGGGTTTATTTTATGAAAAATAAATCCGATGTGTTTAGTGTATTCAAAAGATGGAAAGCCATGGTCGAGAATGAAACAAACCTCAAGTTGAAGTGTTTGAGGTCCGACAACGGTGGAGAATACACTGATGGTGATTTCAAATGGTACTGTGCCGATAATGGGATCAAGATGATGAAGACTATTCCTGGAACGCCGCAACAGAATGGAGTAGCCGAAAGAATGAACCGAACGTTGAACGAGCGTGCTCGGAGTATGAGAATACACTCTGGACTGCCCAAGACATTCTGGGCAGATGCAGTCAATACCGCGGCCTTCTTAATTAACCGAGGACCGTCAGTTCCCTTGGATTTCAGAATTCCAGAAGAAGTCTGGAGTGGCAAGAAGGTAAATCTTTCATTTCTGAAAGTGTTCGGTTGCTTATCATATGTTCATAATGATGATACGGCTAAAAGCAAGCTTGATCCAAAATCAAAGAAGTGTTACTTTATTGGCTATGGTGACACCGAGCTTAGGTACCGATTTTGGGATGAACAAAATCGGAAGATCATACGAAGCAGGAATGTTGTCTTCAACGAAGAGGTACTGTACAAAGACAAGCTGCAAAAGAATTCAGAATGTCAGGACAAGGAATCGGAAATAGTCGATTTGAGGGACTTTCCGACACCTGAGCCGCAGCCAGGTACAACCGAGGCAGAGGAATAAACAATCCGAGAAGGTGCTGATGAAAGTGCTGATTCTGAAACAAATGAACAGACGCCAATCACAGAACTGCGTAGATCATCCAGGATCAGGAAGCCGCTTCACAGGTACTCTCCATCCCTCAACTACATTCTACTCACTGATAGAGGGGAGCCGAATTGTTATGAAGAAGCAATGCAAGTCGATGAATCAACTAAGTGGGAGCTGGCAATGAAAGATGAGATGGATTCACTATCGGCAAATCATACATGGGAGTTAGCCGAGTTGCCAAAGGATAAGAAGGCATTGCAAAACAAATGGGTTTATCGGATAAAGGAAGAACCCAATGGAACCAAGCCAGTCAGCACTCCCTTGGCTGGACACTTTCGGTTGTCAAAGGATCAGTCGCCGACAACCGAGGATGAGAAGAAGCAGATGGACAAGATGCCTTATGCATCTGCAATCGGTAGTCTTATGTATGCAATGATATGTACAAGGCCAGACATTGCACATGCAGTGGGAGTTGTCAGCCGATTTATGAGCAATCCGGGAAAGCAACACTGGGAGGCTGTGAAGTGGATATTCAGATATCTGAAAGGCAGCTCGAGTTCAGCTCTGTATTTTCAAAAATCAGAAACAGGATTGCAAGGGTATGTTGATGCTGACAACAATGGTGATGTTGATAGCAGAAAGAGCACATCCGGGTATGTTTACACCTTCGGAGGTACTGCAATCTCTTGGGTTTCCAAGTTGCAAAAGATAGTAGCTCTCTCTAGTTGTGAGGCTGAGTACGTTGCTGTGACGGAGGCCACAAAGGAAATGATGTGGCTACAATCTTTTTTGCGGGAATTGGATCAGGACCATAAGGGGAGTGTGCTATATTGTGATAGCCAAAGTGCCATTCATTTGGCAAAGAACCCGGTCTATCATGCTCGAACGAAGCACATACAACTCCGGTACCATTTCATTAGATCAGCTTTGGAAGATGGAGCGCTGGTGCTTGAGAAGATCGCAGGGAGTCAGAATCCAGCAGACATGCTGACAAAGGCAGTGACGATAGACAAACTGAAGCTATGCTCAACTTCCGTTGGCCTGCACGAAGTATGAAAGTAGGAAAGAGCTGCTGCATCGATCAAAATGTGAAGACAAATTAAAATTAGTCTTCAAGTGGGAGATTTGTTAGGTGTGGAATTGGCCAAACAAGTCAATTCTTTTGTTCACATAGTCGTGATGTAAGCACTTACCTCATAATAGTCATGATGTAAGCGCTTACCTCATCATAGGAAATTCATTCCTATAAATAGGTAGCTTATGGTTCATTTGTAAGACATCATTAAGATCATTTGCTATACACATCACAAGAGAGAAAACAATCTAAGAGAAATACTCTTAGTGAAAGGCCTAAGTAAGAGAAGGTCTTTGAGAGAATTTTCTGTGGTAAAATTCTTTAGTGTAATTGGGATTGGGGTTGTGAGGTTGAGTGTTGTAAACACTTGTAATATTTCTTCTTTAATAAGATCTGCAGCAGCAACGTGGACGTAGCTCTCACATTGAGGGTGAACCACTATAAATCTGTGTGTGCTATTTATTCTTCGCTTACATCACGGCGTAAGTAGGTTCTGTCTAAGGAGGTTGGTATTTAAGTGGTCCAGCTGTGACCCTCCAATCTTTCCTGGGAACCTGCTTACAAAGGTCGGATTTGGGATTTAAATCCTAACATAAGGATGGCTGAGTTAGTTGAGCATGAGACTTCCATAATGGAGGTCTCAGGTTTGAACCCCCTGCCTACGACAACAGGGTATTTGCCTTCTGGATGGAGCTCGTCGCATGGGGCTTGTCTAGTGCGGGTTATGTCTCCTGTGTGGTTTGCTATTTGCTATTGCACAGGATCGGAGTTTACCCTATGTGCACCTGAAGGGTAGCGGCTGTGGGAACCCTTGTTATAAAAAAATAATGATATAGAGGATTCATATGGTTAACTATTGAGGCTTAGTTGATATTGATAACTTGTTATGTACGTGCTTGTTTGGTCTTTTTTTTGATGCATCGTAATGAAATGGAGGATTGATGTGGTTAACTATTGAGGCTTAGTTGATATTGATAATTTATTATGCATATGCTTGTTTGGTCTTTTTTGTTTTTGATGCATCATGATGATATAGAGGATTGATATGGTTAACTATTGAGGCTTAGTTGATGTTGGTAACTTATTATGTATATGATTGTTTGGTCTTCTTTTATGCATCATAATGATATAGAGGATTTATACGGTTAACTATTGAGGCTTAGTTGATATGATAGTTTATTGTGCATATGCTTGTTTGATCTTCTTTTTTTTTTTTTTTTTTTTTTTTTTTCCGTTTTTTGTTTTTTTGTTGTGCATCATAATGGTTACAGAGGATTTATATGGTTAACTATTGAGGCTTAGTTGATATGATAACTTATTGTGCATATGCTTGTTTGGTAATTTTTTTTCTTTTTCTTTTTTAAATTTTTTTGTGCATCATAATGTTTACGGAGGATTTATATGTTTAACTATTGAGGCTTAGTTGATATTGATAACTTGTTATGTACGTGCTTGTTTGGTCTTTTTTTTTTATGCATCGTAATGAAATGGAGGATTGATATGGTTAACTATTGAGGCTTAGTTGATATTGATAATTTATTATGCATATGCTTGTTTGGTCTTTTTTGTTTTTGATGCATCATGATGATATAGAGGATTGATATGGTTAACTATTGAGGCTTAGTTGATGTTGGTAACTTATTATGTATATGATTGTTTGGTCTTCTTTTATGCATCATAATGATATAGAGGATTTATATGGTTAACTATTGAGGCTTAGTTGATATGATTGTTTATCGTGCATATGCTTGTTTGATCTTCTTTTTTTTTTTTCTTTTTTTTTTCGTTTTTTGTTTTTTTTGTTGTGCATCATAATGGTTACAGAGGATTTATATGGTTAACTATTGAGGCTTAGTTGATATGATAACTTATTGTGCATATGCTTGTTTGGTCATTGTTTTTTCTTTTTCTTTTTAAAATTTTTTTGTGCATCATAATGTTTACGGAGGATTTATATGTTTAACTATTGAGGCTTAGTTGATGTTGGTAACTTATTATGCATATACTTGTTTGGTCTTGTTTTGATTGGGTTTAGATGCTTCTGTCTGACTTTTCTTTTTCCTTGGTAGGTTATTGATGTTCTATAGATGTTCTGGGATGTGTTCATTACCTTTATCACTATGTTTCTTGGAAATTTCTTCATAGATGCCTTAACATTCTTAATTTCAGCTTAAGATTAGAAATTATTTGATTCGTGAATATATGATTTCATGAATGGTATGTGTAACTCATAATTGGACGATCTGTATCACCACGTGGGGTGGGACGGAAAGGGTAATCTGAGGAAGCGATGGCGGTACTAATAATTCTGTTGCCCAAATAGTATTTGTTTTTAGGAAAATTCCACTTTTTGAATTATTTTCATTGACAAAAGGGAGGAGCTTTTTTATGCTTGTCTACGTGTGTGTTCCTAGAATTTCCTGACAGCTGGATGGTAAAATTGTTCTGTACCTTAGCGTGTTCTTATATTTATTATACATTTTTGGTAAAGGAATCTCATCTATCACATTAAACTATGACCAAAAGCTTCATTGGATGTTAATCCGTAGTTACTTGTATTACTCATCATTTAGGATGAATTCCTTCATGCACAGAATGAGAAGTATGACTTCTTGCTTATGTCAATCACAAAATGTGCAATTTTTTTCCTGGCTTGACTCGCCTCTAGGCTACTTCTGCAGCTGTACCGTAGTGTTTTATATCTATAGATTGAAATTTTCTTTATGAAATGTCTCAAGGTTTCTTGAACCTAAAAAGTGATAATAGATTCTGTTATCTGAACAGAAATTTCATCTTTTAAGTTCATATGAATTTCTTTTGATAAGGAAATTTATATGAAATTTTTTCTCCAAAATATATATATATATATATATATATATATATGAAATTCTGAAATTTGCAGGTTTGATTTTCCTTGAATGGTAGGGAAGTAAGAGTTCTCTAATAATCAGATGCAAAATGTGCACCATCGGATTGAGTTATTTGATTTTATAAAGAAAGACTGACTTTGAAGTTCTTCTAGGACAATAGGTTGTAAAAGCGGCTCAATCGGCATTGTTTTGATCTTAGCTGTCGATGCCGATGCTTGAGATGGTCAGAAACTTCATGTTTTACTGCTTCTCTCTTAAATGGAGTGTGTCGTATCTGGGTTTCTGCGGTTCAAAATAAGTTTTTAAAGACTGCATTCTTCCGTGTCAATTTGCTCGTTGCTTCTAATGATTATTCAAGTATTGTGAGGTTCGTGGGAAATATTAGGACAGAATAATTAGAGTTTTGTTCAATTGAAGGGCCCAGCTCTGGGGTGGTGGTTCCCATGGCAATGGAATATGTGCTCAATCTTCTGTTCTTTAAGTTAATCAACAAAAAGTAGAGTCCCTGCTTGACAAAGGAAGACTTCCCTATAAAAAAAGTCTTAAATACTCTTCTGCATTTCTGTTGTCTGCCCTTTTCTTGGTGTCCGTACGTATTGCAAAGTTAGTTGACGCCAGAAGTAATAGTTGAGAATGGTGTTGGGGTATCCATGACCTAATAAAGCTTTTTTCGTGCAACTTTCGATGTGTTCGGAGGTATGGAAAGACTAAAGTAATGAGATGATCTTTTCAAGCTCAATTTCTGAGCCTGGATGTATTGAGGGATAAATTCGTTTCTTTAACCTGCAAAGAAGACATATGAAAAGGAGACGCTGTGGTCTTGTCTTTCCTTTGGCTAGCGTTGATATGTGTGTAACCTAATTTGCAAATTGACTTTCAAGCGCTCATATCTATCCCCTTAAAAACTGTACTTTTTTAAACTTACTTCGTTTGTTGGCACTTCTCTATCTGTGGTTGTCATGTGGTGATTAATTGGGTCTCTTGAGTCTTAAACTCAATTGCACTGCTTTTGTTTCCTTTCACTTTGGTAAGCCAGCATGTGATTCTGGGACCCACGAATCAGCACCTGACTTTTCATTTATGATAGCAAAAAGTGTACTTTTCTGACCCTGAGAGGGAAATTGATAAGTCTAATAGGGAGGGCTAGCTCATACCATCACACTTAAATCTCTGATCAATGAGGTACAAATTGTACACCTTTTGTATGTTCTGATAAGTAATTTAAGTATATACCATGTGGAGTTTCACTTTTCAAATTTCTTGTACTTTCAGTATCTCATGCACTCGATTCTCATATTCTTGTTCCACATCATGTCAAATTTTATGTTTGTATGTTGACTAAATCTTGGTGTCTGATTATCTACTAATATTGAGCAGGTCACAGGAAATGATGGTGAATCTGATGGGGATCAACATGCTTCCATCTTTGTTCTTGGAAGGCAGTTCTTTGTTGCCATGGTGATTTTAGATACTTGGCAATATTTTATGCATCGGTACATGCACCAAAACAAGTTCTTGTACAAGCATATCCATGCTCAACATCACCGGCTTATTGTTCCGTATGCATTTGGAGCTTTGTACAACCACCCTTTAGAGGGCCTGATTCTCGACACAGTCGGTGGGGCTTTAGCTTTCCTTGTATCGGGCATGTCACCACGGACCTCCATCTTCTTTTTCTCATTTGCTATGATCAAGACGGTTGATGATCATTGCGGACTATGGTTGCCCGGAAACCTCTTCCATATCTTCTTTAAAAACAACTCGGCTTACCATGATATTCATCACCAGCTTTACGGGACCAAGTTTAACTATTCACAGCCCTTCTTTGTGACATGGGATAGGATATTTGGAACGTACATGCCATATGAACTTGAGAAGAGACAAGAAGGAGGTTTTGAAGCTAAGCCTGTTAAAGATTGCAAGGAGCATTGACAATACTGTTAGTACATGTTTGTCATAGAGTATGTACCACTGCAATTTTTGCCTTCTTCAAATGCTTAGTTACTTACTTATTTTGTATATAGTTAAAGGTTTCTGCATATATTGTTGTATAACTGGTGTTGATTTCGAGGTTGGAAAAGGAATAGGAGTAATAGTTTCCTTTTTAAACATTGTCTCAGATCTGATTTCTGGTATATCAAACTGCAGGCAGAGATAAAATTTCCTAAAATATATTGTGTGCCTTCACTTGTTTAGTTCAAAGACACCTGGACATGTGTGGTGACTTTCTCATTGTTTTTTTTTTTTTTTGGATTGGTACTATTTAAACGAGTATCTGCTGCCGCCAATCAACACTGGTACCAGATAACTCTAGTACTTGCTTATCGAGGCTTAGGCAGAAAGGAGGAATCACTTAGTGTTTTTCGTCCTTGTTGTTTCACCTCTTCATTGATTAACTACTAGGCCACAACCTTCTCATCAATTCTGACATAGCTCTGGTTAGGGCTCTGATTTGGAGCTATGTTTCGGTCAAAATCTTGGTGCCATGCTCTAGACTCAGTTTTGGAATTTGGGAAATTGGATAGGATAGGACCTGCTTCAGTTTTCCAAATATAGTTATGGTGGTTATGGTATTATTTTAATCTGTATTTAGATACCTCTTCTCTGAACAAGAGTTAAGAAGGATTGCTCTTGACAAAAAATAGAGTTTTAGTATGAAAGATGATCTGTTAATAGTGATTCTCTCCTTGTCAAGGGAAAAAATGGACCATGTAGATTTAGATCATGGTCAATCACTTCCAACTGAAGTAGATACCAAATCAAGTCTGATCCTATTATAATGCTATAGGACTATTACAAACTAGAACTTAGGGTGGGATTAATGTTGCTAGGATTTTGTCAAAAGGACCGGAAAAATATAGTACTAGCAAGGACCCATTATAAGGAAATGTGAAGATTTTCTATTATTTGCTCCAACTTATATCATGATCCTTCATCATCTTAATCTATGAGTCAACATATAATAGCTTCAAGAAACTTTGACATCTTAAAAGTCCAATTGTTCGACTCTCAAACTTTTATAGGGGGACTGGCCACTTAAAAAGTTGCAGCATTGTATGAGCATGTCATGCTTATGATTAGTTCTTTACAAACGTCTTCCAAGTTCCAAGCAGATATACTTTATAATCTCACCTTTGGTAAAAGGTATCATGACCTCTCTTTAACAACTCCAAGCATGTAATCAAGAGTAGGGGTGTGTTGGGTACGGAGGAAACATTTTCGGGAAAATATTTTTGAGTTTTCCCATGCTCGGGTGGTCAAGTTTTTAGAATACATTTTCTAGGAAAAACAAGTTTCTTAGAAAAAAAGAGAAAAAACGATGTCCTTATTGAAAGTAGGCACAAGAAGTTTTGTTCCGACACACTTCACTTTCACCCCCACCCCTGTAGCCCCATCCCAATCACCCCACACCCCTAACTCCTACTCACAATATTTGTTTGGATTTTATACAAATGCTTTTAGGATAATAGATTTTGCTTACATATCGAACACAAGAAAATAAGTAAGAAATCAACTTATTTTCTTGGAAAACATTTTCAAAAACCATTTTTCATGAAAACCATTTTCCTTAAAGGTAATCAACTACTTCTAGTGCATGATCTTATATCCTAATTAGAAACTCCACAATAAGTAGGTTGGCTTAGTAGGTCTTATTATAAAAACACTCGTAAAGATCTGATGACTTACACCAAAAATTAAGGATCCAATGAATAATTTGTTCCATCGTTTAAACTCTAAAATGCAGCTTACAATGAATACAACCAACGAACTGTCACAGAACTTATTAAAGAAAAAACTAATACGAAAAGATTACATAGTGATCTTCAAAATTGCTACAGCTTACATACTCTTCATACTCTGTTAAAAAAAAAAGAACCAATGAGTTAACAGCTAAAAAAGTTAGTACACAAAGCATACAAAAACAAATGACTAGACAAAGTTATGACCTTTCTGCTTTTGATGTAATTTTTTTCACTTAAGGAATACACTTTCTACAGCTTTAGACCAGTAATAAAAACTGATCTTTTTCATGGATATTTCATTTTGTATCAGGCATGCCTAAGTGTTCACACGGTGTCAAACAAATAGTTAGAAAAACCCAACTTTTTATAGTAAGGGAGAGGCATTTAACAGAGTTTAGAAATGAGACTGAATGTAGTTCTTTTGTCTCAGTAGTGTACGTGAATTCGGATTACTTGATGAAGATCCTGAAATCAGGATTTTGATGATCTTCAACTTGTGTTCCTGTTGGTAAATCCAATACAGGGAATGGAAAGCAAACACCTTCGAATTTGCTTCTCAGTTCCCGATTATTAGGTGTTCTTCTCACCATCAATTCCGCATCCTTGAAACAAGAAATATGGAGTGGAAAGAGTTTCCAAATCATAAAGTTCTGCGGAGTTTTCAAGTAATTCTTCTGCCCTAGACGAGTTTAATCCTTCTATTATGTATACAAAGTTCAACTTTCCAAAAGGTTTAATGATAAGAAACATACATAAACTATCACTTTTTTCATCAGTTTCATACCTTGGTATCCATTGTTCCCTCTACCTACCTAAATTACATATCACCCCCTTTGTATTAAAACACGCCTTGACGCTGAGTTGGCCAAATATTTTTGAATCAAAAGACAATAGGCGTGTGGAGGCCAACTTAGCATCAGGGTGTGGTTTAACACAAAGGGAATGATAGTTTAGGTAGGTAAAGGGAACGACAGATAGCTGAGGTATGAAACTCGTGAAAAAGACGATAGTTTAGGTGTGTTTTTGACCATCAACTCTTTCCAAAATGACTAATTTGGTCTTGGGGTGGCCAGAAATCTAAAACAACACCTGTCTATTGCTAGCAAACGAACAACAATAGGGCTTAATTTCCCTGTTTTCTCCTTTAACGAAATGATTTATTTCTGAGCTTTAAGGCATCCAGGTTTAGCAATCATCGTTTAAATGAATAGTTACTACTCCCTCCGTTCCAATTGTTTGAAGGTTAACCAGTTTGAGGAGTGACATAACTCTTTCTTTGATTACGATTTTCTCCAACTCTTTTTATAAATTATGAGGATGCATATCTAGACACCTCAACTTGGTTTAAATTGCCCCATAAACACCCGCGAAACGCCATGTAGGATGCCATGATAGTTGTTTTTTGGGGATGAGCAAGAAATATGAGCAAATAGAAACTTAATGTGAAATCTCACTCTTCTTTAATACTCAGTGAAATAGAAACTTAATATGAAATCTCACTCTTCTTTAATACTCCCACCCTTTTTAATCAGCCAGCTGTAAAGATTCTACTGCATTATACTTGAATCTCCTTAAAGAAGTGCAAAGATTCACAACTTAGCATGAAAACTTTCATTATTTTTCATTTTTCAAGAATATTTGTATTTTCACCAACAATTGTGACGCCTTCACCTAAAGACAAAGCGTTGTATAATGTATAAACAAAGACGATATGAGGATTAACAATTGTGAATTAAGAGTGACAACTTCGACATGAAAATAATTGTAAACTTATGAATTAAATAATGTGGGCAGGAAGAGGCGTGCTGCACCCTAAACATAAAGTGTCGTCTTATGTAATAAACAAAGACAATAATGAGGACTGCTTGAAGCAAGGTACCAACGAGGGTCCGGAACCATAATAGTCCTATAAAAATTCTTTTGAACCAAAATATCCCAACAAAAAAAAGAGTTACAAAAATACCTATAGCGCAGTATTTTACTGCGCTATAGCAGTAACGGAGACGGAGCCGTTAACCGCTATAGCGCATTAATTTACTGCGCTATAGTGTATTTACACAGGTCATATAGCGCAGTAAATTACTGCGCTATAGAGCGTTTGTTTTTTTTCTTTTTTCCAACTCTTTTAGTTAACCCTTCTTCCATTGTCCTTTTAACGTATTTTGACCATAGATTAATCATGCTTCGTGACCCCGAAACATCAATATTTTATATAGAACCCTACTTATTTTTGTGCGATTAATAAGATAGGATCAATACATCAAGGATACGCAAAAGTTCGGATGGGCGTTTTAGTGGCTGAAAAGTGCTCGAATGCCATTTTCGTTTGAAGGTTCAGCGACATTATCTTGAAGTTCTTTGCGAATACTTAAATTTGTTCATCAATAATTAATCAAAAGTTTCTCAAAATGACAGCATCCATACAAAAAAAAAAAACTTAATTAAATTGCACCATTCATTCATAACCTTGAGTAGATGAAAATACTTAACATACTAATATTCTTCAAAATAACAGCATAATCATACAATCATCAAAGTAAGAAAAAATCTTAAAAAACATTCATCAATTAATGCCCTTGAGTTGATCTTCCCCCACCACCGCTAGACGTGCCACCACCACTAGAGGTACTTCCACCACAAAAGTTTCCTCCACTACGAGAGGTACTTCCACCGTGAGATGTAGTTTGACCACCATGTCGTAAGGGACACTTGCGCTTATCATGACCAACATAATTGCAAAATGAGCATTTTCGAGTGTATCTCCCCGGTGGAACATCCATTTCATTATGAATACGCGAGTATGCATTCTTTCTGAATTTACGGATAAATGCTTTATTTGCGACCATTGAAAATGGATCCGGTGGCCAATAACTCTCACCGCCAAGTGGGTAGAACCTTCCAGCATACGTTCTTGTATAATTTTCACCTGTATATTCCTCAGCCATGTACGAGGAGGCGTTCTTTCCCATTGTGATGAAACACTTGAAGGCATGAGAACATGGCATGTGATATGATTGCCGCATGTGCATGTTCTTGGAATCTCATAAATTGTATGGACGTTACCTCCTTTACCTTGGTGTACACTTGTTGTGAGTTCAAATATGCGCTCTGCAGGGTTGTACTCCATCCGGTCATGTTTCTGAGCCTTATATTTGTGGTGCTCGAACAGTGTTGACGGTTTTGGCAACCATCTTAGACCTTTTGCTGCATATGCTTTGGCCTTTTTTGATCGAGTGACGAACCGCTCCACAACCTGCTTAAATGTCATTCTCACCATTGCGGTGACAGGTAGTCCGCGTGCAGATTTTAACAAACCATTGAATGACTCAGAGCTATTTGTTGTCAGCATACCCCATCGCCTACCTTCATCCTGGTGTAATGTCCATTTGTCTTTATCAATTGCATTCAACCAGTGGAAGGCTTTCTCATTCGCCCGCCTAATAATGTCCATCTGCAGGTTAAACTTCTTCTCATGATTCGATATGCCTTTTGGAAGTTTGCCTTCAAATGCCTTAAACAATAACGATGGTAGGCAAAGGGTGGCTGCCACCCCTGCAAATTGAACATATTGTGCAATATGCCAGCATTTCTGTCTGATATCACACAGATTCCCATGCGATCCTTAATAACGTGTTGCCTTAAGTAGTCAAAAACATACCCCACGTACTAATGCTCTCATTAGCTGCAATTGCAAAAGCTAGAGGGAATATAGCTCCATTTGCATCCATTCCAACTGCTATTAGCAGCTTTATGTCATATTTCCCATACACATGTGTTCCATCTATTGATATTACAGGCCGACAATGAGCAAGACCATCAATGCATGGTTTAAATGCCCAAAACACAAAATAAAAAATATTACCGGGCACACCAGGTTTCGATTTGAGCTTCCATTCAACAACAGTACCATGATTGAAATGTTGTAGAGCCGCCATGTATCTCGGCAACTTCTTGAAAGAGCCCTCCCAATTGCCATAGACTATCTCATGTGCACGCCTACGCCCAAGATACGCCTTCCTCCTAGTAACAGTTTTGCTATATACTTTCAGGACGGTTGTAATACAATCTTTAATAGGGTACTTGAAAAAGTTCAAATATCAGCATGTAACAACGACGAACATTATATTAACAACAAAAATAAAATAAACTTAGGCGAAGGGGATACCTTGGGTTTTTTCCAATGTCGGCAACTAATACACGCGCAATCAAATTAGTATCTAGATTGCAATGATCATCTGGGAGGTCACCCATATCACAACTGTGCTTTGTGTAGAACTTTGAAATAGTCCACATCTTTTCAGCAGTTTCCTTACCACGAAGCATCCATTCGCAACCTTGATATTTTCGCTTACAGACCAATCACCAAACTTTTCGTGTGGAATCGTCAACTTTATCGGAATGCCACTGAATCGGCGTCGACTCTTGCTGTTGAAATTAGCTTTGCGGCTGAAACGGAGTCGACTCTTGCTGTTCAAATGGTTGCTGTGAATTCAGTTCCTCCACGTGTGCCGGACTGTCCATCATGTCTTGCAACAATTCTAATTGATGTTGAGGATTAATTCCAACCTCAATCTCATCGTCACTTTGCTCATCGTCACTTTCCTCCGCATTAGGTATTTCCTCACTATCGTTGGGTGATGTCACTATATAATTCGGATAATCCGGATCATCCATAGCAGTCCTTTGCCTATAATTTGGTGCAACCACCACATTCTCCCTATAGTAGAAATTAGGATGTTTTAACTACTACACATCAAATAGCACTATTGATGTTAAAAAAATAGACGTACCGATAGTAATCAACTGCACCGAAACTTGAGGAAGGTCCATCTCTTTGAGTTGTTGGATAGGCTGAGGATGTTCCAACCTGATTCCTCCATCCCGATTGAGGAGACCGTCCGATATGATCCATATCAGGTGTATAGCCCCTAAATAATATAATCGACATCATTAGCAGTATTCAAGTGCCACTACACATAATCATGATGATGATGATGATGATGATGATGTAAAAAATGAATATTTACCACTGCCCGTCAAATTGCTGACTTAATCTATCCAGAGGCATTTGGCTAGTCAAGATGCTTTCATACGTACTCATATCAGGGTAATTGTGTTGATAAGTAGGTTCCGCTTGAGTGACTTCGACCTGAATTATAGACGGGGCTTCCCGACGAGGGCTATTTCGGGCTTCCTGAGGAGCCCTAGACATGAATTCAAGTCGATTAATGGGCACCTTTTCGATATACATTTCAAGGACGTTTAAAGTTATGCATCGCCTATAATCATACGGCGCCTTCAAATAATCAGTCAAAGAATCATCGTCTTGAATGTACCACTGTCCATAACTAGTTACACCTTGCGGCGTAAATGACACTGGATATTTTTCAATTATACTTAGATCAAAATCACTTCTACTAACTTGTAGTCTATTATACAAGGCTTGGAGTAGTTTTGAGAATTTTAAGTCAAGTGGAAACTTAACATGATATTTTGGGGGAGAATCGTAGCGCAAATTATTTTCCTCGAATAAAATTTATCCGTCCCAGAATAAAGAAACTTTAATTCTTGGAACATCTGTCATATTTTGAATAACTGAGGAGGAATACAGAATGATAAAACTAGTTGAAACTGAAAATTTTATGCTTTTTTGCCTTATACAGAATGATAAAACTAATTAAAACTCGGTATTAATAGGACTAACGCATGCATGCAATTACAGTGTTTTGCAGTGTTACGTCGAATCAAATAATGTGTGGAGAAACGAATAACGCATTAATTTACTACGTTATAGTACTATAACGCAGTAAATTAATGCGTTATTGAGGCGTTGTGTCATAATAACGCTGTAAAATCATGCGTTATACTATATAACGCATGATTTAACTGCGCTATGCGGCTGAACAACCATCACCTCACCTGCCAAAATAGTTCGAATCAAACTTTATATAATGTAATTTGACGACTAACTGTTACAAACGCAACATTCCACACAAAATTGAGTTAAGATGTCATTTTTTGATCAATTTAGAGATATGAATCGTGTTATATCGTTCACTCCAACAAACATCTTTGAAGCAATGGGTAGGACATGGGAACTAAGTGATGATGATTTTCATTACTCAAATAACCCTAACGACAGATTCAATCGAGAATATAATAATAAAATGAGAGAGGAGTGGGATTGGCGTGTTAGGGAAGCTGAAGCACTGGAGCACAAGTTAGCGTCAGTAGGGCTTAAACGCCCAAAAAAACGTGCTATGTCAATGCCTCGCGAAACTCCAAAAGAGTTTAATTTGGCTCTTAATCGTTTTCGCGAAGAGAACAATCGGATGCAAATACGTTACCATAGGGTAGAATATGGTATACATGGTAGCACAAGATTTAGATCCAAGTGGGATTCGGACTATGAAATGTCCGATGAAGATTAATATTTTTCTTACAAGAAGGTAAGTAGGTAGGGTCATTAAGACCCTCCCCCCCCCCCCCCAGAGGGTTCTTGGGGGTTTGCAACTATATAAATAGCCCTTTCTTTTCTTAATAGACTACACCATATTATTCAATGTCAAGCAGTAGAAAATCACCTTGGTCTTTACTCCTTCCAAAAGAACCAAATAGCAGTGATGATGAAAGTTCAAATCATAGTAGTTTTTCGAGCGATACCAGTGATTTCAAACTAGATAAGCTAAATCTCCACCTTCTTATAGAGCGTAATGATGATTTCTGCAGTGTGAAATATTTAGATCCGCGGGAATATTATTGCGATTTACGTCGAGAATGGTCACATCAGCTTGCCGAATCAGAACGTCTTGTTCGTGACTTGGAAAATCTCAACGCTCCAATCCCAACAAGGTACTCCTTAACCATGCTTCAAGTAGGTCCAGAAAGTTGTGAGTTTGCTGTGCAAAGAATTAGAAAGGAAAACAACAGAATGCTGGCAAGACGTTGTAGATTTTACATGCTAAAGTTGGCCGAAGAACAAGCATCATCAACTGGTAGAGAACTAACTGCTACTGAAAAAAGATGTGTTATGGATCACAAGGTAAGAATTTGGATCAATTGGTTTACTTTCTGTTGTTTGTAGGCCTGTAGTTTTCTTCCTTGGTTTGTTTTTTGTATTCGTCCTCTGCATATTAGAGAAAACTTATCAAGGGGAACAATCGCCGAAGGCTGCAAAAAAACTGCTTCATAGTGTCATCGTCGGCTAATTCTGAGGTAAGGAACGGATTTTTCACTTCCTGACAAAGCTATAGAATATTTTTTGTCTGGTTTTAATGTTCATATTGATGGTCTCCTCTTTTCACTCTATATAACAGGCCTTGAAAGGAAATCTTGCATTGCAAGAATCAAAGAGTTTCTTGAAGTAATTTTCAATTCGGTCAGTCGCTGTGATCTTTATGACTATATTATTTTCTTCAATTTTTTTGGTCACCTATTTTTTTATAGGACAGATAAAGTTCATGGGTGACCTGGTGTATCAGCATCCACCGTTACAATTCTTGAATCTTTTTATGTAATTGGTCAAATATTTATACAAATGGTTTATCCAAATTAAGGATGCATATGATTAAGACTACGTGTGTTCAATAATACTAAGAATCACTTATCACTAGATTATATATATGTCGTTGAGAAACTATTTGATCATTTTATCCTTAAAACATTTCTGCGAAACTTAATAATGAAATAAAGCAAAATTAAAAAAGGATGGCAAACATAATTCATACAAATATATTAGTATATGGACCGTAGTTGCTTCCACTTTAATAACTAAATCATGCCCTCCAAAAATGTTTTGGAGATTGTATTTGGATCATGGCTCTTATGCATATTTTCTTTTCAATGCAGGAGATATTATTTGGCCATAAACCTATCATTCGCTCAAATGCTAAAATTATATTGTTTATTGTTAGACAAAATAACATGTCATAGCAAGAATTAGCATCAAGACTTGCGTTTCAAAGAGAATTGCTGGGGAAGACAAAGGATATAAGGTCAGGAATTGGTAAATTTCATGAAAATTCATATCATTATTGAAGGAGCACACATAATGCACTAACAATAAACCCAGTTGAAGGATAAAGCATGCGTACTACAAATGAGATATTTAATCATGATACTTCATTGAATCTTTTAATATACAATTATCCTTTTGTCAACATACTCAATGCAACTTGATAACAAGAACAACAAAGTACTCAATGAAATCCCAAAGTGGGGTCTGGAGAGGGTACGTGGAGTGTACGCAAACCTTACCCCTACCTTGGGAGGTAGAGAGATTATTTCCGTAGACCCTCGGAAGTATTAAGAGTTATAAAAGTTAATTGTTCATGAAAATACCATTCAATTTTTTGTAGGGCTTATCTAGAAAATCTTATCTTTGAAGGATAAGAATAAATTGGATCTTAAAATCCTATACATTATTTTTCTAATTAAAAAAATTATGTTCCTAACAGTTCATAAACTGATATTATTTTGATATTGAGTTGGAATAAATTTCTTAACCTCTTTTATCTTCTCTTAGTAAGCTCGGATATTAACTTATTAAGTCAAGTGATGTGATAGAAAAAGCCACATGATAAAGTTAAAGCATTGTAATAATACCACATTTCATCCAATGCAGTGAATGCATCCGATTGTGAGTAAAATATGTTAACACTTGTCATTGATTTGTATATTTGTCTAAAATCGAGTTAGGCTTCGAACATTTCATAATATAGTTGGTTAAACATTTATGCTCTTTTGTTGTACTCCGTGCATTACGCGGGACATTTCCATTGAATGTCGTATAAATGGATTGAGTTACATATATAGAAGAGATTAGAGCAAACATGATCAAGTAACCTATTACTACTTCAAGTAGTTAAGTAGCTTCTCTATCCCCCTTTGCTCATACATGTTTAATCTGTTTATATGTATTTAAGAACAGAGAAGGGAATCTTAGACTTCTCTTTATTGGTAATGTTTCTCTATTTTTTTTTACTCTTTGATCTTCAACTTTTTGGTACTTGCACCTTTAGTTGCATTTCCAAAGATGATAACCAAGCTAATATTTGTGCAACTATTTTCTCCATTTCAAATTAAGTGAACTTTTAAAACTTTTTATTTGGTCCAAGATAAGTGAATTGTTCAAAATCTAAGAGGTTATTAATTAAATATTTCCAAAGTTATCCTTATTTTCAATAGTTTTTTCATATCCCAACACTTACTGTTTCAATCTTTACGAAAAATTTAGGGAAACACATAGGGTAATTTAGCCAAATGACCATTTCATTAATGGTATTAATTAGATTTTTTAAGGGGTCTGTCTGTAACACCCCGCATCTTGGAGCTGAGTTTAAGCTTATATCATTAGAGTTCTAGTGGGTTGATAGGCCTATTTCGGGCAGCGATAACTCCTTGATCCGTTGCGAATCAGGAAGAACTTCCCTGATGAAAGTTGTAGCCCTATTAAATAGCTTTCCAACGGTATATTATGGGGATTAAACGGACATCTGTGCAAAGAGTTATGCCCATTTGACTGAAGCCTGTTCGCTGGAAAATTTGTCTGCGTTACGGTGACGTTACGGACTGTAACTCGTGTTACGGGCCGTAACAGTAAGCCGTAACACAGAGAAAATTTCCAGAACCTCACTGGAAATTTCCTCCAAGATACGGTCCGTCCTTCGTGTTACGGACCGTAACAGTGGACCGTAACACAGGGAAAATTTCCAGAACCTTACTGGAAATTTTCACCAAGGTACGATACCAAGTTACGGTCCGTCCTTTGTGTTACGGGACCGTAACATGGGGCGTATCTTGGTCCGCAATTACGTTTCGGGTCACCTGACTTCGGAAGGCCATAACCCTATCATAACTTGGGAATTTGGGAAAACCCAAAGAACGAAAGTTGTAGATAATTGAAATATCTTTCCAACCATAGGCTGTGGGTTCACAGGCGACGTCGGGATAGGGAGATATCGACGTTTTAAGACAGAAAGGTCCCAACCCATTTTCAAGTTGGGTCAAACCCATTTCCCCTTGGTATATAAGGGAAATGTAACCCTAGCAGCCCCATTTTTTCCCATAACTTTAGATTTTAGAGAGAGAAAGTGAGAGAGAGGGGAAATTAGAGAGAGAAAGTAGAAAATCAACCAAGTTTAAGGCCCCGAATCTCGAAGCTCATGAAGGATAAAGTGTAGTACAAGTTGTTGCCGTCATTTTAAGCCAAAGATCGGACTTAGGGGTGTTGATTTCGTGGTGACTACCCAAAAAGGTAATGTTTCTACTCCCTAATCATTTATAGTTGTGAATTGATGAATTCTTGGGAGAATAATAATTGGGTTTGTTGAAGAGAATTATATGAACTATGCTAGAGTTGTTGGATTGTTGACTTGGGATTGTTGTATTCATATGGGTGATGAAGAATGATGTTAATTGCATCTAATTGAGATTGTAGAAATAACTAGAAGTAATAGAATGAGGATTGGGTGAAGAAAACACCATTAATGAGGGTTATAGAGCTTCATGCCCACCAAGTGTTTGATAAAATGCTTAGATGAACAAAACATGGATATTGTTGCTAATATAGAATCTCTATGGCTTGTATTGCTATAAATTGAAGTTTGAAGGGATTGAAGGACATTGGGATACGCTCAAAAGCGGGAAGTTAAGGTATGTAGAACTTCCATCCACATGTGGGAATCTCTACGTTCTTCCCCATGATCCATTTCATAAAATCTATGAAGTTCAAATCCTAGGGCATTAAACCCAACATATTGGTAGCCCGTAATTATGTATGTATGTACATGAATTTCGTATCTATGTTCGTTATTGTATTCCTAATCTTCCATTACGGATATTAGGAATCCTAGCTAAATCCATGAATCATGAATTCTTCCTCATGTGTTCTCATTATATTCATATGAAACTGCATGAGTTATTTTGCAAGTTATAAACATGTTTTCAAGTCAACTACAAATATATGATTATGAACTATTGTATTATTCATAAATCAAGAACATGTTTACAAGCTATTTCATGAAACCATGTTTACAAGTTATTTCGTGAAATCATGATTCCAAGACAAGTACAAGTAAATTCACGAAAGTCATGGGCTTCTTAGCCAACTATATTATGTTCATGTTTTTGGGAGTTGCACGAATTACCGAGAAGGCTCAGATAGCCTGAAACTATGTAGCCACCATAGGATAAGGATCGCTCCGCCCAGTTAGGACGATACCTTAATTTCACACTGAATGGTTCCATCAGGTACGTTACTACCTTATACCCTGGCAAGGTATAGGGGCTTTGCTGGTCCGGCGAGGTACCAGACTCCACGTATCCACGTGGTGATATCATGTGTCGGTTTATGAAATGCTCTCCCTACTTATCATGTTTTACTCATGTTATATATATATATGTACTCATGCTCATGCTCATGTTCATGTCCAAGTTTTCAGTTTCAGTTCTTATCATGTTATTCCATGTCCCATGTTGTTTCTTCCGGTTGCTTTACATACCAGTACATTCAATGTGCTGACGTCCCCTTTTTATTTCCCGGGGGCCTGTATTTCACGATGCAGGTACGGATTTATAGGACGACGCTTCTGATCATTAGGATTCGCTCGTACCAGCTTATTGGTGAGCCCCATCTCATTCGGGGTTTAAACATTGTATTTCTCTATTTAGTTTTGCATCTAAAGGTATGCTGGGGGCCTTGTCCCAGTAATTATGTTTTCCAGTCAGACTCATGATAGAGGTTTCATAGACTAGACAAGTCAGTTATGTCATGTTAGACATTTGGAGTCGTATAGCCATTTTGGCTTACTCATGTTTAAACAAGTACTTTATTAAGTATTATGACTTAATACGTTTTATAAAGGCTCATCATGCATTCACGTTATATTCCGCTTATGTTATGCATCATGAAGATTCAGCAAGTCATGTGGTTCGCTCGGTCACATGCAGTCAGGCACCGAGTGCCGTGTTACGTCCAGGCCATGGTTCGGGGCGTGACAAAGCTTGGTATCAGAGCCTAGGTTCAAGGATCTTTAGGGAGTCTATGAAACCGTGTCTAGTGAGGTCTCTTTTATATGTGTGAGGGCCCCACACATATAAACAGTTGACCACCAAGACATTCAGGATTGTCTCATTTCTTTCATATTCTAGATCGTGCAGTTAGAGCAGTATTTTTAGGATGGCTTCCTAATTCGTGCGTGTACGTGTTTTCAAAAAATGCCTTACAAAAGAACTTACAAGAAGAAAAACACAGCCACCAGCCAAAGGGATGCCGCCGAAGTAGCTCACGAAGATACTGTTCCGACTCAGGCAACAGCTCCAACCGCCTCTACCGTTACACCTCCTAGTGCTTCAGATAGGGATGTTAGGAGTGCTATCAACATGCTCACCCAGCTGGTAGCAGCTCAGGCCCAACGTCAGGAATCTGGGTCAAGTTCAGGAGGTAATGGAGAGTCTTCTAAGGCGAAGGATTTTCTCAGAATGAATCCCCCAGTATTCACGGGGACGAAGAAAGATGAAGACCATCAGGACTACATTGATGCTCTCCAAAAGATCTTCAGGATTATGACAGTTACCGAAACCGAAGCAGCTACTTTTGGAGCTCATCAGCTACAGAGCATTGCTAACACGTGGTATGAATCTTGGGAATTGTCCCGAGGTGAGAATGCGCCTGATGCTATATGGGATGAATTTGCTAGCGCATTCCTAGACCACTTTATGCCAGTAGAGCTCAGAGAGGCTAAGGCTGAACAGTTCCTGAAGCTCAAACAAAATGGCAGGCCAGTTCAAGAATACTATTTGGAGCTCATTAGCCTGGCGAAGCATGCCCCACACATGGTACCTGATATGAGGGCAAGAGTGAGAAGATTCGTTGGAGGTCTTGATTCTCATTTGTACGATGGAGCCAATATTGTTGCACAGAATGGGACAATGACTATTTTCAAGATGGTTGATTTTGTACAGGGCAAGGAGACAAGGCTAAAGGAGGAAGAAACCTTACAAAAAGAGAAAGACAAGGACTTCAACAAGAGGGTTAAGTCTACCGGACAGTTCAGCGGGAACCGAAACAGGAACTTCTTTAAGAACAGGTCAGCAGTACCTGCTCCGCCCACAGCAAGTGCCCCACTTCCTAAGTTCCGCAATGATAAGAAGCCGAATTGCAGGCCATCAAGCTCGTACTCTCAAGCTAGTGGGGGTCAGTCGACTTATACTTATCCGATGTGCGGCAAGTGTAATAAGAGACACTTAGGTAATTGTCGTGTGGGTACTGATGCCTGTTTTAGATGTGGTCAGAAGGGCCATTTTCAGAAAGACTGTCCATCAGCCAGGCAGGGTACTGGAGGTAATATGACGCAATCCATAAATTCAGCAGTCCCTCGAAATAATCAGGCCCAGCAGAGGAACAATGCAGCTAAGTCTGGAAACACAAGCGGGGGGCGAAACCACTTGTATGCATTGACATGCCGTCAGGATATAGAAGCTCGAGCAGATGTTGTTACAGCTACTCTAACAGTTTTCACTTTCGATGTATATGCCCTTATTGACCCAGGATCCATCCTATCTTATGTAACCCCTTTTGTTGCTAAGAAATTTGGTATTAAACCTGAAAAATTGTATGAACCCTTTGAGGTGTCCACCCCCGTTGGGGAATCACTCACAGTTAGACATATGTATAGGGGTTTCCCAGTTTTAGTCTATCACCGCAGAACCATAGCTGATTTAGCGGAATTAGAAATGGTAGACTTCGATGTGATCATGGGTATGGATTGGTTAGCTTCATGTTATGCCACGGTATGTTGTAGAACTAAGGTGGTAAGATTCGAGTTTCCTAATGAGCCAGTCATAGAATGGAAGGGTAATTCAGTAGTACCCAGGGGTAGATTCATTTCTTACCTAAAAGCCAGAAAAATGATTTCCAAAGGCTATATCTACCACCTAGTTCGAGTCAAGGATTCAGATGCTCAGACTCCAACTCTCCAATCTATTCCAATTGTAAGTGAATTTCCAGAAGTCTTCCCAGAAGATCTTCCAGGAGTCCCTCCTGACAGGGAGATCGAGTTTGGAATTGATTTACTTCCCGATACTCAACCGATATCTATTCCGTCATACAAAATGGCTCCAGCAGAGTTAAAAGAGTTAAAAGCCCAGTTGAAAGATCTACTGGATAAAGAGTTTATTAGGCCTAGTGTTTCGCCCTGGGGTGCACCAGTTTTATTTGTCCGAAAGAAGGATGGTTCCTTACGTATGTGTATAGATTACCGTCAGCTAAACAAGGTCACCATTAAGAACAAGTACCCTCTTCCTAGAATCGATGACTTATTTGATCAGCTGCAAGGCGCCCAATGTTATTCCAAGATTGACCTCAGAACAGGCTATCATCAGTTGAAGGTTAAGGAAGCTGATATTCCGAAGACAGCTTTCAGGACCCGTTATGGCCATTTTGAATTTCTTGTTATGTCATTTGGGTTGACAAATGCGCCAGCTGCTTTCATGGATCTTATGAACAGGGTCTTCAAGCCTTATCTCGATTTATTCGTCATTGTCTTCATTGACGATATTTTGGTGTATTCCCGTAATGAGGCTGATCATGACATCTCAGAATAGTGTTGCAAACTCTTAAAGATCGCAAACTTTTTGTAAAATTCTCAAAGTGTGAGTTTTGGCTTAAATCAGTGGCATTCTTAGGCCATGTGATCTCGGGTGATGGTGTTAAAGTTGATTCTCAAAAGATTGACGCCGTAAAGAGTTGGCCCAGACCCACCTCAGTTTCTGATGAAAGAATTTTCTTGGGTCTGGCAGGCTATTATCGATGCTTCCTAGAAGGATTTTCTTCTATCTCTGCTCCGTTGACTAAGTTGACTCGGAAGAAAGTTAAGTTCCAATGGTCAGATGCTTGTGAGAGAAGCTTTGAAGAGTTGAAGAAAAGATTGACTTCTGCTCCAGTTTTGACTCTGCCAGAGGGAACTGAAGGATTCGTGGTTTACTGTGATGCTTCGGGAGTTGGTCTCAGATGCGTCTTAATGCAGCATGGTAAGGTTGTAGCTTATGCATCTCGTCAGCTCAAGGTTCACGAAAGGAATTATCCGACTCATGACTTAGAGTTGGCAGCTGTAGTTTTTGCACTTAAGATATGGCGACATTATTTGTATGGGGTGCACGTTGATATTTTCACAGATCATAAAAGCCTGCAGTATATCTTCAAGCAAATGGAGCTAAATCTGAGACAGAGGAGGTGGCTCGAATTGCTTAAGGATTATGATGTGGATATTCTTTATCATCCGGGAAAAGCGAATGTTGTAACTGATGCTCTTAGTCGGCATTCCATGGGGAGTTTAGCCCACGTGGACGCGGATAAGAGAAGTATGACAAAGGAAGTTCACCGTTTGGCCAATCTTGGAGTTCGACTTTTGGAATCCGAGGATGGTGGTGTGGTTGTTCAGAATAGTGCTCTTTCCTCTTTAGTCGTGGAAGTCAAGGAGAAACAATTTAGTGATCCCTATTTATTGCAGCTGAAGGAGGGGATTCACAAGCATAAGACAACGGCTTTTGAACAAGGGGGAGATGATGGTACCTTGAGGTACCAAGGCAGATTATATGTCCCAGATGTAGATGGACTCAGAGAGCGAATCATGTCGAAAGCTCACAATTCCAGATATTACATTCACCCAGGTTCCACTTGTTATATCCCGTATTTTTGAACCTCGGAGCATCTGCTGGGGTGGGGCCCACATACCGAGATTTTTTTTGGAACATCTGAAAAGTCATATGAATCACATATGTAAAGTTAAACACAACTCATGAAGTACCTTTGGACCAAATCAAAGTGGAAACCCTCCAAACGAATATTTTTAAGAAAACGTTTTCGGGTGACCTGACTTTGGGGGGCAAAAACTGTATTGTAAGTTTGGAATTTCGAAAATACCTTGAAATAGAAGTTGTAGATAATTGAATTAGCTTTCCATCCATAGGTCGTGGGTTCCCAGGTGACGTCGGTACAAGGAGATATGAACGTTTTAAGGTCGAAAGGTCAGTGGGCTAGGCCCAACTCGGGACCAACCGAGTTGGCCCAAAAAAAAATGAAAAAAAAAATTCAGGCCCAAGTGAGGAGCCATTCGGCCATGGTCCATAAAAAGGATCCAAGCCCATGGAATTAAGTCATGTGGTCAATGAATAAAAGACCACTTAATCATCCAAATTCCATAGAACTTTCAAGAGAAAGAATAGGAGGAAAAACAAGAGAAAAACAAGAACAAAAAGAGGGCATTTCGGGTTTGGCCATAGAAAAATCACCCCTCAAAATCTTGCCTCTAAAATTATTTTCTTGTTGAATTCCTACTAAATTAAGTGTCCTCTACAACTTGGTGTAATTGTTTTGGAAGAAGGAGCACTTATTTCTTCAAGTTGACAACTTGTTCAAGTGAAGAAGTTTGTAGAAAAAGGTAAGAATCAATTCCTTTTTCTTATGTTATGAAGGTTTGTTTATGTTGTGGTATGTGGAAATGAGTAGAAATTATGGAAATAAGGAAGTTTGCAAAGTGGGTATGTATATATATATGTAGCCATGGGTGTATATATGTTGTATACATATATGAGTTGAATTTTATGTTGCATTCTAGTTGTGGTTATGATGGAAATCATATTGGGAATGAAAGTTGAATGAATTTTGGTTGAAGTTGGAATGTAGATGATTATGTCACTTTAGAATAATTTTGTGATATTATGGAAATGAAGTTGTTAAGATGTGAATTATGATTATGGTTGATGAATTTGGAAGTTGGAAACTTGTTATGAAGTTGTATGCCAAAGATTTGATGTTTTGCATAAGTTATGATTTTGGCGGAAGATTGTATATCATGTATATCGAGTGTATATCTTAAGGAAAACGATATGAAATGTTTCTAGAACTATATTGTGATGATCATGATGGTTGTTGAATATGAAATTATTGATCTTAGTTGAAAGTTGGGTTGAATTGAAGATTATGTCAACTTGTGAGAAAAATGACTAGTTGAAGGATATTTGTGTTTTTAATGTTCATTGTTGATATTGTTGTTGTCGTTTGGGTTGTTGTTGATGATTTATAGCCGAGTTGAATTCTCGGGGTGTCATATGTATAGGGGAAGTGCTGCCGAAATTTCGGTAGCCAAATATGCTTAAAGTTGAAATAATGGCATTAATAATTCACAATTGGTAAACTTGACCAATTGCAGTTTTTCGACGAAACGGGAAGTGAGTTTGGAAAGGCTTAAGGAGCGCGAAAGGTATGTAAAGCAACCCCAATTCTTCCCTTGGCATGCCCCTAGTGTGTTAGGGTCGGATCCGGGCCTCGAAGGACCTCTTGGCCCTCGGAATCAGCAAGACAAAATTTCAGTTTTTCCTTCAGTAGAATTGAACCATTTTGATACGCTTTTTATGAAATTATGCAATTTTGCTCTAAATTATTCAGAAAGTCATAGAATGTTTGTATAACCTTTTTAGGTGATACTATATGCTTAGAGGGCACAATTTGAGCCCGCCGCCTTGTTTGTCCCAAGGCGGGCCCGCTATTTACGGTTTTGCCCCTAATGTGTTAAAGCTTCCTTTTTAAGCGATTTTTGAAAGAAATGTTTTAATTACCCTACTAATCACTTAACGAATATTATTTTAAATATTCTGTTAAATATTATAAATTATTTTGACACTCGGAATGACTTCGGGAAAGTTATACTTCTGTAATTTATTATGATATCTGAAATACATTTATTATGATTCCGTCCGACCCCATTGGATTTGTTTGTCTTCGATACGCTTCATCGAGTCTTTGAAAACATTTATTATATTTTTAAATTGCATTAGTCTCTCACTACTCCACTCGTGGATGTCCCAATGTTTCCCACACTGAGCCCGGGCCAGGATATGTTGTCAAGCGTAATTCTCTGCATTGTTCGCCGCGTCCCGATGTGAGGGGGCAGGTATACGCGTACATGGGTCTGTGGAGTATGATGTGCCATGTCCGCCTATTCTGATCTGATCTGTATGACCATTTTGATATGACATTATATGATACGGGGCCACGCCCCTTTTTCTGATTCCTCTGTATAGTGGCACCAGCGTCGGGAGGGTGGCCACATTCTGTCTGTCGAGTCCCGTGTCAGGGACCGGATATGATATGATATGACATATGTTTCTGTACGCATTCTGTCTGTTTTGGAAATATGCATTTGACACTCTGGATTCTGTACTCATTTTCTGTAACCATTATGATTTGACTTCTGTGATTCCGCTTTACATATTCGGTACATATTTCGTACTGACCCCCTTTCTTCGGGGGCTGCATTTTCATGCCGCGCAGGTACTGACGACAGGTTCGCTGATCCACACGTTTAGGATCCTATTTCTGCTATTTGGGGCGCTCTCTTCTACAGAGCCCATCTTTTGGTACAGTCTGTCACTGCTATCTGGATATGTACTTTGTTCAGGGTATGACGGGGCCCTGTCCCGTCTTATGATTATGATATGTTCTGTAGAGGTCTGTGGATACATCTATGTGGGTTCTGTACATATGTTTGGGATATTCTGTTCTGTGATGGCCTTATCGGCCTATGTGTGCCAAGTCTGCTTTTCTGCTAAGTTCTGTAGCGACCACTAATATTATTATTATATTATTATTCTGTTAATATGCTAATTTGGGGTATCGGGTACGTATAGGTGCCCAGCTCGGGCACTGGTTGCGGCCCACGGGGTTGGGTCGTGACAAAAGTGGTATCAGAGCGGTTCGTCCTCGGAATGTCCACAGACCGTGTCTAGTAGAGTCTTGTTTATCGGTGTGTTGTGCACCACACCTATAAACAGGAGGCTACAGGGCATTTAGGATACTACCCTTCTTTCTGTCTTAGATCGTGCGATAGAGCTGTGTTATCAGGATGACCCCTTCCTAACGAGTGGCTATATTTGCAGATATGCCTCCAAAAAAGGCGACAGCGGCCCAAAAGGCCAAGTCAGTTGCCGTAGGAGAGACTAGCCGGGTCCAGAGGACTACCAGGGCCCAGGTATATATTGCTCCGGAGACTTTGCCCCAGACAGAGGGTTCTTCTACACCGCCACTCGTGGAGGAGATTGGGGCAGCCGTAGCTGCAGATCGGGGGACGGCTCCACTGCCAGCTCCCGCAGTTCCAGTACCTGAGCCTCCAGCTCCACGGCTAGGCACTGAGGATCAGTCTATGAGGGAGGCAGTCCAGTTGCTGACTAGACTTGTGGCAGGGCAGGTTCAGGGGCATGGACTGGGAGGTGACCGGGCAGTCAGGCGTGATAGTTCGAGAGCCCGTGAGTTTTTGACTTGTAACCCTCCAGAGTTCTTCGGGACAAAGCCCGAGGAGGATCCTGAGGAGTTTATTAGGAAGATGCGACGCACTCTAGATTTGATTAATGCTTCCGAGACAGAGTCAGTCGCGTTAGATTCGTACCGGTTATATGATGTGGCGGCAAACTGGTACGAGTCATGGGGGCTATCCAGGGGGGACGGCGCTCCTCCAGCAGTTTGGGGCGATTTTTCTCAGGTATTTCTTGGACACTTTCTGCCCCCAGAGTTGCGACGAGCCAGATCTGATAGATTCTTATTATTGAGGCAGAAGGGCCGCAGTATTCGGGACTATAGTTTGGAGTTTGATTCCTTGGCCCGATATGCACCTACTGTGGTGGCTACTATGGCGGACCGGATGCATAGATATATTATGGGGCTGGATCGGTATTTTGTTGATAGCTGCTTAGTATTGGCTGCTCAGCCCGGTATGGACATTGCCCGTATCCAGGCCCATGCCCAGGGCATGGAGGATCGGGGCAGAGGAGGACATCAGCCTGACAGGGGCCAGGATCGGAGACAGCCCAAGAGGGCCAGGTCATCTGGAGACTTTCGGGGCAGACAGCCGCACCAGCCTAGCAGATTTTCATCTCAGCCGGCGCAGAGCGCGCCTCCCCAGCCTGCAGGTCGCAGATTCGATAGCCCAGGGTATTCAGGAGCAGGCCAGAGCTCCAGGGCTTCAGGTTCGCGGACAGATAGGGGTTCTGGTCAGATGAGGCCACCCAGGGTTCAGTGTTCTTTTTGCGGCAGATACCATACGGGAGAGTGCTACAGAGCCACCAGTGCATGTTTTTCTTGTGGCCGTCAGGGACATTCTGTGAGAGATTGCCCGTATAAGGGTAGTTCGGGTGGTGCAGCGCAGCCTACCGGATCAGCCGCTGGGTCTTCATCTTCGTCAGTGGCTATGCGCCCTACGGGGCAGGGTATTTCGGCACCAGCGGGTCGCGGCAGAGGCCGTGGTGGAGCTTCTGGTATTAGCGGTCCTTCGAACCGTATTTATACTTTGGCCAGCCGCCAGGATCAGGAGGCATCTCCTAATGTCGTTACAGGTACTTTATTGGTCTTCTCTCGGTCAGTGTATGCATTAATTGATCCAGGTTCAACTTTATCATATATTTCACCTCTTGTTGCCGGTAAAATTGGTATTATGTCTGAACCTATCGAGCCATTTGAGGTAGCCACACCGATAGGGGACTTTATTGTAGAGAAACAGGTTTATAAAGACTGTTCTGTGATTGTATGTGGCCGTGATACTAAGGCAGATCTGGTAGAGTTAGATATGACTGAATTTGATGTTATTATGGGTATGGACTGGCTAGCTTCCTGTTATGCTAATGTTGACTGCCAGAATAAGGTGGTTCGCTTCCAGTTTCCCGGGGAGCCAGTTTTAGATTGGGCTGGAAATACAGCATCGCCGAAAGGTAAGTTTATTTCATACCTTAAGGCAAAGAAAATTATTAGAAAGGGTTATATCTATCATCTGGTACGGGTGCAAGACTTGGACGCAGAGACGCCGACACTTCAGTCAGTCCCCGTGGTTAATGAGTTTCCAGATGTTTTCCCCGACGAGCTTCCAGGTCTTCCTCCAGAGCGGGAGATAGATTTCTCTATTGATTTACTCCCAGACAATCAGCCTATCTCTATTCCTCCGTATAGAATGGCGCCTGCAGAATTAAAGGAGTTGAAGGAGCAGCTGAAAGATTTGTTGGATAAGGGCTTCATCAGACCCAGTACTTCACCTTGGGGAGCCCCGGTATTATTTGTGCGTAAGAAGGACGGGTCGCTGCGTATGTGTATTGATTATCGGCAGCTGAATAAGGTAACTATAAAGAATAAATACCCCCTCCCCAGGATTGATGATTTGTTTGATCAGCTGCAGGGCGCTAAGTGTTTTTCGAAGATAGATCTTCGATCCGGTTACCACCAGGTGCGAGTACGAGAGGCCGATATCCCTAAGACAGCTTTCCGGACCCGATATGGGCATTACGAGTTCAGGGTTATGTCTTTTGGGCTTACTAATGCCCCCGCAGTATTCATGGATTTGATGAACCGGGTATTCAGGCCATTCTTGGATATGTTTGTAATTGTATTCATTGATGATATCCTGGTTTATTCTCGGTCTGAGGCGGAGCACGCAGATCATCTGAGATCGGTATTAGGGGTACTCCGGCATCAGAAATTATATGCGAAATTTTCTAAGTGTGAATTCTGGCTGTCTTCAGTGGCTTTCTTGGGGCATGTTATTGCAGCTGATGGTGTCCGGGTGGACACACAGAAGATTGAGGCCGTGAAGAATTGGCCCAGACCTATGACGCCCACAGAGGTACGCAGTTTCCTGGGGTTAGCAGGCTATTACAGGAGATTTGTGGAGAAGTTTGCTTCGATTTCAGCGCCTTTGACAAGGCTGACTCAGAAGGGAGCTAAGTTCCTGTGGTCTGACGCTTGTCAACGGAGCTTCCAGTTGCTGAAGGAGAAGCTGACTACAGCCCCAGTTCTGACTCTTCCAGAGGGACCAGACGGGTATGTTATTTATTGTGACGCTTCTGGCATGGGGTTGGGCTGTGTATTGATGCAGCATGGCAGAGTTATAGCGTATGCTTCCCGGCAGCTCAAGAAGCATGAGAAGAATTATCCTACCCACGATCTAGAGCTCGCAGCGGTAATTCATGCTCTGAAGATATGGAGACACTATTTATATGGCGTTCATGTGGATATCTATACTGATCATAAGAGTCTCCAGTATATTTTCAGGCAGAGAGAGCTTAATTTGCGACAGCGGAGGTGGCTGGAGCTTCTGAAAGATTATGACGTAGATATTCTGTATCATCCGGGTAAGGCTAATGTTGTTGCCGATGCGCTCAATCGGAAGTCTATGGGCAGTTTAGCCGATTTACAGCCAGACAGGAGAGAGATAGCCCGTGATATTCAGCAGTTGGCTAGTCTCGGGGTTCGTCTGGCCGATTCTGGAGATACACGGATTTCTGTTCGAGGGGTTTCTGAGTCATCCCTCAGGGACGATATTAAGCGGCGTCAATACGAAGATCCTGTCTTAGCTCAGTACAGGGACACAACCAATGATAAGGAGAGGACTCCGTTCGAGTTTTCACCGGACGGTACTTTGTTATACAGAGGCAGGTTGTGTGTACCTGATATTGCAGGCCTTCGGCAGCAGGTTATGAGCGAGGCACATTATGCTCGCTATTCGGTCCATCCTGGGTCTACGAAGATGTACCATGATCTCCGATGCTTATACTGGTGGGACGGCATGAAGCGGGATATTGCAGAGTTCGTCGCCCAGTGCCCTAATTGTCAGCAGGTCAAGATTGAGCATCAGAAGCCAGGTGGACTGTTGCAGGAGATGGAAATCCCGACTTGGAAGTGGGAGGTTATTAATATGGACTTCATTACAGGTTTGCCTCGCACTCCACGGAAGTATGATTCCATCTGGGTCGTTGTTGATAGGCTGACGAAATCAACCCATTTTCTTCCCGTCAGGACTACTTATTCCGCCGAGGATTATGCCAGGCTCTATATTAGAGAGATTGTGAAGCTTCACGGAGTTCCTATATCTATTATTTCTGACAGAGGCGCCCAGTTTACGGCGCGTTTCTGGAGGTCGTTTCAGGAGGGTCTAGGGACTCAGGTGAGTCTGACCACAGCCTTTCATCCTCAGAGCGACGGACAGGCTGAGCGCACTATACAGACACTGGGGGATATGTTGCGGGCCTGCGTTATTAATTTCAGAGGCAGCTGGGATGATCACTTGCCATTGATTGAGTTTGCATATAATAACAATTACCATTCCAGCATCCAGATGGCTCCGTACGAGGCTCTATATGGCAGGAAATGCAGATCGCCGATTGGCTGGTTTGATATTGGCGAGTCAGAGTTGATTGGCCCAGATATGGTCCAGCAGGCCGTGGACAAGGTAAAACTTATTCGGGAGCGACTGTTGGCAGCCCAGAGTCGACAGAAGTCATACGCGGATAAACGGCGTCGACCGTTGGAGTTTCAGGTAGGCGATTGGGTATTCCTGAAGGTATCGCCTATGAAAGGCGTGATGCGGTTCGGCAAAAAGGGTAAGCTCAGTCCGCGTTATATTGGGCCTTATCAGATTGTTCAAAAAATTGGAAATGTCGCCTATGAGCTAGATTTGCCATCTGATTTGGAAGCGGTACATCCGGTATTTCATGTCTCTATGCTTCGTAAATGCGTCGGTGACCCTTCTAGAATATTTCCTGCTGATGATATTCAGGTGATGGAGCAACTATCGTACGAGGAGCAGCCCGTATCTATTTTGGATCGTCAGGTAAGGAGGCTTCGGAATAAAGATGTAGCCTCTGTTAAGGTACTGTGGTGGAACGATAATAGGGAGGAAATGACATGGGAGGCCGAAGAGGAAATGAAGAAGAAATATCCTCATTTGTTCTCTATACCCACAGGTAACCTTAAATCCCTGCTTTAATTTATTCCAATATCAATTGTGTGTCATATGTGATGTCTGTAAACATGAACTCCCCCAAAGTATTTTCAAACCCTATGAGATTAATTTAACATTCGAGGACGAATGTTCTAAAGGGGGGGAGGATGTTATATCCCGTATTTTTGAACCTCGGAGCATCTGCTGGGGTGGGGCCCACATACCGAGATTTTTTTTGGAACATCTGAAAAGTCATATGAATCACATATGTAAAGTTAAACACAACTCATGAAGTACCTTTGGACCAAATCAAAGTGGAAACCCTCCAAACGAATATTTTTAAGAAAACGTTTTCGGGTGACCTGACTTTGGGGGGGCAAAAACTGTATTGTAAGTTTGGAATTTCGAAAATACCTTGAAATAGAAGTTGTAGATAATTGAATTAGCTTTCCATCCATAGGTCGTGGGTTCCCAGGTGACGTCGGTACAAGGAGATATGAACGTTTTAAGGTCGAAAGGTCAGTGGGCTAGGCCCAACTCGGGACCAACCGAGTTGGCCCAAAAAAAAATGAAAAAAAAAATTCAGGCCCAAGTGAGGAGCCATTCGGCCATGGTCCATAAAAAGGATCCAAGCCCATGGAATTAAGTCATGTGGTCAATGAATAAAAGACCACTTAATCATCCAAATTCCATAGAACTTTCAAGAGAAAGAATAGGAGGAAAAACAAGAGAAAAACAAGAACAAAAAGAGGGCATTTCGGGTTTGGCCATAGAAAAATCACCCCTCAAAATCTTGCCTCTAAAATTATTTTCTTGTTGAATTCCTACTAAATTAAGTGTCCTCTACAACTTGGTGTAATTGTTTTGGAAGAAGGAGCACTTATTTCTTCAAGTTGACAACTTGTTCAAGTGAAGAAGTTTGTAGAAAAAGGTAAGAATCAATTCCTTTTTCTTATGTTATGAAGGTTTGTTTATGTTGTGGTATGTGGAAATGAGTAGAAATTATGGAAATAAGGAAGTTTGCAAAGTGGGTATGTATATATATATGTAGCCATGGGTGTATATATGTTGTATACATATATGAGTTGAATTTTATGTTGCATTCTAGTTGTGGTTATGATGGAAATCATATTGGGAATGAAAGTTGAATGAATTTTGGTTGAAGTTGGAATGTAGATGATTATGTCACTTTAGAATAATTTTGTGATATTATGGAAATGAAGTTGTTAAGATGTGAATTATGATTATGGTTGATGAATTTGGAAGTTGGAAACTTGTTATGAAGTTGTATGCCAAAGATTTGATGTTTTGCATAAGTTATGATTTTGGCGGAAGATTGTATATCATGTATATCGAGTGTATATCTTAAGGAAAACGATATGAAATGTTTCTAGAACTATATGGTGATGATCATGATGGTTGTTGAATATGAAATTATTGATCTTAGTTGAAAGTTGGGTTGAATTGAAGATTATGTCAACTTGTGAGAAAAATGACTAGTTGAAGGATATTTGTGTTTTTAATGTTCATTGTTGATATTGTTGTTGTCGTTTGGGTTGTTGTTGATGATTTATAGCCGAGTTGAATTCTCGGGGTGTCATATGTATAGGGGAAGTGCTGCCGAAATTTCGGTAGCCAAATATGCTTAAAGTTGAAATAATGGCATTAATAATTCACAATTGGTAAACTTGACCAATTGCAGTTTTTCGACGAAACGGGAAGTGAGTTTGGAAAGGCTTAAGGAGCGCGAAAGGTATGTAAAGCAACCCCAATTCTTCCCTTGGCATGCCCCTAGTGTGTTAGGGTCGGATCCGGGCCTCGAAGGACCTCTTGGCCCTCGGAATCAGCAAGACAAAATTTCAGTTTTTCCTTCAGTAGAATTGAACCATTTTGATACGCTTTTTATGAAATTATGCAATTTTGCTCTAAATTATTCAGAAAGTCATAGAATGTTTGTATAACCTTTTTAGGTGATACTATATGCTTAGAGGGCACAATTTGAGCCCGCCGCCTTGTTTGTCCCAAGGCGGGCCCGCTATTTACGGTTTTGCCCCTAATGTGTTAAAGCTTCCTTTTTAAGCGATTTTTGAAAGAAATGTTTTAATTACCCTACTAATCACTTAACGAATATTATTTTAAATATTCTGTTAAATATTATAAATTATTTTGACACTCGGAATGACTTCGGGAAAGTTATACTTCTGTAATTTATTATGATATCTGAAATACATTTATTATGATTCCGTCCGACCCCATTGGATTTGTTTGTCTTCGATACGCTTCATCGAGTCTTTGAAAACATTTATTATATTTTTAAATTGCATTAGTCTCTCACTACTCCACTCGTGGATGTCCCAATGTTTCCCACACTGAGCCCGGGCCAGGATATGTTGTCAAGCGTAATTCTCTGCATTGTTCGCCGCGTCCCGATGTGAGGGGGCAGGTATACGCGTACATGGGTCTGTGGAGTATGATGTGCCATGTCCGCCTATTCTGATCTGATCTGTATGACCATTTTGATATGACATTATATGATACGGGGCCACGCCCCTTTTTCTGATTCCTCTGTATAGTGGCACCAGCGTCGGGAGGGTGGCCACATTCTGTCTGTCGAGTCCCGTGTCAGGGACCGGATATGATATGATATGACATATGTTTCTGTACGCATTCTGTCTGTTTTGGAAATATGCATTTGACACTCTGGATTCTGTACTCATTTTCTGTAACCATTATGATTTGACTTCTGTGATTCCGCTTTACATATTCGGTACATATTTCGTACTGACCCCCTTTCTTCGGGGGCTGCATTTTCATGCCGCGCAGGTACTGACGACAGGTTCGCTGATCCACACGTTTAGGATCCTATTTCTGCTATTTGGGGCGCTCTCTTCTACAGAGCCCATCTTTTGGTACAGTCTGTCACTGCTATCTGGATATGTACTTTGTTCAGGGTATGACGGGGCCCTGTCCCGTCTTATGATTATGATATGTTCTGTAGAGGTCTGTGGATACATCTATGTGGGTTCTGTACATATGTTTGGGATATTCTGTTCTGTGATGGCCTTATCGGCCTATGTGTGCCAAGTCTGCTTTTCTGCTAAGTTCTGTAGCGACCACTAATATTATTATTATATTATTATTCTGTTAATATGCTAATTTGGGGTATCGGGTACGTATAGGTGCCCAGCTCGGGCACTGGTTGCGGCCCACGGGGTTGGGTCGTGACAAAAGTGGTATCAGAGCGGTTCGTCCTCGGAATGTCCACAGACCGTGTCTAGTAGAGTCTTGTTTATCGGTGTGTTGTGCACCACACCTATAAACAGGAGGCTACAGGGCATTTAGGATACTACCCTTCTTTCTGTCTTAGATCGTGCGATAGAGCTGTGTTATCAGGATGACCCCTTCCTAACGAGTGGCTATATTTGCAGATATGCCTCCAAAAAAGGCGACAGCGGCCCAAAAGGCCAAGTCAGTTGCCGTAGGAGAGACTAGCCGGGTCCAGAGGACTACCAGGGCCCAGGTATATATTGCTCCGGAGACTTTGCCCCAGACAGAGGGTTCTTCTACACCGCCACTCGTGGAGGAGATTGGGGCAGCCGTAGCTGCAGATCGGGGGACGGCTCCACTGCCAGCTCCCGCAGTTCCAGTACCTGAGCCTCCAGCTCCACGGCTAGGCACTGAGGATCAGTCTATGAGGGAGGCAGTCCAGTTGCTGACTAGACTTGTGGCAGGGCAGGTTCAGGGGCATGGACTGGGAGGTGACCGGGCAGTCAGGCGTGATAGTTCGAGAGCCCGTGAGTTTTTGACTTGTAACCCTCCAGAGTTCTTCGGGACAAAGCCCGAGGAGGATCCTGAGGAGTTTATTAGGAAGATGCGACGCACTCTAGATTTGATTAATGCTTCCGAGACAGAGTCAGTCGCGTTAGATTCGTACCGGTTATATGATGTGGCGGCAAACTGGTACGAGTCATGGGGGCTATCCAGGGGGGACGGCGCTCCTCCAGCAGTTTGGGGCGATTTTTCTCAGGTATTTCTTGGACACTTTCTGCCCCCAGAGTTGCGACGAGCCAGATCTGATAGATTCTTATTATTGAGGCAGAAGGGCCGCAGTATTCGGGACTATAGTTTGGAGTTTGATTCCTTGGCCCGATATGCACCTACTGTGGTGGCTACTATGGCGGACCGGATGCATAGATATATTATGGGGCTGGATCGGTATTTTGTTGATAGCTGCTTAGTATTGGCTGCTCAGCCCGGTATGGACATTGCCCGTATCCAGGCCCATGCCCAGGGCATGGAGGATCGGGGCAGAGGAGGACATCAGCCTGACAGGGGCCAGGATCGGAGACAGCCCAAGAGGGCCAGGTCATCTGGAGACTTTCGGGGCAGACAGCCGCACCAGCCTAGCAGATTTTCATCTCAGCCGGGCTGGTTGAATTAATTAGAATATGGGCTAATAGTTTGGCTGAAAATTGTTGATTTTCCTCCTCTATTTCAATTATTCTTGGGCTTCTAATTTAAGTACTAGTACAATATATACTATGTCAAGATAATTAATAATTAATATGTAGAAAAAATAAGGATTTTAGAAAGTGTTGTCTAGTAATTAATTTAACGAATCCGAACCCGAAGACGAAACGATGACTAACTGTTTAAAATTTATGATAAAGTAATGCTCATAATGCTGAAAATAAAAGTAGTGATATTAATAGTAGTAGCAATAAAATATCGTGAAAAATAAAGTATTTAGCTCCATCAGGTACGTTACTACCTTATACCCTGGCAAGGTATAGAGGCTCTGCTGGTCCGGCGAGGTACCAGACTCCAAATATCCACGTGGTGATATCATGTGTCGGTTTATGAAATGCTCTCCCTACTTATCATGTTTTAGTCATGTTATATATACATATATATATATATATATATATATATATATATATATATATATATATATATATATATATATATATATGTACTTATGCTCATGCTCATGCTCATGTTCATGTCCAAGTTTTTAGTTTCAGTTTTTATCATGTTATTCCATGTCCCATGTTGTTTCTTCCGGTTGCTTTACATACCAGTACATTCAATGTGCTGACGTCCCCTTTTTATTGCCCGGGGGCCTGTATTTCACGATGCAGGTACGGATTTACAGGACGACGCTTCTAATCATTAGGATTCGCTCGTACCAGCTTATTGGTGAGCCCCATCTCATTCGGGGTTTAAACATTGTATTTCTCTATTTAGTTTTGCATCTAAAGGTATGCTGGGGGCCTTGTCCCAGTAATTATGTTTTCCAGTCAGACTCATGATAGAGGTTTCATAGACTAGATAAGTCAGTTATGTCATGTCAGACATTTGGAGTCGTATAGTCATTTTGGCTTACTCATGTTTAAACAAGTACTTTATTAAGTATTATGACTTAATACGTTTTATAAAGGCTCATCATGCATTCACGTTATATTCCGCTTATGTTATGCATCATGAAGATTCAGCAAGTCATGTGGTTCGCTCGGTCACATGCAGTCAGGCACCGAGTGTCGTGTTACGTCCAGGCCATGGTTCGGGGCGTGACACTGTCACACCCCAAAAATTCAATTATATTGAAATGGAGGGAGTACTATGAACATTATGGCTCTCAATTAACACATTGACATTTATCCTTCAAGGTGACGGGAAGATGGCAAAGCAACAACTTTTGAGTCGACAGTAGCATCAACACACACATTTATCTAGACTTGAATCCTCTTAATAGCATAGGCAAAAATTAAACGCCAATAAAGAGGTAGCAGCTACATATATCATAAAAAATATTAGTCGATCCACAAAAATGAGAATATAAAATCTACAATATATCACACATGGTTCATACACATTTGTTTCTATTATCTCTGCGTTCATTTTTTCTTTAAACTATCTGCGCATCGCGCGGGTACGTATACTAGTTATTTTTAAATTCAAAACAATAACTAATAACTAATTAATAATTTATTGTCCTAAAACTACAACTTGTCATAATCCTACGCCACCACTTGTCACAATCTTAGGCCAGACTATCCTTTTTTTAATAGCTAGTATTCGTACCCGTGCGATGCGCGGACAATATTAAAAAAATTATTCCTAATCATTTTAAATTGCTACATCATATCACAATTTGATATATTTTTTGTTTGAGAATATTGGATCATAGTCTTAAAAAAGTTCAACCACTATATTATTTCTCCATAAAATGTATACCCCCAACACCACTCCCTAGTGACCAAAGCTGTATGAAAACAAAGATACAAATTATATAAATATCAAATAATTTTTATGTTTCATATTTTTTGTTTATTACATTGTTCATTTAAAATTATTAATATAAGTTTGTATAACCTTATCACTTGGCTTAATTTACTTATCGAGTATTCTCCTCATTAATATAATTTTTCTTACTCGTGAATTTTAATTTTATTCTATTGTTTACAATTATTCAATTTCTTAGATTTATGAATATTTTGTGTATCACTGTATTATTTAGTTATTCTATTATATTCTTAAAATTAATTAAAAGGATAAATAACCTCATTTATCTCTATCCCCAACACTCCCACCCTCGTTGAACATATGTTGCTACTGTATTTTAATTAATTTTCTCTATTTAACATTTTTACCTATAATCTATAAGTAGGGCCATATTTTTGAATTAATGTTTTTAAGAAAATCACTCATTCATTATTGTAATCGATATATTGGTTGAAAAGATAGAAAAATCTATGCTTGTGCATATAAATGAAATTAAAATTTAAACAAAAGGAGATTATGAAAACTACTGTTTAACATAAAAGTTAAGAAATGTAGAAGCTATCTTGCAACTAATTTAGAGAGGAAATAGGTCAACTATTAAGTGGAATATGAAAACAAATTATTCCTGTAGAGTTTTCTGAAGTCACGACACCCCCCCCCCCCCCCCCCCCCCCACCCCACCCTAAATACATGTAATTTTATTTTGTCATTCATATGCTTACATGATCAAAGAATATTAGTATGATATATGATATTTCATAGTTTGTACGTTATTCAATATTTTTCTCATCGCCTATTTTTTTTTAAACTTAATGTGACATCTCCATTTTATTTCTAGATATTTCAGTTTCAATACATCTTAATTTGATATGCTCATTATATATACACACACTTCGTCAATAATGCTTCATTGTGCAATTCTCAATATGTAAAAAGCAAATCTGTGGGACAAAAAACTAATCCATTTACTTATATTCAAATTTAAGAAGTTGCTTATTTACTGTTTCTTTAACATGAATGCACTATAACAAAATAAAAAAAAATAAAAAATCATATACTGGTAAACAATAGAAACATATACTATATTTTTTCCAACTACTTTATAATTAACAGTTTGTTCCCAATTAATATTTTACCTATAATCCAAGTAATTCAACAAAAAAATTATGAATTTCATCTCTGAACTCACACTAATGATAAAAACAGAAGTTTTTTTAAAATCATTTTCCATATGATCTATCGTTATTTTGAATAAATTAGTATCAAGTGCAATAAAAAAATAAAAAACTCATTATCTTCTATTTTCAGAATAAATATTTGAGTTTCCCTACAATGATTTTTTTTTTTTTAGAAATTTGTTATATATTGTATTTCTTGTGTGAATAAATTTTGGTATACGGAAATATATGTTCAAAATTTTATGTCATTATAAATATATGAAAGTACCTAAAGAATATATCTAAAATTTTACTTGACTTTGGTAAATATGACTTAATTAACTTGTATATAACTAATATACACAAATAATCATAAATTTTTTGCTATCATGATAATTTTTGTTTATCAGAATAGTTGTTACAAACCTGCAAATGCATAATGGTTGACGAAGGCATGAAGTTATAACTCTACAATTCTTCTTTTTTGGTCCTTAAGCCAAGTTTCCAGTTCTGCCGTATCCCTGCAGAGTATAGTCAATCTCTATCACGATTAATTGTATCTGACTATCTAATTCATATTGCACCTACCGGTTCAAAGGAAGAAAAAAAAACGCTTATCAACCTTAAAGAAAGAATATGGAAAGAATCATAACAAATAATATGAAACATTTTGTTCATCCTAATACAATAAAAGAAAATTAAAAGGATATCAATTTTATGACGTCATATCCTGTAATACGACTATCACCATCTGGCATCTGCGCATAGAAAATGAAAACGTTAACATAGAAGAAATCTTTGAAAATAAAGAATAGGAGAAATGCGGTAAATATAAATTCATAAATATAGCTAACGATTAATAACAAAAGAGGAGAACATCTAATATTATGTATTACTCAAGGGGTATATATATATATATATATATATATATATATATATATATATATAAAGAGGTTAAGAAGTTGGAACTTTATTTCAACTCAAATTTTATTTGAATTCAAATATTATATCAATTTGTTAGTGATAATTTTAAAAAATAATATAATGTGTATTTAAGAAGATAGATTCCTAAGATATCTTTATCTCATGAGATCAATTCAAAATTTTCATATGAAACAGAGGAAGATGTAGTTACTATTCCTTATCCTAGTTTTACCTTTTCCTTACATTGTGTTCCCTGTTTTTTTTTTTCATTTATCTTCTTTTGTTTCTTTATATATTTATAACTTTTATTTTCTAACATAAAAGGATAGGTTTTTGCCACATTTATTTTATGTTTCCTACGTGAGAAGTTCACAATATTTATTAACCTTTGTTTGAATTTTTTTTCATTTTTTGTTTTTTACTTCTGATTTTATCTTTTATTACTTCAACAACATAGTCTTATTCACATGATGCTTTATCTTTTATTTTTTAATTAAAAATCTATATATAAGAACATTTATTAAAAAGCTTTATTTTTGAAGTTTAATTTGATGTGCTTACATGACTTTTTTCTGATATACATAAGATTGGAGAAAAAATATACTTATCTAATGAATTAATTTCCTTTTTTCAGTTCTAATAATAACAAAAGAGAAAAAAAGAAGCAGTTAATGGGACGTTCTATTACGTTGCAATTTAATGTGGCATTTTTCCATGAAAGTATTAGCATGGTTTTTCCACCTCTCGTAAAACTAATACTTATAGTTGTTATTATGGCCATTGTTTTTTTTTTAAACAAAAAAAATAACAAAACTTATTTGTTATCCGTTAAAACCACAAACTTAGTTATACTTTATCAGAAAAAGCAAATCCTTATCTGCAAATTCAAATTCAAATTCGAAAACTAACCAAAAACAACTCAAACAAATTATTAAATTTAAAATTAACCATAATATAATAATCCGTTTAAAGTAAAAAACTAATAAATTCTTATTCAAAAGTCTCCATATTTATCTCAATAATTAGTTAGTACATTAGTAGGAGTAGTATCTGCCGATAATATCTCCATCTTTATCTTTAAGATTAACTTCCATTCATTATTTTTCTTTTCTTTCCATTAATTAACAAAGCAAAAGTTAAAAGGTGCATGTATGACAATGTTTCTGTGTTGATATTTGTTTTCAATTCTCCAGTTAAATAATATCACTATCTAACAACTTGCCACTTGCCGTAATCTCATGATAGACAACCCTAATTGTGATATTATATAGATAATATAATATAGATACAGTCATATCGGTATAAATATATGTTTATTTTGTCTTAACCTTTTTTCTTTTTGTGAAAATACTCTTTAATTTGCTTACTCAAATAATTTGAATTGCTTAAGTTTAAACTTCCAAATCACGTTAGCTTAAGCAAAAAAGATTATTGTAAATTGAGAGCTTTTAACTTTCAAAAGATACTTATCTTTAAATTCAAATTCAAATCGTTTTATCTCTCAAATTAAATTCAAATTTATCTCTCAATTTTTTTTTTTTATTGGTGCAACAATTTAAACACTTTATTACATTGCTTTTTGATATTGTCTTAAAATTGCCAAGTGGCTTTTTATTAGCTTGCACTTGGGTTAACCACGTTGCTTATACTTCTTCTATTTGATATACTAGTATCCGTACCCGCGGGATGCGCGGTCGATATTAGAAAACTAATCGTAACAAATTGTATATATTAAGTACATAAAATTATAACATTTGAGACCATAAACTCAAACCCCACCCCACCCCACCCCCCCCCCCCCCCAAAAAAAAAAAAAAAAAACATCCTCAATTTTATTTTATTTTTAGCGTTATCTTTTACTTCTGTGGTCTTGTCAATAAATAGACTTTTTCTCATCATAATTTCTTTATATAAATTCCTCATATCAAATTCAAATAGTCTATCCTCCTCTTCCTCCTTCTTCTTCTTTTTTAACTATTTTTGTAAATTTTGAGTTTTTTACTTTTTCCTCTTTCCTTTTGTGTTCTTACAATACCATATATTTTTTAAAGCACGTCCATGTGGCTTTTTATGAACTTTCCATCTAATTTAATGCGAAGTATTGCATAAAAACTCTATAAAATTGAAAAAAAATGAATTTTAGTCATCAAAGAAATATTGTGCTCCTTGTTTTTTTAATGCAACGAACTCAATAAAAAAAACTCTATGAAATTTAATTAAACTATTGTTCCTAATAGTTTAATTGCAAGCACTGAAATGACATTTGCTTCCTATTGTTTTCATAAAGCTTGATTTATTAGAAACATATAAAGTAAATTGAACTATATAAAAAAAATCTTGAATTGTGCGTAGGGTTCGTGCCAAAATGTACAATTAGGATGTGACTTCATGAGTAAAATAAAATCTACACAGACTCAAGATAAAATCCCTAAAGCAAATGTAATATCAGGACAATAATTCTTAGAAGAATTTCTAAGAATTTTGTCAACATGAAAGAAGTGAAACCTTGACTTTTCATAGCCAGAGACTTGACAAAATTGAGAAGACAAAAAAATACACCAAGTCCTGCAACCGTAAATGTGGTGGCAAAGTTATTCCTCTAATCAGTCCAAAGACTTTCCAAGTTTTCCTTCTACTAAATGTCTATACACTAGCTAGCTACATTGAGAATTTTTATGTAATTAGCATAGTTTATATATAATATATATATATATATTGATGTGCCGTGAAATTACGGGATATTCAATGCTAATTTCTTAAGCTTTTGTAACTCTTCAAGCACTTTTATTGTTATTTTTTGTGTATTTATGTCATTTTGTATGATAAGATGTCCGGAGAGCATAATGGAGCAAAAATAGAACAAGCAGCACTTCCTGGCAGCACATGCTAGCAGCACTTGCTGCAGCATGTTGTGCATTTCAAGAAGATATAAATAAAGGATCTTGGTGTTCTCTTTGTACTTTGAAGGTTAGTTTTAAGGAGAAACAGAGATGATGGGTAGTGAGTGTCATACCCCATTTTAACCGGGTTAAAGTAGAAGTATGACGTATTGGAGATTCCTGTTTTTGTTTATTTGTTTTTAAGGAGTCGCCACCTAATTATTTATGGTGAATTAGGACACCTAAAATTTATTAAAGTTATGTTTAAAGTTAACTCTGTTAAAGGTCGGCGAAACTTAAGATTCTAGGTAAGGGTTCAATTAGTCTAAAGGGAAGGTATTAGGCACCCTTTAAGACCCATTAACAATGGTTAACCGACCGGACTAAAATTTAATTAGGCTAAGTGTAAATATAGTATTATAGAAAAAGAAAGTAGTTTTGTAAATATAGCTAAAATTATAGATAAGAATGTTGTTTAAAATAGGATTTGTAGAAGATAATAATTTGTATAAAAGAATACTTCTAATGTTATTTTAAAATACGACTCATAAATGTTGTTAAGTTTTAAACGATAGTATAATAGTATTGTTTAAAAATAATACTTATAAAAAAACATAATAATTGCATAAAATAAGATTTTAAGAAAAATAATAGTTGCATAAAGAGTTTAGTTTAAAAAATGGACATGTAATGTTTATATTGGAAGGAAATGACTAAAATTTAAAAGTGTCATTTAATAAAATTTTAAAAGTTGTTCTAGATAAATATGTATTTCAATGTATATTTCTGAGTGTTACAAAAAAAAGAACTTAAGATGGAAAAGTTGTTTTGTTGAATTAGTTTGCCTTTTTATTCCGCAGAATAAACTACCGTTATTGTAAGATTCATGACGTCTTAAATTTCTAAAATGTTAGGCATAAATTATTATTCCTTTAACCAAAAATATGTAGTCATGCTATTTTGAAAATCAATTGTTCTAAAGAATATAAATATTATAGATATTATAAATAATTTTAACATAAAAGGGAAAGGAAATCTATGGAACTAATTGTTAGTCCCTTTTAAATCAACTATCTATTATTAAAACTAAAACCCCATTAATTTCGCTAAGGCCATTAACAAACACAGTGTTAGTCATACAATACAAGTTAAATGAAAATAAAATAAAATGGAGGAGTAAAATGATTTAAATGGGCTCAGCCCATTTTGAGACTGCTGCTGTCCGAATAATGCGAGATCAGGAAAAATAATGATGAGCAGACTCGATATGATGACGGCGTCGTTGAGTTTCAAAATTAGACTCTTCGGCTCCGGTGTTCATGCAAAAGAAAAGAAAATAAGAGGAATTAGTAGACATGTTGGTGCACAAATAAAAGGAAGAAAATACTTAACGAGAGTATTCATTTTAACATCAACCATTGCAGTTATATTGCTAACTATGGAGTTTGAATTTTTTATGATCAAAAGATACTGATATCAGGTGATCAATTTTCAATTTACCCTTTAAAAGAAGATAATCAAATAGGAGCCTAAAATATATAGGTGCATATATTTAAGCATCTTTTCAGTTCCAAGCAAAATTTATCATGTGATCAAGGAAAGATGGATTTCATACATTTTCTACAATCATATACTTGCAGTGAAACAGAAACCCATAAGACCAAACTAAGTACACGTCTACTGCATTTCATCGCACAAGCATCTTTACTGATTTGAGGTCTATCCTGGATCACAAATTTTCATGGAGGAACTAACTAAATCCTGCCTTCATAACCTGAGATGTGTTCCTAGTATGACCTTTTCTTTAAATATTTTTAAGTTAAAGGTTAACTATTGTAATGTCTCAACCTTCCTCATGAGAATAAGCATCCGATTATATCACTCAAATATTCCACAACGATAATGACAAGGGCAAGAACTAGAGATTGCAGTAACGACCGACGGTACATAATGGAAATTAAACTTAAAGAAAAGAATAGCTAATGGCTAATTGACGAGCTTGATACTTAGCAGTATCATAGATGCTGGAATCAAACACATTACCATAAGCCTCGCAGACCTGCAGCCTCTAGAAAGTAACAGCCTACTAGCCGTAGCAAAAGCTTAAAAATTCCTCGTGCCACACGAGTGGGTTTTCATGAAGATTGATCATGTTGCTTCAGATTATTCTTTAAACTATCAATCTATGTTTATAATGTTGATCAATAAGAATGAGTTATACTAGATATTAAAAACCAGTCAAGAAACTCTATTACAATCATTTATCGCTATTGGTAAAGACAAGTGCTGCACCAAAAGGGGCACGACTAATGGAATTATGTCAGCCTCCTAAGGGCATCTAAACAACATTACTTAGCAATAAACAACATTTTCAAACAACAAATCTACACTAATCATAATAGGGCAATCACTGAATCACGGTTCAATTTATTTTACACTTCTCTTTATCTTCAAACCTCTCACCCTCTTAGTATGCATACTGCGAATATGGCATCGGGACCAGAACATTAGGAAAACAAATATTGATACGTTGGCAAGTAATAATTCCTATAACAGATCTCTTCTTTTGCCTTTTATCATATGGTGAGCTAGTTCAATGAATAGATTCTAACTCCTTAAAACCTCCCCTTCTACTTTTGAGGAATGGGAAGCATGACCAAACTAAAACATTCCAGAGTCCAGGTGAAGCTAAACATATTAGGTGGCAGATTGAGATTAACCATTCTGGCAGCTGAGCTCATAGTGAGATAATGCGGGATTAATTACAACTAATCTGATCTAAAAATATACTAATCGAATAAACTAGCATGCCAAACTAAACAATATCTATCCAATGATCTAAGCTAATCATACGAAACACAAAGCAGAAATTAAATACCAAACGAGATGAAATGGATGTCTGAGACTAACTCTCTTTTCACCTAGGCTCTTAGAGGAAATTCTCTTTACTGAACTGAAATCAGACAACATTCAGGTTTATTCATTTCCATGAAGTTTACACATCAGTTCCAGCTTAACAGACATGAACAGAAGCACACAAACATGCATGTAATGAAGTAAGCTACAGAATCACATCTAGATCACACGGCATATGACTAAAAGATTTTGTCAACAGGTGACTTCAAACAAAATTATAAGATTCATCAGAATACTAACACGATACCTAAGATATACACACCATGGTGTGTATACCAGACATATATCGAATGTATACCCACTGTAGATCCTATGTATATTCGGCTTTAAATAGGTTCTAAGTCCTGGAAATTCAGTCTAAGCATCCAAATTACAGTATACATCTTTCAAATTCATTTTAGCAGTTAATATTCTATCCTAACAGCACCCAAACATCAAACAAATAACGCGACTACAAAGAAACTACATAATCATTAAATGTATAGCAGCATAAACAAAATCTTAACCAAAACAGAAAACTAAAGATTATGAGCAATAAATGTATCGAGGTTTACCCCTTTTGTGTGCAGTGAAGTGGGTGTCGACGAGGCCTCGAATCTACTCTCGTTATGAACCGATTCGAACTCGTTTAAAGCAACTAAAATTCCAAAATAAAAATGGAGTAATTATTGGCTGTTCTTTTTGATGATAGTTTTGCAGTTTCTTCTCTTTCTTTTCGACTTGTTTCCGCTCTGTTTTTTGTTTTATCTTCCCTTTTTTTTGTTTCCGTCCCTAAAACAAACGAATCCTTCCTTCCCCCCCTTTCAATGATTCAACTTCGAGATATTTATGGGGTTTTGTTAGCGTTAAAGTGAAGAGAGGAGCGTGGGAGAGAGGCGAAAGGCGAAAGGCGTGGGGAACAAAAGGAAGTGGGGAGCAGAGGCGTGGGGGACAGAGGTATGGTGGAAGTGGCAGGAAGCGTGGGGTGGAACGTGAGGGGAGAGGAGTTGATGATGGTGGAGAGAACGTGAGGGGTGAAGGGAGAGGGAAAAAAGAGAGGACAGAGGAGGCGGGTAAGGGAGTGAAGAGAGAGGTGAGGGAAAAGAAAGAGGGATAAGGATTAGGTTTTGGGGAAATAAAATTGGGCTGGGTAATTTAGGATATGGGCTGGACCGGGTAGAAACGAATGGGCTGGTCGTTTGGGTAGTTTAAGGGTAATGGACTGGTTGAATTAATTAGAATATGGGCTAATAGTTTGGCTGAAAATTGTTGATTTTCCTCCTCTATTTCAATTATTCTTGGGCTTCTAATTTAAGTACTAGTACAATATATACTATGTCAAGATAATTAATAATTAATATGTAGAAAAAATAAGGATTTTAGAAAGTGTTGTCTAGTAATTAATTTAACGAATCCGAACCCGAAGACGAAACGATGACTAACTGTTTAAAATTTATGATAAAGTAATGCTCATAATGCTGAAAATAAAAGTAGTGATATTAATAGTAGTAGCAATAAAATATCGTGAAAAATAAAGTATTTAGCTCCATCAGGTACGTTACTACCTTATACCCTGGCAAGGTATAGAGGCTCTGCTGGTCCGGCGAGGTACCAGACTCCAAATATCCACGTGGTGATATCATGTGTCGGTTTATGAAATGCTCTCCCTACTTATCATGTTTTACTCATGTTATATATATATATATATATATATATATATATATGTACTCATGCTCATGCTCATGCTCATGTTCATGTCCAAGTTTTTAGTTTCAGTTTTTATCATGTTATTCCATGTCCCATGTTGTTTCTTCCGGTTGCTTTACATACCAGTACATTCAATGTGCTGACGCCCCCTTTTTATTGCCCGGGGGCCTGTATTTCACGATGCAGGTACGGATTTACAGGACGACGCTTCTAATCATTAGGATTCGCTCGTACCAGCTTATTGGTGAGCCCCATCTCATTCGGGGTTTAAACATTGTATTTCTCTATTTAGTTTTGCATCTAAAGGTATGCTGGGGGCCTTGTCCCAGTAATTATGTTTTCCAGTCAGACTCATGATAGAGGTTTCATAGACTAGATAAGTCAGTTATGTCATGTCAGACATTTGGAGTCGTATAGTCATTTTGGCTTACTCATGTTTAAACAAGTACTTTATTAAGTATTATGACTTAATACGTTTTATAAAGGCTCATCATGCATTCACGTTATATTCCGCTTATGTTATGCATCATGAAGATTCAGCAAGTCATGTGGTTCGCTCGGTCACATGCAGTCAGGCACCGAGTGTCGTGTTACGTCCAGGCCATGGTTCGGGGCGTGACACTGTCACACCCCAAAAATTCAATTATATTGAAATGGAGGGAGTACTATGAACATTATGGCTCTCAATTAACACATTGACATTTATCCTTCAAGGTGACGGGAAGATGGCAAAGCAACAACTTTTGAGTCGACAGTAGCATCAACACACACATTTATCTAGACTTGAATCCTCTTAATAGCATAGGCAAAAATTAAACGCCAATAAAGAGGTAGCAGCTACATATATCATAAAAAATATTAGTCGATCCACAAAAATGAGAATATAAAATCTACAATATATCACACATGGTTCATACACATTTGTTTCTATTATCTCTGCGTTCATTTTTTCTTTAAACTATCTGCGCATCGCGCGGGTACGTATACTAGTTATTTTTAAATTCAAAACAATAACTAATAACTAATTAATAATTTATTGTCCTAAAACTACAACTTGTCATAATCCTACGCCACCACTTGTCACAATCTTAGGCCAGACTATCCTTTTTTTAATAGCTAGTATTCGTACCCGTGCGATGCGCGGACAATATTAAAAAAATTATTCCTAATCATTTTAAATTGCTACATCATATCACAATTTGATATATTTTTTGTTTGAGAATATTGGATCATAGTCTTAAAAAAGTTCAACCACTATATTATTTCTCCATAAAATGTATACCCCCAACACCACTCCCTAGTGACCAAAGCTGTATGAAAACAAAGATACAAATTATATAAATATCAAATAATTTTTATGTTTCATATTTTTTGTTTATTACATTGTTCATTTAAAATTATTAATATAAGTTTGTATAACCTTATCACTTGGCTTAATTTACTTATCGAGTATTCTCCTCATTAATATAATTTTTCTTACTCGTGAATTTTAATTTTATTCTATTGTTTACAATTATTCAATTTCTTAGATTTATGAATATTTTGTGTATCACTGTATTATTTAGTTATTCTATTATATTCTTAAAATTAATTAAAAGGATAAATAACCTCATTTATCTCTATCCCCAACACTCCCACCCTCGTTGAACATATGTTGCTACTGTATTTTAATTAATTTTCTCTATTTAACATTTTTACCTATAATCTATAAGTAGGGCCATATTTTTGAATTAATGTTTTTAAGAAAATCACTCATTCATTATTGTAATCGATATATTGGTTGAAAAGATAGAAAAATCTATGCTTGTGCATATAAATGAAATTAAAATTTAAACAAAAGGAGATTATGAAAACTACTGTTTAACATAAAAGTTAAGAAATGTAGAAGCTATCTTGCAACTAATTTAGAGAGGAAATAGGTCAACTATTAAGTGGAATATGAAAACAAATTATTCCTGTAGAGTTTTCTGAAGTCACGACACCCCCCCCCCCCCCCCCCCCACCCCACCCTAAATACATGTAATTTTATTTTGTCATTCATATGCTTACATGATCAAAGAATATTAGTATGATATATGATATTTCATAGTTTGTACGTTATTCAATATTTTTCTCATCGCCTATTTTTTTTTAAACTTAATGTGACATCTCCATTTTATTTCTAGATATTTCAGTTTCAATACATCTTAATTTGATATGCTCATTATATATACACACACTTCGTCAATAATGCTTCATTGTGCAATTCTCAATATGTAAAAAGCAAATCTGTGGGACAAAAAACTAATCCATTTACTTATATTCAAATTTAAGAAGTTGCTTATTTACTGTTTCTTTAACATGAATGCACTATAACAAAATAAAAAAAAATAAAAAATCATATACTGGTAAACAATAGAAACATATACTATATTTTTTCCAACTACTTTATAATTAACAGTTTGTTCCCAATTAATATTTTACCTATAATCCAAGTAATTCAACAAAAAAATTATGAATTTCATCTCTGAACTCACACTAATGATAAAAACAGAAGTTTTTTTAAAATCATTTTCCATATGATCTATCGTTATTTTGAATAAATTAGTATCAAGTGCAATAAAAAAATAAAAAACTCATTATCTTCTATTTTCAGAATAGATATTTGAGTTTCCCTACAATGATTTTTTTTTTTTTAGAAATTTGTTATATATTGTATTTCTTGTGTGAATAAATTTTGGTATACGGAAATATATGTTCAAAATTTTATGTCATTATAAATATATGAAAGTACCTAAAGAATATATCTAAAATTTTACTTGACTTTGGTAAATATGACTTAATTAACTTGTATATAACTAATATACACAAATAATCATAAATTTTTTGCTATCATGATAATTTTTGTTTATCAGAATAGTTGTTACAAACCTGCAAATGCATAATGGTTGACGAAGGCATGAAGTTATAACTCTACAATTCTTCTTTTTTGGTCCTTAAGCCAAGTTTCCAGTTCTGCCGTATCCCTGCAGAGTATAGTCAATCTCTATCACGATTAATTGTATCTGACTATCTAATTCATATTGCACCTACCGGTTCAAAGGAAGAAAAAAAAACGCTTATCAACCTTAAAGAAAGAATATGGAAAGAATCATAACAAATAATATGAAACATTTTGTTCATCCTAATACAATAAAAGAAAATTAAAAGGATATCAATTTTATGACGTCATATCCTGTAATACGACTATCACCATCTGGCATCTGCGCATAGAAAATGAAAACGTTAACATAGAAGAAATCTTTGAAAATAAAGAATAGGAGAAATGCGGTAAATATAAATTCATAAATATAGCTAACGATTAATAACAAAAGAGGAGAACATCTAATATTATGTATTACTCAAGGGGTATATATATATATATATATATATATATATATATAAAGAGGTTAAGAAGTTGGAACTTTATTTCAACTCAAATTTTATTTGAATTCAAATATTATATCAATTTGTTAGTGATAATTTTAAAAAATAATATAATGTGTATTTAAGAAGATAGATTCCTAAGATATCTTTATCTCATGAGATCAATTCAAAATTTTCATATGAAACAGAGGAAGATGTAGTTACTATTCCTTATCCTAGTTTTACCTTTTCCTTACATTGTGTTCCCTGTTTTTTTTTTTCATTTATCTTCTTTTGTTTCTTTATATATTTATAACTTTTATTTTCTAACATAAAAGGATAGGTTTTTGCCACATTTATTTTATGTTTCCTACGTGAGAAGTTCACAATATTTATTAACCTTTGTTTGAATTTTTTTTCATTTTTTGTTTTTTACTTCTGATTTTATCTTTTATTACTTCAACAACATAGTCTTATTCACATGATGCTTTATCTTTTATTTTTTAATTAAAAATCTATATATAAGAACATTTATTAAAAAGCTTTATTTTTGAAGTTTAATTTGATGTGCTTACATGACTTTTTTCTGATATACATAAGATTGGAGAAAAAATATACTTATCTAATGAATTAATTTCCTTTTTTCAGTTCTAATAATAACAAAAGAGAAAAAAAGAAGCAGTTAATGGGACGTTCTATTACGTTGCAATTTAATGTGGCATTTTTCCATGAAAGTATTAGCATGGTTTTTCCACCTCTCGTAAAACTAATACTTATAGTTGTTATTATGGCCATTGTTTTTTTTTTAAACAAAAAAAATAACAAAACTTATTTGTTATCCGTTAAAACCACAAACTTAGTTATACTTTATCAGAAAAAGCAAATCCTTATCTGCAAATTCAAATTCAAATTCGAAAACTAACCAAAAACAACTCAAACAAATTATTAAATTTAAAATTAACCATAATATAATAATCCGTTTAAAGTAAAAAACTAATAAATTCTTATTCAAAAGTCTCCATATTTATCTCAATAATTAGTTAGTACATTAGTAGGAGTAGTATCTGCCGATAATATCTCCATCTTTATCTTTAAGATTAACTTCCATTCATTATTTTTCTTTTCTTTCCATTAATTAACAAAGCAAAAGTTAAAAGGTGCATGTATGACAATGTTTCTGTGTTGATATTTGTTTTCAATTCTCCAGTTAAATAATATCACTATCTAACAACTTGCCACTTGCCGTAATCTCATGATAGACAACCCTAATTGTGATATTATATAGATAATATAATATAGATACAGTCATATCGGTATAAATATATGTTTATTTTGTCTTAACCTTTTTTCTTTTTGTGAAAATACTCTTTAATTTGCTTACTCAAATAATTTGAATTGCTTAAGTTTAAACTTCCAAATCACGTTAGCTTAAGCAAAAAAGATTATTGTAAATTGAGAGCTTTTAACTTTCAAAAGATACTTATCTTTAAATTCAAATTCAAATCGTTTTATCTCTCAAATTAAATTCAAATTTATCTCTCAATTTTTTTTTTTTTATTGGTGCAACAATTTAAACACTTTATTACATTGCTTTTTGATATTGTCTTAAAATTGCCAAGTGGCTTTTTATTAGCTTGCACTTGGGTTAACCACGTTGCTTATACTTCTTCTATTTGATATACTAGTATCCGTACCCGCGGGATGCGCGGTCGATATTAGAAAACTAATCGTAACAAATTGTATATATTAAGTACATAAAATTATAACATTTGAGACCATAAACTCAAACCCCACCCCACCCCACCCCCCCCCCCCCAAAAAAAAAAAAAAAAAAAAACATCCTCAATTTTATTTTATTTTTAGCGTTATCTTTTACTTCTGTGGTCTTGTCAATAAATAGACTTTTTCTCATCATAATTTCTTTATATAAATTCCTCATATCAAATTCAAATAGTCTATCCTCCTCTTCCTCCTTCTTCTTCTTTTTTAACTATTTTTGTAAATTTTGAGTTTTTTACTTTTTCCTCTTTCCTTTTGTGTTCTTACAATACCATATATTTTTTAAAGCACGTCCATGTGGCTTTTTATGAACTTTCCATCTAATTTAATGCGAAGTATTGCATAAAAACTCTATAAAATTGAAAAAAAATGAATTTTAGTCATCAAAGAAATATTGTGCTCCTTGTTTTTTTAATGCAACGAACTCAATAAAAAAAACTCTATGAAATTTAATTAAACTATTGTTCCTAATAGTTTAATTGCAAGCACTGAAATGACATTTGCTTCCTATTGTTTTCATAAAGCTTGATTTATTAGAAACATATAAAGTAAATTGAACTATATAAAAAAAATCTTGAATTGTGCGTAGGGTTCGTGCCAAAATGTACAATTAGGATGTGACTTCATGAGTAAAATAAAATCTACACAGACTCAAGATAAAATCCCTAAAGCAAATGTAATATCAGGACAATAATTCTTAGAAGAATTTCTAAGAATTTTGTCAACATGAAAGAAGTGAAACCTTGACTTTTCATAGCCAGAGACTTGACAAAATTGAGAAGACAAAAAAATACACCAAGTCCTGCAACCGTAAATGTGGTGGCAAAGTTATTCCTCTAATCAGTCCAAAGACTTTCCAAGTTTTCCTTCTACTAAATGTCTATACACTAGCTAGCTACATTGAGAATTTTTATGTAATTAGCATAGTTTATATATAATATATATATATATATTGATGTGCCGTGAAATTACGGGATATTCAATGCTAATTTCTTAAGCTTTTGTAACTCTTCAAGCACTTTTATTGTTATTTTTTGTGTATTTATGTCATTTTGTATGATAAGATGTCCGGAGAGCATAATGGAGCAAAAATAGAACAAGCAGCACTTCCTGGCAGCACATGCTAGCAGCACTTGCTGCAGCATGTTGTGCATTTCAAGAAGATATAAATAAAGGATCTTGGTGTTCTCTTTGTACTTTGAAGGTTAGTTTTAAGGAGAAACAGAGATGATGGGTAGTGAGTGTCATACCCCATTTTAACCGGGTTAAAGTAGAAGTATGACGTATTGGAGATTCCTGTTTTTGTTTATTTGTTTTTAAGGAGTCGCCACCTAATTATTTATGGTGAATTAGGACACCTAAAATTTATTAAAGTTATGTTTAAAGTTAACTCTGTTAAAGGTCGGCGAAACTTAAGATTCTAGGTAAGGGTTCAATTAGTCTAAAGGGAAGGTATTAGGCACCCTTTAAGACCCATTAACAATGGTTAACCGACCGGACTAAAATTTAATTAGGCTAAGTGTAAATATAGTATTATAGAAAAAGAAAGTAGTTTTGTAAATATAGCTAAAATTATAGATAAGAATGTTGTTTAAAATAGGATTTGTAGAAGATAATAATTTGTATAAAAGAATACTTCTAATGTTATTTTAAAATACGACTCATAAATGTTGTTAAGTTTTAAACGATAGTATAATAGTATTGTTTAAAAATAATACTTATAAAAAAACATAATAATTGCATAAAATAAGATTTTAAGAAAAATAATAGTTGCATAAAGAGTTTAGTTTAAAAAATGGACATGTAATGTTTATATTGGAAGGAAATGACTAAAATTTAAAAGTGTCATTTAATAAAATTTTAAAAGTTGTTCTAGATAAATATGTATTTCAATGTATATTTCTGAGTGTTACAAAAAAAAGAACTTAAGATGGAAAAGTTGTTTTGTTGAATTAGTTTGCCTTTTTATTCCGCAGAATAAACTACCGTTATTGTAAGATTCATGACGTCTTAAATTTCTAAAATGTTAGGCATAAATTATTATTCCTTTAACCAAAAATATGTAGTCATGCTATTTTGAAAATCAATTGTTCTAAAGAATATAAATATTATAGATATTATAAATAATTTTAACATAAAAGGGAAAGGAAATCTATGGAACTAATTGTTAGTCCCTTTTAAATCAACTATCTATTATTAAAACTAAAACCCCATTAATTTCGCTAAGGCCATTAACAAACACAGTGTTAGTCATACAATACAAGTTAAATGAAAATAAAATAAAATGGAGGAGTAAAATGATTTAAATGGGCTCAGCCCATTTTGAGACTGCTGCTGTCCGAATAATGCGAGATCAGGAAAAATAATGATGAGCAGACTCGATATGATGACGGCGTCGTTGAGTTTCAAAATTAGACTCTTCGGCTCCGGTGTTCATGCAAAAGAAAAGAAAATAAGAGGAATTAGTAGACATGTTGGTGCACAAATAAAAGGAAGAAAATACTTAACGAGAGTATTCATTTTAACATCAACCATTGCAGTTATATTGCTAACTATGGAGTTTGAATTTTTTATGATCAAAAGATACTGATATCAGGTGATCAATTTTCAATTTACCCTTTAAAAGAAGATAATCAAATAGGAGCCTAAAATATATAGGTGCATATATTTAAGCATCTTTTCAGTTCCAAGCAAAATTTATCATGTGATCAAGGAAAGATGGATTTCATACATTTTCTACAATCATATACTTGCAGTGAAACAGAAACCCATAAGACCAAACTAAGTACACGTCTACTGCATTTCATCGCACAAGCATCTTTACTGATTTGAGGTCTATCCTGGATCACAAATTTTCATGGAGGAACTAACTAAATCCTGCCTTCATAACCTGAGATGTGTTCCTAGTATGACCTTTTCTTTAAATATTTTTAAGTTAAAGGTTAACTATTGTAATGTCTCAACCTTCCTCATGAGAATAAGCATCCGATTATATCACTCAAATATTCCACAACGATAATGACAAGGGCAAGAACTAGAGATTGCAGTAACGGCCGACGGTACATAATGGAAATTAAACTTAAAGAAAAGAATAGCTAATGGCTAATTGACGAGCTTGATACTTAGCAGTATCATAGATGCTGGAATCAAACACATTACCATAAGCCTCGCAGACCTGCAGCCTCTAGAAAGTAACAGCCTACTAGCCGTAGCAAAAGCTTAAAAATTCCTCGTGCCACACGAGTGGGTTTTCATGAAGATTGATCATGTTGCTTCAGATTATTCTTTAAACTATCAATCTATGTTTATAATGTTGATCAATAAGAATGAGTTATACTAGATATTAAAAACCAGTCAAGAAACTCTATTACAATCATTTATCGCTATTGGTAAAGACAAGTGCTGCACCAAAAGGGGCACGACTAATGGAATTATGTCAGCCTCCTAAGGGCATCTAAACAACATTACTTAGCAATAAACAACATTTTCAAACAACAAATCTACACTAATCATAATAGGGCAATCACTGAATCACGGTTCAATTTATTTTACACTTCTCTTTATCTTCAAACCTCTCACCCTCTTAGTATGCATACTGCGAATATGGCATCGGGACCAGAACATTAGGAAAACAAATATTGATACGTTGGCAAGTAATAATTCCTATAACAGATCTCTTCTTTTGCCTTTTATCATATGGTGAGCTAGTTCAATGAATAGATTCTAACTCCTTAAAACCTCCCCTTCTACTTTTGAGGAATGGGAAGCATGACCAAACTAAAACATTCCAGAGTCCAGGTGAAGCTAAACATATTAGGTGGCAGATTGAGATTAACCATTCTGGCAGCTGAGCTCATAGTGAGATAATGCGGGATTAATTACAACTAATCTGATCTAAAAATATACTAATCGAATAAACTAGCATGCCAAACTAAACAATATCTATCCAATGATCTAAGCTAATCATACGAAACACAAAGCAGAAATTAAATACCAAACGAGATGAAATGGATGTCTGAGACTAACTCTCTTTTCACCTAGGCTCTTAGAGGAAATTCTCTTTACTGAACTGAAATCAGACAACATTCAGGTTTATTCATTTCCATGAAGTTTACACATCAGTTCCAGCTTAACAGACATGAACAGAAGCACACAAACATGCATGTAATGAAGTAAGCTACAGAATCACATCTAGATCACACGGCATATGACTAAAAGATTTTGTCAACAGGTGACTTCAAACAAAATTATAAGATTCATCAGAATACTAACACGATACCTAAGATATACACACCATGGTGTGTATACCAGACATATATCGAATGTATACCCACTGTAGATCCTATGTATATTCGGCTTTAAATAGGTTCTAAGTCCTGGAAATTCAGTCTAAGCATCCAAATTACAGTATACATCTTTCAAATTCATTTTAGCAGTTAATATTCTATCCTAACAGCACCCAAACATCAAACAAATAACGCGACTACAAAGAAACTACATAATCATTAAATGTATAGCAGCATAAACAAAATCTTAACCAAAACAGAAAACTAAAGATTATGAGCAATAAATGTATCGAGGTTTACCCCTTTTGTGTGCAGTGAAGTGGGTGTCGACGAGGCCTCGAATCTACTCTCGTTATGAACCGATTCGAACTCGTTTAAAGCAACTAAAATTCCAAAATAAAAATGGAGTAATTATTGGCTGTTCTTTTTGATGATAGTTTTGCAGTTTCTTCTCTTTCTTTTCGACTTGTTTCCGCTCTGTTTTTTGTTTTATCTTCCCTTTTTTTTGTTTCCGTCCCTAAAACAAACGAATCCTTCCTTCCCCCCCTTTCAATGATTCAACTTCGAGATATTTATGGGGTTTTGTTAGCGTTAAAGTGAAGAGAGGAGCGTGGGAGAGAGGCGAAAGGCGAAAGGCGTGGGGAACAAAAGGAAGTGGGGAGCAGAGGCGTGGGGGACAGAGGTATGGTGGAAGTGGCAGGAAGCGTGGGGTGGAACGTGAGGGGAGAGGAGTTGATGATGGTGGAGAGAACGTGAGGGGTGAAGGGAGAGGGAAAAAAGAGAGGACAGAGGAGGCGGGTAAGGGAGTGAAGAGAGAGGTGAGGGAAAAGAAAGAGGGATAAGGATTAGGTTTTGGGGAAATAAAATTGGGCTGGGTAATTTAGGATATGGGCTGGACCGGGTAGAAACGAATGGGCTGGTCGTTTGGGTAGTTTAAGGGTAATGGACTGGTTGAATTAATTAGAATATGGGCTAATAGTTTGGCTGAAAATTGTTGATTTTCCTCCTCTATTTCAATTATTCTTGGGCTTCTAATTTAAGTACTAGTACAATATATACTATGTCAAGATAATTAATAATTAATATGTAGAAAAAATAAGGATTTTAGAAAGTGTTGTCTAGTAATTAATTTAACGAATCCGAACCCGAAGACGAAACGATGACTAACTGTTTAAAATTTATGATAAAGTAATGCTCATAATGTTGAAAATAAAAGTAGTGATATTAATAGTAGTAGCAATAAAATATCGTGAAAAATAAAGTATTTAGCTCGTTAGTAAATTTAGAAACCCGAGTAAATTAAATAAAAGAGGGACAAAATTGGGTGTCAACAGTGAGAATAATTATGTATCAGATGAATTGTTGGGAACATTTTTACCAATAGTTGTATATTGGGCATATTCAGGATTGTATTCAATACTTGGGGGTATGGATAATTATAGGTTACATTAAAGAAAGATGAGGATGAAAAGAATTTAGTGTCAAAAAAAGAGGTTGTTAAAGGTGTTCTTCTTCAATAGGTTGTTCAGGCTGTTGTTGCCATGCTTTTATTCGCGGTTAGTTTACTTTGATCATCTTTAAATTGATGTAAAGTTTGGTTCTTTTTATTTGGTTTGAGAATTATTATGCATCATCATGGACTGGATTCATAGTTAGGTGTTGAGGCTTATATGATATTGATGACTTATTATGTATATGCTTGTTTCGTCTTTTTTATGGATCATAATGATATAGAGGATTCACCCGTAAGGGTGGCTGAGTTAGTTGAGCATGGGACTTTCATAATGGAGGTCTCAGGTTTGAACTCCCTGCCTACGACAACAGGGTATTTGCCTTTTGGATGGAGCTCGTCGCATGGGGCTTGCCTAGTGCGGGTTATGTCTCCTGTGTGGTTTGCTATTTGCTATTACACAGGATCGGGGTTTACCCTATGCGCACCTGAAGGGTAGCGGCTATGGGTACCTTTGTTATAAAAAAATAATGATATAGAGGATTCATATGGTTAACTATTGAAGCTTAGTTGATATTGTTAATTTGTTATGTACGTGCTTGTTAACAGCAGACGTGCAGCAGCAGTTCCTGAAAATTAGGATAATTCAAGTTCAGTTAATTTAGGCTTTAGTTAGAGTTGTTCACTCACATTTATCTGCTTCTATTTTCTAGGAGTTAGCTTAGCACAATCTGGAGTGTTTGCTTTGTATATAAACTTCATTGCTGGTTCATTAATAGATATTCTTTTTCCTTCTGATTCTCTGCATTTATTTGGTATCAAGGCCAAAGAAAATACTCTAACGAGTACCTGTCCAAGATCCAAATTTTTTTTCTTTCTCACCACACAAATGGCCGACTCTTCTACCCTAGTGATTAATGCCGATGCCACCCCGGTCCTCAAACACTTAATTCAGTTCAACCCTTCATCCCAGCTGCCTATTAAACTGTCCGGCAGCCATAGCTTCACTATATGGAAGACCCAAATTGCCATGCTACTTCATGGCCATGACCTCTACGGTCATCTTGATGGTACTAAGTTGTCCCCTCCTGAAAAAATTACAACCAACAGCCTTGAATCTGCCAACCTAGAGTACAAAGATTGGTTTCGTCAAGATAAACTAATCCAAAACGCTCTCATGGCCTCTGTTGATGCCACAATTGCATCCACTGTCGCTTCTGCAACTAACTCCAAAACTGCGTGGGATCAACTTCACACTTCCTTTGCGAACAAATCGCAAACCCACATCTTTAGCCTTCGTCACCATCTCAGTCGAGTAAGCAAAGACAACAAATTTGTTGCTGAATATATGCAAAAGATTCGCTCTCTTTCTGATGAACTTGCAACAGCAGGTTCACCCGTCAATAATGAAGAACTTGTTGTCACGACCCAACCCCGTAGGCCGTGACTGGCGCTCTAGTTGGGCACCCTGACGTACTTATTCAATCAAATCACAAACAGATAGAATCACATATAGGCGGCATGTACGGACACAAATTATCAGACGCTGCCTCAAATTTTATCAAACACATTTCAACGCAAACATGTACATATACATATATCGAAAAGCCGGCAAGGCTGCCATAACGAAAGAGATCATACAAACGCACCTGAACAGAAGTAGGCACACACACCCACAAATACGTCTACAGACCTCTAAAAAAGACAAACCGAATCATATGGCGGGACAGGGCCCTGCCGTACCCCTGAACAAATACATACACAAGGAACAAAAATGTATACCAAAACATATGCTCTGAAGTGAGAAGAGCACTCCAAACAGCAAGAGAGGATGTCCTAAACTGGTGGATCAGCAAACTACGCATCTGTACCTGCGGGCATGAAACGCAGCTCCCCGAAGAAAGGGGGGTCAGTACGAAATATGTACTGAGTATGCAAAGCAGAATATACAGAAAACAAACCTGAGACATAGACGAAACAGAAGTGTCGAACATAAGTACAAATCCAATCATATCAAAATGTTTAGTTTAAAAATATAAGTCATGCATAGGGTACAGAAGAATATGGTCGCCCGCCCGTCGATGGCGCCATAACACAGCATAACACCAGAAAGGTTTCAAATCTCCATATCCCCGTCACATATCACATCACAACATAACGCCATACACAGCATATCACCAAATATAAGTGGAACTCGACCCTCTTTTGCGAGTAGCTCGGTGAACCATAAACACAGCATAACTCCGGAGTATATCAAAATGCGCACGATAACAGAACCGGCCCGGGACTCGGCGAACGGAATAACAGAATGCAAGAATAGAGTCGTGAGTTGTCATATGCATAAAATCGTTACCATAAATCCAAACGGAAGTAAAATGATCATATTTGAAATCAGAATAATAGTCATAACAAATTCTTTCAAAGATTCTCCGAATTACATAAAAGGAAAGTCGTGGGACCCACGGACGGGTATTGACCCGAGCCGGGCCCGCCTATAGAAAATATATTCATCATATGCCATATAAACCCTTACAAAAATATTAAAGCAATCCGAACCTTTCGGAGGAAGATATGGCGTTTATAGTTCGGAATTCTTTAAATCAACTTATTGTGCAAAGTTTAGAAATCAATTTCTTCAAAGGCATAATAGTTCATATTTCATCATATCATACATAGGAATGCCAAAGAATATATGTAAAGATTATAGCGAACTCGGATTTCGAATTTAGGATTTCCTTAAGGCTAGTAGTCTAGCCTATTTATAACTAAAGCATGCTAAACGAAAGAAGGGTGCTTTACATACCTCGTACGCACTCCAAGCTAGCCAATCTAAAGTTAATCCAAATCTACGCCTCGGGCTCCCCAAGGTCTACAAATATGCCAATGAATATCCAATATTAACCATAGGTACTTAAGCAATTATTTATTCCAACTATTCATTAAATTCTACAGAAAATTCGGCAGCATTTCCCCTGTAAATAGGCCATTCCGAGAATTTAACTCGCTCAAAATCAACAACAACAACCACAATAACCAACCTAGCAACATCGATAATCAATTCGAAAGGCAAAATAATAATAGTAGCTCTCTTTTACGCCATTCGACAACTTTTCCAATCATTCAATTCAATGGCTTACTTTCAAGCCACAATATCGTTCGTACATTCGATTATTAACCCGAACCCATACTAACAACATTCAAGAACATTCTAGACAATTCACATAATTTTTCCAACAAGCCAATAATTTGCTCCAAAAGTGGCCGAAAACAGCCCCCTAAACCGTGAGCAGCCCCCTTTTTACATTCCTCATTTTCAAGTCATGTTTTGTATCACAATCCACAATATAACAATGTCATTTTCACAAATATACGAATTACATCAAACGTACAATAAGCCTCAAATCAGCCCACAAAATCTCAACATCAATCTTGAGTTATTAATTGCTCATTTCCAACTAGAATTCGTAACGACGACAATTAAAACGTTAAGCGATATTAATTCATCCTTTGCCAAACATTGGGGCCATACTCGGCCACCCTACACACATATATATACATATATATATTGATGGTTCTCATAAATAAAGATTACATTAAGTGCACCAAATTCTCCAAATCAGTCCGCACATTTACCATATCAACCAGTTCTTTGAAAAAGAGTTCCGCTCAGGAATCCCTTTGAGGGAGGTTTAGCCTAGCCTTCAGGTCCTATATGGGACATTAAACTCTCATTTCCAACATAAAAGTCATCACACTAACCATTACGACGCTAAGCGACATTAGTGCAATCTTCGGCATATAATAAGACTCATATTCGTCTATCACTACACATATACATATTTCGATGATTTCTATTCTCTTCCCCACTCTACAACAATCAAATATGCTACAAACAATTTATTCATCAACCCAATCACAATACCCATTTACACGGCTAGCACACCCATCACACAACCCACTTCCAACATACTATATTTCATGATTTTCATCCATATTAACATACTACAATGTGCACAAAACATTCACAACTCATAAAACAAGAGAAATTCTTACCTTTCTTCTTTACTCCACAATTTGCTTAGGGTTTGAAATCCACAAAATTGATGGCTTGATCGCTCCAACAACGCTTCCACGTTACTTAGGGACCTCAAAATAGTTGATTTATACCAAAGAAATATTTTTGGGGTGGCTTGAAATGATCTTGGTTTTTTTCCATTTCTTGGCCAAGAGGGGTGTTTGGTGGAAGCTCTCCAAGTCTTGTTTTTTCTAAGTGTTGAAATGGTGAGAGAAGATGACTTAAGTCATCTTTTTAAGTCCCACAAATATCACCAAGTGTCTTGGCCCACACAATGTGTTGGACCAATTAAAATTGGCCACACAATGTGTGGGGACCATTCAATGTACACGGCCACCATGGCATTTTTGCACAACATTTTTAATTCCAATTTTATGAATTGTGGTCCCAATTTTTCCAAAGTGTTCAATGCCCACAATTTCATATTCAACTTATGTCTCAAAATAAAATCAAATGGTCAAAAGTCCCGACTTCAAATCCCGGAATAGTCTTGGCCTTAAATTATCATAGTTAATCCGGGTTGTCCCAATGTATAAAAATACGGGACATAACACTTGTGGTTAAAATACTGAGTGGACTCGGTCCAGAATTCCGTGAGATCTCAGCAGCCATACGGGCACGGGACTCTCCAATTGGCTACGCGGAACTTTTTGATAAGCTTCTTGATCATGAACTGTTCCTCAAACATGAGGACCTCAAGAACTATACCACCCAGGTCACAACAGTTGTTGCTTAACGGGTCACAAATCCCCCACGCAATAATCGACGCCCACCCAACAACAACAACTGGCGTCCCTCAAACAAACAGTTCGCTGACTGCAGTGCTTCCCAGTATCCGAGGGACAATTCCCAGTGGCGCAACTTCCCACACCAACCCAACCGTGTCCGTTGTCAACTTTGCGACAAATTTGGCCATACAGCAAATGTTTGCCGCTCTAGGTCCCATAACCACGTAGAAGCAAGAGCAAATTTTGTTGCACAGACGACGACACATGACCCTTGGATTGTCGATTCCGGAGCGTCTCACCATGTTGTCCCGGATACAAGCTCCCTCCAAAATGTTCAAGACTTTAAAGGGATCGATGAGGTGACAATAGGTAATGGTAATGTGATTCCAATTACTCAAACTGGTACTACTCATTTAAATGCATCAAATACTACCTTTAACCTTCGTAATATTTTGTGTGCTCCGGCTATCAAACGCAAACTTATTTCTGTTCATCAGTTTTGCAAAGACAATCACGCCTCACTAGAGTTTTGTCCTTTTAAATTTCTTGTGAAGGATCTGACTACGGGAACACCTCTTCTGTGCGGCCCGAATAAAGCAGGACTCTATGAATGGCCATCACTGTCTCGACCAACCATCAACGTCGCCATTGCTGGACCATTCTTACATCTGTGGCATCGAAGATTGGGCCACCCCCATTCTCAAGTTTTATTTTCCATTTTACACAATTCTCATCTTTCATATTCTTCAAAAGACAAGTTTACTTATTGTAATTCATGTTCTTGCAATAAAGCTCACAGATTTCCATTTTATTTAAACATGTTGTCCAGCAAATTTCCATTAGAAGTAATTTACAGTGATCTGTGGGGCCCCTCCCTGGTTTTGTCCATTGACAAAAAGCGATACTATTGTTTATTTGTTGATCAGTACACCAAATACATTTGGCTGTACACAATGAAAAACAAACATGAAGTTCAAAAAGTATTTCAAAACTTACATCCTGTGCTTGAAAAACATTTTGGTCACAAAATACTCACACTATACACTGATGGAGGCGGAGAATATCAAGCTCTAGAACCTTACCTTAATTCCAATGGCATACAACACCTTGTTTCTCCCCCTTATATGCCTCAAAGGGTCGCCTTGGCTGAAAGACGTCATCGACACCTAATCGAAACAGCCAAAACACTGCTTCATCAAGCTAGTTTACCTTCCAATTTTTGGACATTTGCCTGCCATCATGCCGCTTTTCTCATAAACCGACTGCCTACCCAAACCCTTGATGACAAGTCCCCGTTTGAAGTTCTTTTCAATGAAACACCACCTTATGAATCTCTTCGTACATTTGGATGTCTATGCTACCCTTGGCTACGACCATATGCCCAAAATAAATTGGAACCGTATTCCACACCTTGTGTCTATCTTGGTTTTTCCGTCACTCATCATTGCCACCAGTGTTTTGAACCCACAAGCTCCAAAATTTTTCTCTCACGGGATGTTAATTTTTTAGAAAATATTTTCCCGTTTGATAATATTTTTTCTGATTCAAAACAAAGCTTTTCGTTTTTAAATTGGTAAAATACTTTAAGTCACACTTCTCCAGCTATGAACAATGCTTCCAATGATAATCCAGATCTCGCACTACTGCCCCCGACCATTCCGCTGATGCGGGATACACGCCAAGATCCCTGCTCACTTCGCGCCGCACAGAGGAATAACCCACAGTCGCATCACCAAGGTAATTTTCAACCTCCTTCCCTGTCCCCTGATCATAGGCATCGACAAACCCCTATTGCTAATGCCCCACCACCCTATTTCATATTTCAAAGCCAACCCCCTGCCCTCTCTACTCATCCTCCCAACTTAAATCGCCGACCACCAATTACTCATGTTTATCGGCGTCGCCCAAACTCATTGCCTAATATACCGAACCAATCCTCAAGCTCTAACAGAAAAGACAGCAGTAGCACTCTACGTTCACCTCCCCCCACTGACCCCATAGTTCAAGTTCCACAAACTGAGCAAAATCGTGTCGTGACAAGGTCGCAAAATAGCATCTTCAAGTGACGCAAAATTGTAGGCTACACTGCCCAAATAACCCAACCTGTAACCCTTATACCTGTAACTCATAAACAAGCACAAAAATTTTCATATTGGAGAGATGCTATGCAGGTTGAGTTTGATGCATTGATGAAGAACCAGACTTGGGAATTGGTTCCACCGGACCACACCAGAAATGTTGTTCCCTGTAAGTGGTTGTTTCGAATTAAAACAAAGCCTGATGGCTCTATTGATAGGTACAAAGCACGTTTGGTTGCAAAAGGATTCACTCAAAGACCTGGGGTAGATTTTCATAAAACATACAGTCCAGTGGTTAAACCCACAACAATTCGAACCGTCCTCACCCTTGTTGTCCAAAAAAATTGGCAATTGCATCAGATCGATGTAAATAATGCTTTTCTTCAAGGGAACCTTCAGGAAGACGTGTATATGAACCAACCACCTGGCTATGAAGATTCGGCGCATCCCGACTATGTCTGCCATCTCAGAAAAGCTATTTACGGACTGCGCCAAGCTCCTAAAGCCTGGTATGATGCACTTACTGATTCTTTGATCCAAATGGGTTTCAAGATGACCGAGGACGATAATTCTCTGTTTGTTTGCATAATTTGGGAGTAACTATTTATATTCTCATATATGTGGACGACATCATACTCACGGGGCAGCAATGACACACTCCTTCAGCAAGTTATATGTTCTCTTTCTAAAAAGTTTTCTCTTAAGTATCTTGGCTTATTGCACTACTTCTTGGGCATTGAGGTACACAAGAATGCCGATGGTCTGTTTATTTGTCAATCTAACTATATACAGGAGGTGCTACATGACACTCGGATGCAGGATTGCAAGGGCGTTCAGTCACCAATGAGTACCTCAACGACACTTCTGGTACATGACGGAGCCCCCAAAACTGATGGCAAAGAGTATAGGAGTGTACTTGGCAAGCTTCAGTATCTTTCGTTAACCCGACCGGACATCACGTTCTCGTTAAACAAGCTTACTCAGTTCAACAATTCTCCATCTGTGGTTCACTGGAAGGCAGTTAAACGTATCCTTCGGTATCTTAAAGAAACACCCCAGTATGGTATTCATATTTCCACACAGAAATCAACTAATCTCTATGCCTATGTTGATGCTGATTGGGCGGGAGATATTAATGATAGCCGCTCAATCTCTGGTTACATTGTTTATCTAGGCACGACGCCTATTTCCTGGTGTTCTCGTAAACAACCAACCGTCTCCCGCTCCTCCACTGAGGCTGAGTATCGGGCGGTTGCTTCTGCCTTGTCAGAAACAAACTGGGTCACCCACTTGCTCAAGGATCTTCATGTGCCGCTGCCTGCAGCTCCCGTAATACTTTGCGATAACCTTGGGGTCACGTACATTGCTGAAAACCCAGTACATCATACCAAAATGAAGCACCTTGAGGTTGATATTCACTTTGTTCGCAACCAAGTCCGCAATGGCCTAGTCTGGGTATCACATGTTCACTCCGCTGATCAAATTGCAGATCCGCTCACCAAACCATTGTCCAAGCCAGCCTTCCAGCGCATGCTTCCCAAGTTAGGTGTTGTCTCTTCACGCCTAACTTGAGGGGGGCGTAACAGCACACGTGCAGCAGCAGTTCCTGAAAATTAGGATAATTCAAGTTCAGTTAATTTAGGCTTTAGTTAGAGTTGTTCACTCACGTTTATCTGCTCCTATTTTCTAGGAGTTAGCTTAGCACAATCTGGAGTGTTTGCTTTGTATATAAACTCCATTGCTGGTTCATTAATAGATATTCTTTTTCCTTCTGATTCTCTGCATTTATACTTGTTTGGTCTTTTTTTTTTGATGCATCGTAATGAAATGGAGGATTGATATGGTTAACTATTGAGGCTTAGTTGATATTGATAATTTATTATGCATATGCTTGTTTGGTCTTTTTTGTTTTTGATGCATCATGATGATATAGAGGATTGATATGGTTAACTATTGAGGCTTAGTTGATGTTGGTAACTTATTATGTATATGATTGTTTGGTCTTCTTTTATGCATCATAATGATATAGATGATTTATATGGTTAACTATTGAGGCTTAGTTGATATGATAGTTTGTTCTGCATATGCTTGTTTGATCTTCTTCTTTTTTTTTTTTTTTTTTTTTTTCGTTTTTTGTTTTTTTGTTGTGCATCATAATGGTTACAGAGGATTTATATGGTTAACTATTGAGGCTTAGTTGATATGATAACTTATTGTGCATATGCATGTTTGGTCATTTTTTTTTCTTTTTCTTTTTTAAATTTTTTTGTGCATCATAATGTTTACGGAGGATTTATATGTTTAACTATTGAGGCTTAGTTGATGTTGGTAACTTATTATGCATCTACTTGTTTGGTCTTGTTTTGATTGGGTTTAGATGCTTCTGTCTGACTTTTCTTTTTCCTTGGGAGGTTATTGATGTTCTATAGATGTTCTGGGATGTGTTCATTACCTTTATCACTATGTTTCTCGGAAATTTCTTCATAGATGCCTTAACATTCTTAATTTCAGCTTAAGATTAGAAATGATTTGATTCATGAATATATGATTTCATGAATGGTATGTGTAACTCATAATTGGACGATCTGTATCACCACGTGGGGTGGGATGGAAAGGGGAATCTGAGGAAGCGATGGCGGTAATAATAATTCTGTTGCCCAAATAGTATTTGTTTTAGGAAAATTCAACTTTTTGAATTATTTTCATTGACAAAAGGGAGGAGCTTTTTTATGCTTGTCTACGTGTGTGTTCCTAGAATTTCCTGACAGCTGGATGGTAAAATTGTTCTGTACCTTAGCGTGTTCTTATATTTATTATACATTTTTGGTAAAGGAGTCTCATCTATCACATTAAACTATGACCAAAAGCTTCATTGGATGTTAATCCGTAGTTACTTGTATTACTCATCATTTAGGATGAATTCCTTCATGCACAGAATGAGAAGTATGACTTCTTGCTTATGTCAATCACAAAATGTGCAATTGTTTTCCTGGCTTGACTCGCCTCTAGGCTACTTCTGCAGCTGTACCGTAGTGTTTTATATCTATAGATTAAATTTTCTTTATCAAAAGTCTCAAGGTTTCTTGAACCTAAAAAGTGATAATAGATTCTGTTATCTGAACAGAAATTTCATCTTTAAGTTCATATGGATTTCTTTTGATAAGGAAATTTATATGAAATTTTTTCTCCCAAAAAAAATATATATATATGAAATTCTGAAATTTGCAGGTTTGATTTTCCTTGAATGGTAGGGAAGTAAGAGTTCTCTAATAATCAGATGCAAAATGTGCACCATCGGATTGAGTTGTTTGATTTTATAAAGAAAGACTGACTTTGAAGTTCTTCTAGGACAATAGGTTGTAAAAGCGGCTCAATCGGCATTGTTTTGATCTTAGCTGTCTATGCCGATGCTTGAGATGGTCAGAAACTTCATGTTTTACTGCTTCTCTCTTCAATGGAGTGTGTCGTATCTGGGTTTCTGCGGTTCAAAATAAGTTTCTAAAGACTGCATTCTTCCGTGTCAATTTGCTCGTTGCTTCTAATGATTATTCAAGTATTGTGAGGTTCGTGGGAAATATTAGGACAGAATAATTAGAGTTTTGTTCAATTGAAGGGCCCAGCTCTGGGGTGGTGGTTCCCATGGCAATGGGATATGTGCTCAATCTTCTGTTCTTTAAGTTAATCAACAAAAAGTAGAGACCCTGCTTGACAAAGGAAGACTTCCCTATAAAAAAAGTCTTAAATACTCTTCTGCATTTCTGTTGTCTGCCCTTTTCTTGGTGTCCGTACGTATTGCAAAGTTAGTTGACGCCAGAAGTAATAGTTGAGAATGGTGTTGGGGGTATCCATGACCTAATAAAGCTTTTTTCGTGCAACTTTCGATGTGTTCGGAGGTATGGAAAGACTAAAGTAATGAGATGATCTTTTCAAGCTCAATTTCTGAGCCTGGATGTATTGAGGGATAAATTCGTTTCTTTAACCTGCAAAGAAGAGATATGAAAAGGAGATGCTGTGGTCTTGTCTTTCCTTTGGCTAGCGTTGATATGTGTGTAACCTAATTTGCAAATTGACTTTCAAGCGCTCATATCTATCCCCTTAAAAACTGTACTTTTTTAAACTTACTTCGTTTGTTGGCACTTCTCTATCTGTGGTTGTCATGTGGTGATTAATTGGGTCTCTTGAGTCTTAAACTCAATTGCACTGCTTTTGTTTCCTTTCACTTTGGTAAGCCAGCATGTGATTCTGGGACCCACGAATCAGCACCTGACTTTTCATTTATGATAGCAAAAACTGTAAGCATTTCTGACCCTGAGAGGGAAATTGATAAGTCTAATAGGGAGGGCTAGCTCATACCATCACACTTAATCTCTGATCAATGAGGTACAAATTGTACACCTTTTGTATGTTCTGATAAGTAATTTAAGTATATACCATGTGGAGTTTCGCTTTTCAAATTTCTTGTACTTTCAGTATCTCATGCACTCGATTCTCATATTCTTGTTCCACGTCATGTCAAATTTTATGTTTGTATGTTGACTAAATCTTGGTGTCTGATTATCTACTAATTTTGAGCAGGTCACAGGAAATGATGGTGAATCTGATGGGGATCAACATGCTTCCATCTTTGTTCTTGGAAGGCAGTTCTTTGTTGCCATGGTGATGTTAGATACTTGGCAATATTTTATGCATCGGTACATGCACCAAAACAAGTTCTTGTACAAGCATATCCATGCTCAACATCACTGGCTTATTGTTCCGTATGCATTTGGAGCTTTGTACAACCACCCTTTAGAGGGCCTGATTCTCGACACAGTCGGTGGGGCTTTAGCTTTCCTTGTATCGGGCATGTCACCACGTACCTCCATCTTCTTTTTCTCATTTGCTACGATCAAGACGGTTGATGATCATTGCGGACTATGGTTGCCCGGAAACCTCTTCCATATCTTCTTTAAAAACAACTCGGCTTACCATGATATTCATCACCAGCTTTACGGGACCAAGTTTAACTATTCACAGCCCTTCTTTGTGACATGGGATAGGATATTTGGAACGTACATGCCATATGAACTTGAGAAGAGACAAGAAGGAGGTTTTGAAGCTAAGCCTGTTAAAGATTGCAAGGAGCATTGACAATACTGTTAGTACATGTTTGTCATAGAGTATGTACCACTGCAATTTTTGCCTTCTTCAAATGCTTAGTTACTTACTTATTTTGTATATAGTTAAAGGTTTCTGCATATATTGTTGTATAACTGGTGTTGATTTCGAGGTTGGAAAAGGAATAGGAGTAATAGTTTCCTTTTTAAACATTGTCTCAGATCTGATTTCTGGTATATCAAACTGCAGGCAGAGATAAAATTTCCTAAAATATATTGTGTGCCTTCACTTGTTTAGTTCAAAGACACCTGGACATGTGTGGTGACTTTCTCATTGTTCTTTTTTTTTTTTTGGATTGGTACTATTTAAACGAGTATCTGCTGCCGCCAATCAACACTGGTACCAGATAACTCTAGTACCTGCTTATCGAGGCTTAGACAGAGAGGAGGAATCACTTAGTGTTTTTCGTCCTTGTTGTTTCACCTCTTCATTGATTAACTACTAGGCCACAACCTTCTCATCAATTCTGACATAGCTCTGGTTAGGGCTCTGATTTGGAGCTATGTTGAGTTGGTCAAAATCTTGGTGTCATGCTCTAGACTCAGTTTTGGAATTTGGGAAATTGGATAGGATAGGACCTGCTTCAGTTTTCCAAATATAGTTATGGTGGTTATGGTATTATTTTAATCTGTATTTAGATACCTCTTCTCTGAACAAGAGTTTAGAAGAATTGCTCTTGACAAAAAATAGAGTTTTAGTATGAAAGATGATCTGTTAATAGTGATTCTCTCCTTGTCAAGGGAAAAAATGGACCATGTAGATTTAGATCATGGTCAATCACTTCCAACTGAAGTAGATACCAAATCAAGTCTGATCCTATTATAATGCTATAGGACTATTACAAACTAGAACTTAGGGTGGGATTAAGGTTGCTAGGATTTTGTCAAAAGGACCGGAAAAATATAGTACTAGCAAGGATCCATTATAAGGAAATGTGAAGATTTTCTATTATTTGCTCCAACTTATATCATGATCCTTCATCATCTTAATCTATGAGTCAACATATAATAGCTTCAAGAAACTTTGACATCTTAAAAGTCCAATTGTTCGACTCTCAAACTTTTATAGGGGGACTGGCCACTTAAAAAGTTGCAGCATTGTATGAGCATGTCATGCTTATGATGAGTTCTTTACAAACGTCTTCCCAGTTCCAAGCAGATATACTTTATAATCTCACCTTTGGTAAAAGGTATCATGACCTCTCTTTAACGACTCCAAGCATGTAATCAAGAGTAGGGGTGTGTTCGGTACGGAGGAAACATTTTCGGGAAAATATTTTTGAGTTTTCCCATGCTCGGGTGGTCAAGTTTTTAGAATACATTTTCTAGGAAAACAAGTTTCTTAGAAAAAAAGAGAAAAAACGATGTCCTTATTGAAAGTAGGAACAAGAAGTTTTGTTCCGACACACTTCACTTTCACCCCCACCCTTGTAGCCCCATCCCAATCACCCCACACCCCTAACTCCTACTCACAATATTTGTTTGGATTTTATACAAATGCTTTTAGGATAATATATTTTGCTTACATATCGAACACAAGAAAATAAGTAAAAAATCAACTTATTTTCTTGGAAAACATTTTCAAAAAGCATTTTTCATGAAAACCATTTTCCTTCGTACCGAACACACTTAAAGGTAATCAACTACTTCTAGGGCATGATCTTATATCCTAATTAGAAACTCCACAATAAGTAGGCTGGCTTAGTAGGTCTTATTATAAAAACACTCCTAAAGATCTGATGACTTACACCAAACATTAAGGATCCAGTGAATAATTTATTCCATCGTTTAAACTCTAAAATGCAGCTTACAATGAATACAACCAACGGACTGTCACAGAACTTATTAAAGAAAAAACTATTACGAAAAGATTACATAGTGATCTTCAAAATCGGTACACCTTACATACTCTTCATACTCTGTTAAAAAAAAGAACCAATGAGTTAACAGCTAAAAAAGTTAGTACACAAAGCATACAAAAACAAAAGACTAGACAAAGTTATGACCTTTCTGCTTTTCACTACAAAAAAATGCTTAAATTGCGGGGGTTATTTTTAAGGTTTGCGGCGGTTTGAAACCCCCGCAATGTGTTGTTGCGGCAGTTGGCAAAACCTCCACAATAACAGCTGTCGCAATCAATTAGCGGCAGTTTTTTGCTGACCGCCAGAACTAATTTGCGGCGGTTATTTTACGGCAGTTGACCCCGTAATTTTAAAATTTAATCTTTTAAAAATAATTCTCAATGACAGATTGCGGCGGTTTAGAACCTCCGCAATACAAATATATATATTTTTTTTAAAAATTAGCTTATATTTAAAGGTCCTGGCAGTCTCATATCCCCCAACAATTCATTGAATTTTTTTATATATTATCGACTACAAAATCACTAATTAAGCTAGAAATCATAATCAAAGCAAAAAAACGTTAAAACTTTAAGAGACATCGATAACATATCGTAAAATCACAAATGTTATCATAAAGTATCATTAGCTTTTGAAACTAAAAATTTAAGTAGCATTATCAGATCACTCAAAAACTAAATTTAAACACAATACATTCACCCCAGCATTCTAACATCCGTTCCTACCAAACAATACAATGAAATCAACGGTTATCACTAGGATTACTATCACAACATGATCTTCTTGCGTCCATGGGCGAAAGGGATCCACTCGCCGCATCACTTGGCTGCATAATGAAAAGCATAGAAATAGAGTTAGCTACCATCCTGATAACACCACAACTCTTTATTCAAGTTTAATTTGGAAATCCAACTGCTCACTTACAATCTTATATAATATCTTATCAAATCATTGAATGACAATTAAAGAACGTGTTAATCCATGAGTATATACACCAACCAAAAGTATACAAAATACAGCAACAGAGTGTAAAAACGAATTCACATAACTAGTACTAGAATATATCACCAGCATTAATATTTGGAAAGATAAAAAAGAGTGCCCAATATGATTTAGGGCAAGGATTCGTGATCTACTTTCGTACAACAAAATTTGTAATGAACCATGTGAAAATAAAGGAAGGAAGTCATATATGGATCTTAAAACAACATTTATGATCACATACATCATTTTCAATTGAGCATCCAAAAGTAGTTAGCTGTCACGTAACATGGCATCCAAAATTACTAGCATTAGTTAATGCATGAAAATGATGTTGAACTACATCACACTAATTATAGGGGCACTATCTCTATGGATTTAATTTTTTGCATTTAAGATTTTAAGGTGGCTACATTACTGCCACAAATTAGAAGTATTGTCCTTTTTCTTCAAGCTTCTTTTTCATACAGTAGAAAATAATACATAGTAGAGAATTAAGCATCAATCACATTCATAAGTAACTAAACCTCTTTTTTATCTCACACTAGCTACAATCAGTTTCATATAAATACTACTCCCTCGGTCCAAATTTATACAACACTCTTTCCTTAAACATTCCTGTGAGAAATGACACTAAAAGAAGAGGTGTTCAGTTTTTTCCTCCTGCTCCTCACATATGACACACTTGTTATCATGGCACACCCCTATTTTTTGTAGTCTTGATCTTGTAAGGATCCTGTCATATCCTACGTACTATCCAGCAAATGAAACTCTATTTTGGTATATTGAGTTTATTCCACACCACCTCTCCCAATACCATGATTCTTGGTCTCCTTTCCTCCATTGATAGCCACTATGAATTTTGTAGCTACCACTCTGTGTTATCCACCCATTGCCCACATATCCAGCTTTAAATTTATCTCTAATGGAGCATATCTTCTTCCAGTACCATGAACAATCAGTAGGAGGTTCAAATCATTACACAATGATTCTATTTTCTATATTAATTCATCAAAATTTTAAGGCCAAGAATCAATTCAAACAGAAAATAAGTCAGTAGCCAAACACCTCAAAATCAAATCTTTAAACATAAAAATGATTCTATTTTTTTTATTAATCCATAGTAGTTCGTCAAAATTTAAGGTCAAGAATCAATTCAAACTACACCATACACCTCAAAATCATTGTGTATCAGGTATTGGGTGAAAATAGCTCTATCATATATTCTCTTAAATTGCTACTAGTAGCAGTATCTATTTAAAAAAAAGGTAATTAGGTCTTATTTTGGTATATGAAAGTAAAATTATCTTTATTTATCTAACAAAATAGTAGTATACTACTGCAGTATAGTTTTCAGGACTAGGAACTCTTATCTATTATTTTAGTGCACAACAAAGCAGAATGTACTACTCTGTTTTTACTCTCTGTTTGCTTGTTTCTTATACAGCTTCAATTTGTTACACAACAAACCAGACTTCATTGACACAAAGAGAAGTCTCCCCCTTTTTGTTTTTTTTCCTAATCACTAAAAACTTGATTTCCTTAAGCAGGCATTGAGAAAGGATTCTACACGGTTGAACATACATCCCAACAGTGGATAGGAAAGGACCATCATATTACAATTGGATCATCTGAATGCCGATACTGTTTTTCCGGACACAAAATAAACCAACATACAATAACAGCCACATCAATCTCATCATTTTTCGAAGAGAAATCAAATCCAAAAAATTTCAGACCAATTAAATGAAAAATAAATGAAGAACTTTACTTACTGTTGTAGGAGAAACCGCCGAAGAAGAAGCAAAGAACCCCGCAAACTGTTCTGGTATCATCCCTTCTTTCATTATCATATATGCCTTGAAAGCATTCATCATTTTTTCCTGAGCATTTATCATTTTCTTATGGTTCTGTTGACATTGGGACGAACATGAACCTTCACTTCTTGAAGCACTTGTACCGCTGAAACGAGGTCTTGCTTGTTTAAAAACTTTACTGGGGACAGGTCCTAATCCCAAGCACCTCACCCTCCCAGAGTGCTCTTCTCCTAGCACCTTGCCGACGGCATCATTTCGCGAAATTTGAGACTCGTCTATGGTGCTTTGGCTTAAAGCTAACTCAAGTTTTTCCTACACATACAAAACTCATTGTCACTAATAAACCAATAGGAACGCATGGAATTAAAGAAGACAGAACTTAAGAGGCATGGCTTTTAACTATGAAGCAGAATATACAAAAATCAGAGTCATATTATTTGTTTCTTGAGATAAGTTGAGAATTCACAAAAACTTACGCATATTTCTTTTGCTGCTTCATTAACATATACTCCATCTTGATTCTTATGAGTAGCAAGGTATATTTGTGCTCGTCCAGGCCTTTGTCCAGTCTGAGCCATCTATAAATAAAAATCAAATCAGAATTATTTACTACATAGAAATAATTACATAGCAAGTTAATTTACTCACCATTTCAGCCCTTCTCGTAGCATTGGCTTTGGAGCCGCCTGTGTGTGGTATAGTCTATTTCTTTCGATTTTCAGCATTTCTTAATCGCATTGCCTTATAAAAATATACTTGAAACTCAATTAGAAAAACAAATAATTATATAATTAGAAAGACTAGTATAAGCAGTTACATAAGTACCTTTGTTGAATCTTTATATTGGTAATCAACAAAAGAAATCCATTAATCACGTGGAATCCCATTCGGCACACTTTCAATAATCTCAGTTTTACTTTTAAGCAGGTCTTCATGTGTCTTCCACAAGTTATTTTTATTTGCAGCCCACTTCTTTCCAATAGATTTATAGACATGTCCCATTGCAACTGACTCGGTTGTCCTAAAGAAGAACTTGGGCTTCAAGAATAAATCATTGGTTAGCTTATACCTTTATAATTTGATATAGTTGTGCTTCTCACCAAAAAAGAGACAGTGATATAGTTGTAATAATATAGAGCTTATACCTTTATAATTTGATCGAAGACGCAGTTGAAGTATAAAATAAATAGGTAAACTTAACCATTTCTCAAAGTTGATTGGAAATAAAGAGCAGTCACACGCCAAAATTCCACAAAAGCGTGAAAGAAGGCCGCGTCCATCTCCAAATGGTTCATCCAAGTAATCAAAATCAACCACAATACGTTCTTCACACGTTAAATTGATCACTTCATTAACTTTAACTCTGAGTTTCCTGATATTTTCTTCTGAATCTTTAATAAGAAAAGAGATCAGTTGAAGCCACGAGAGAGATGAACAACAACTTAGAAGGGACTGTTGAATATGTACTGATAGTCAAAAGTATTTACCTATTGCGTCTACAATCCAATGCGACCTAGAACGCTTTTTGGATGCAGCCTGAACTGTTGGAGCTGGCTGTGTTGAGTCCTGATCTGTCGAAGCCAAATGTGATGTCGAGTGAACTGACAGAGATGGTTGTGGTGAGTCCTGATCTGTCGAAGCCAAATTTGATGTCGAATGAACTGATCGAGATGGCTGTGATGCTTGGTGAACTGCTGGAGCCGGCTGTGGTGCGGCCTGATCCATCGGAGTTGGATGGGATATTGAGTGAACTGATCGAGACGGCTGTGATGCCGGCTGAAATGTTGGAGTCACCTGCGATGTAGGCTGAAATGATGGGGCCAGATGTGTTGTTGCCCGAAATGACATGGTCGGATGTGTTGGCAGACATGGCGTTGATTGAAGAAAAGAAGGTCCTAATTCAGCAACTGGATGAGATACTGACTGAACTGAATTTTGCTTCTTCTGCAAACGCTTGAACCTTGGCATATCTACAATTCAATAATGAATCCTGCAGCAGGAAGCAATGAAGTTAGTAAGCAGATCCACAACAAAACGTCAAGATTAATACCACAGTTATCAGGCTGAGTAAAACAAATGATTAGCACTTCTAATGTTTTGAAGTCCCAGTTAGTCTACTGTTTAGTCCGATGATATTAATATATCTACATGATCAGTCATCTTGAGGTATAGTTGACAAAATCACAAAAACACAACTCCTAAAACTTTCCTGCTTTCCAGATCATAGTTCTACTTCTTGCAGATATAATAACGTCCAAATGTACTTTTTCCATGACCAAAATGAAAAACGGAATATAACATATTTCGTAACCACAGAGGCAAGTGTTCGCACTTTTACTGAAACAGGAATGTGAATTCAATTTATACTATATGTTATCAAAGAAAAGAAGATTATGCAAAGAACTCTTCTCAATAAAGGATCAACTTGATTACCTGTAGGTGGAGTACGAGTTTGTTAAACCATCCAGCATAAGAAGCTAAGAAACGTTCCGTACTGCATTCTTGACATGTCACCCCAAGCAAACATATACCAGCCCAGCATTTATCTAGCTGCAACACAAACATCACAAAAAGGTAACTCCTTAGTCCCAAATCATAATACGTGGTAAGAAAGTTCATAAATACCAAGTCAGCAATTTGCTTTCCAGGAAAGCATACCAAAAACAGAATAAGGTTTCATTTCCCAATCAATGAATCGCCTGACAAAAGGAATAGACCCAGACACCCATTTGCTAAAGGTGAGATAATTACATATCATCATTATTTCAATTTGCAAAATTTAAGGACCCGTTTAGCCATAAAGACTATTACTTTTTTTTCCAGAATAATTTTTCACTTTATTTAAAAATCAGTGTTTGGCCATGAAAGTTCCAAATTCAACTTGAAAGTTCCATCTCCATCTTCCTAATTTCAAATAAAACGCTCTCTTCTCTCCATTGCAAAAAGTATAACCAAACACAACTCCATCTTCTAACTACAACTTCAAAAATTCCCAATAAAGTGATTTTTTTTTCTATGGTCAAACGCCTACTAAGTACAAGCTTGGATGCAAATATTTCAATAGCGTGGAAATGTATGTATGTTCTATAGCTTTGTCGCGAGCATACAGAAGCAGAAGCACAAAATGTATATAGTTAGTGACAAATCCTATACATAAAAAAAGAGGCATAATACAACTGGCAACTAAACTCCCTAACTTTGAAAATGCACATCTAGACACCTTAATTTGGCCCCGTAAACACACTTTTCCGGATGTGCATTCTCAAAGTTGGGGTGTTTAGGGGGCAACTTAAACCAAGTCAAGGTGTCTAGATGTGTATTTTTGAAGTTGGGTTGTTTAGTGTTAGTTGAGGCCAAGTTAAAATGTATTCTAAAAAAAAACGAGCAGTTTTTTCAAGATTATTCACTGTATCACTAGAGACAAGACCGACAACTCGATTAATCCATGAATCAACAGCAGCCGTCCAGTTTTCAATCAACTTTTCATCGGACTCGGGTTGACCCGATTCCGACAATAGCTGATGAGTTTTAATGGCGGACCATACATAAGCTTTAAAGGAAAAAGGGAAAATGGACCTCAAAGGTAAGCTTTCTGATTACCGAATATGAGGAATAAGTACAACATTTGAAATGAACAATAAAACAAACCGAAAACCTCGACTGAACGGAATCTTTGGTGGGAAATCCGAACCTTGCCGGAAAAGAAAACTGGGTGTTTGGTGCTGATTTTTGGTGGAAACGAAGGTGGTGACAATGGTGATTTTGGGGTGAAATTAAGTGGGTACGGATCGGTTTGGTATTCTGTTTTTGGTTGTTTCAAGTATGTTTCAGATGGGGTTTTGGGGTGGTTTGGATGGTGGCAAAAAGGGATGGTTCACGGTGAGAAAAGGAAAAGGAAAATGTGGCAGTAATAAAAAGTAGTGAGAGAGGCAGAGGGTTTTGAGAGAGGGGGAAAAGATTTTTTAGAGAAAAAAGAGCCAAAAAAAAAAGTGAGGGAAAAGTTGCGCGCTATTTTTTTTCCCCAGATGGTGGAGGTTCCAAACCCCCGCTAGTTTCTTTTATTTGTGTCGGAAATGTAAACCCCCGCTATTTAATGAAATTTGCGGGGGTTGTAGCTGACCCCGCTATTAAACCGCCGCAATTTAAGCATTTTTTTGTAGTGTTTGATGTAATTTTTTTCACTTGAGGAATACACTTTCTACAGCTTTAGACCAGTAATAAAAAAGGATCTTTTTCATGGATATTTTACTTTGTATCAGGCATGCCTAAGTGTTCACACGGTGTCAAACAAATAGTTAGAAAAACCCAACTTTATATAGTAAGGGAGAGGCATTTAACAGAGTTTAGAAATGAGACTGAATGTAGTTCTTTTGTCTCAGTAGTGTACATGAATTCGGATTACTTGATGATGATCCTGAAATCAGGATTTTGATGATCTTCAACTTGTGTTCCCGTTGGTAAATCCAATACAGGGAATGGAGAGCAAACACCTTCGAATTTGCTTCTCAGTTCCCGATTATTAGGTGTTCTTCTCACCATCAATTCCGCATCCTTGAAACAAGAAATATGGAGTGGAAAGAGTTTCCAAATCATAAAGTTCTGAGGAGCTTTCAAGTAATTCTTCTGCCCTAGACGAGTTTAATCCTTCTATTATGTATACAAAGTTCAACTTTCCAAAAGGTTTAATGGTAAGAAACATACATAAACTATCACTTTTGTCGTCAGTTTCATACCTTGGTATCCATTGTTCCCTCTACCTACCTAAATTATATATCACCCCCTTTGTATTAAAACACGCCTTGACGCTGAGTTGGCCAAATATTTTTGAATCAATCGACAATAGGCGTGTGGAGGCCAACTTAGCATCAGGGTGTGGTTTAACACAAAAGGAATGATAGTTTAGGTAGGTAAAGGGAACGACGGATAGCTGAGGTATGAAACTTGTGAAAAAGACGATAGTTTAGGTGTGTTTTTGACCATCAACTCTTTCCAAAATGACTAATTTGGTCTTGGGGTGGCCGGAAATCTAAAACAACACCTGTCTATTGCTAGCTAACGAACAACAATAGGGCTTAATTTCCCTGTTTTCTCCTTTAACGAAATGATTTATTTCTGAGCTTTAAGGCATCCAGGTTTAGCAATCATCGTTTAAATGAATAGTTACTACTCCCTCCGTTCCAATTGTTTGAAGGTTGACCAGTTTAAGGAGTCAAATAGCTCTTTTTTTTATAACGATTTTCTTCAACTCTTTTTATATATTATGAATTATTAATTATGCAGACTTATATTACTTTTTATATAGTTTTCAATTATGTAAATTTTATTACTATAAATACTCGAAGAATCTATGTTTAAAATTAAGTCAAAGAAGAAGTTGTTGAACTCCCTAAACTAGTCAACCTTCAAACAAATTGGGATGAAGGGAGTAGTTATTAACGGTACGCATATGCTCTAATTTCTAGGGGGTTAGTAATATTATTGTAATTTGATTTTTAAGTATATTGTTGTCAAACACTGATGTAAGTCGATGTATTTCACATTATCACGGCACTTACCTACCTAGTACTACGGTGCATGCCGTTATTTCCTTTACATTGAGTCTTTGATTAAGTACATAGTTTAGAAAGACCAATATTGTAAGTCAGAGATATTTATATTTCATTAACAATATTTTACCTGAGCAGCTTCAAGGAAACTGCTAATAATAGTAACAACTATGACCATTGTAAATCAAGATACTTCACACTTCTATGAGAGTATTTTAAATGACAAGAGATATTTGAGTCTTTATAATTATAGGAAGAGAGACTCTAAGTTTTAATTATAGGGAGACGAGACATTTTTTGTAGTAGTGTTAGTGATATATCATCATCATGTATATTAAAGGCATAGTACATAAATAGACATCTTAATTTGACCTCAACTGACAAGTAAATACCAACTTTGAGGATGCATATCTAAACACCTCAACTTGATTTAAGTTGCCCCATAAACACCCGTGAAACGCCATGTAGGATGCCATGATAGTTGTTTTTTGGGGATGAGCAAGAAATATGAGCAATAGAAACTTAATGTGAAATCTCACTCTTCTTTAATACTCGGTGAAATAGAAACTTAATATGAAATCTCACTCTTCTTTAATACTCTCACCCTCTTTAATCGGTCAGCTGTAAAGATTCTACTACATTGTACTTGAATCTCCTTAAAGAAGCGCGAAGATATTCACAACTTAGCATGAAAACTTTCATTATTTTTCATTTTTCAAGAATATTTGTATTTTCACCAACAATTGTGACGCCTTCACCTAAACACAAAGCGTCGTATAATGTATAAACAAAGACGATATGAGGATTAACAATTGTGAATTAAGAGTGACAACTTCGACATGAAAATAATTGTAAACTTATGAATTAAATAATGTCGGCAGGAAGAGGCGTGCTTCACCCTAAACATAAAGTGTCGTCTTATGTAATAAACAAAGACAATAATGAGGACTGCTTGATGCAAGGTACCAACGAAGGGGTGGCTTAATTAATAGGGATAAAATAATTTAATTAAGGATAAAATAATTTGTTGAAGGACTTGGTTCAACAAACAAATATACTTAAATTTGTTGAAGGCTTTTGGTTCGATTTCATTATGCTCTGTTCCTGAATCACTTAACCTTAATTATCTAACGGGGGTATTTTCCTGATGGTTTAACTGATAGTGATTATCTTATAAAGTCACCTTTCTTTTCAATTCCAATTTCTTCAACAAAAAAATAATTTTCTGAGATAATAACTATTAGTTGAGTGACCATCTGAGAAATCAAACTCTTATCTAACGTTTATGACCCTCTGTTTGGTCTTTTATGTGTGGATTTTGTATTAGTTGGGTCCGTAAATTTTGTATACCGAATACCAGATGGTTTAAAACATAAATGACATCTTAGATGATATATGATCATTGTTCACTCTCCTATACGTAAGCACAATACATCTTAGATGATATGAGTGGATCCAGCACTAGGTCTTAATTAATCTAAATTTAACCTTCCTAGTTCTCAAGGGACCTATCTATTTATGAATAAATTAGTCTCCTGATCAGGACAAGAATAGTATTTCACCATTGGCCGTCGAAACGTCAGTGCCACCTTACATTTACAAAGCAGTTTCTCAGAAAATATATATGGTCATGAGCGCACCAAAATTATAAAAGAAAAGAAATGTCTCTTTAGTCTGTCAAAATAAGAAGGCAGAATACCTAAGACCACCCTAAAGTTAGCGCGTTTTATTCATGTTTTTTAATACTTTTCTTTCTGTTTTCTTTATCTGAGATGATTTCTATTCACACAAATATTTATAACCTATTTTATATCACAAGTATGTTTTTGTGTCTTTTCTTAAAAGCACTTTGCCCGCTCAAACTTGGTGACCAAGGAAATGATAACTACATACACTCTGGTGTTTTCTATTTGTCTATATAAGAGGCCATATATCATTTAGTACTGAACAAACCATTCACATACACTTCAATTTCTGTTGTACTCCTATTAATTTCAAGATGATGCAAGATGTTTGGAATCAGTTGGGTCCAGCCATTGCAGCAATCATGTTCTCCTGGACCATGTACCAGAACTATTTTCCTCACGAACTTCGTGGTCTTATTAGGAGGTATACGGATAAAATCACGAGTTATTTCTACCCTTATATGCACATAATTTTTCATGAGTATGAAAGTGAGGGGTGGTTCGAGCGGAGCAAAGCTTACGTAGCAATCGAAAGGTACCTGAGCAAGAACTCTTGCACACAAGCTAAGCGCCTCAAAGCCAACACGGTGAAAGATGGTCAATCTCTTGTCCTAACCATGGATGATCATGAGGAGATAACCGATGAATATAAAGATGAGAAGGTTTGGTGGATTTCGAGCCAATTAGCAGCCAACAAACAGACAATTGCTTTGTGGAAGGAGGATGACAAGAGGTTTTTCAAGCTCAAATTTCACAGAAAGAATCGCGAGCTTATCACAGAGTCATACTTGAAGTATGTGTTGGAGGAAGGGAAGGCGATATCCGTGAGAGAACGACAGAGAAAGCTGTACACAAACAATAAGGGAGAGACAGGTGGTGGGTACAGATATAGGGGTTGGAGGATGTGGAGTGGAGTAGTGTTTGAGCATCCATCAACATTCGATACTCTGGCCATGGATCCAAACAAGAAGCAAGAGATTATGGATGATCTTGAAACATTCAGCAAGTCAAAAGACTATTATGCAAAGATTGGAAAGGCGTGGAAGCGCGGTTATCTTCTTTATGGTCCCCCAGGAACGGGTAAATCTAGCATGATTGCTGCTATGGCTAATTACTTGCAATATGATGTCTATGATCTCGAACTGACATCGGTTAAGGACAACACCGAGCTAAGAAAATTGCTGATAGATACTACAAGTAAATCTATTATTGTGATTGAAGACATCGATTGCTCCCTTGACCTTACGGGTCAAAGGGAGAAGAATAAGAAGAAAGACGAGGAAGATAAAGAAAAAGATGAGAAAGATGCCATCAAGGAGAAGATGAAAAGAGAAGAGGGGAAAGAAAAGCGAAGTGAGGTAACTTTATCTGGACTTTTGAACTTCATTGATGGTCTATGGTCAGCCATTGGTGGTGAAAGGCTTATTGTCTTCACCACCAACTATGTGGAAAAGCTTGATCCTGCTCTAATTCGGAGGGGGAGGATGGATAAACATATTGTGCTATCCTACTGTTGCTATGAGTCCTTCAAGGTGCTTGCAAATAATTATCTTGACGTCAAATCTCATGTTCACTTTCCTGAGATTCGTCGGTTATTGGGGGAAACTAATATGACTCCTGCTGATATTGCTGAGAATTTGATGCCTAAGTCTTCGAAGGAAAATGCAGACACTTGCTTGGAGAGATTGATTAAAGCCCTTGAAACTGCAAAGGAGGAAGCAAAATTGAAGGCTGAGAAAGAAGAAGAAGAAGAGAGAGCAAAGGCTGAGTTGGAGAAGGAAGAGAAGGAGGAGAAAAAGAAAGAATTAGCAGCTACTGAAGAAGCCAAGAATGCTGATGGTGTAAGCGAAAAAGAGAAGTCAGAAAGTAATGGTGCTAAGGAAAATGGTGATGTTAGCAAAGGTTGATTTCGGTAATGTTTGATTAATAAGAATTAAAGTTACACATATATGAAAGTTTTGGGGGTGTTTTAGCCTTATGTTTTCTGCAATTGGCTTTATTAGTTGTACTTGTAATAAGTTTATTTTATGTCTTAGTGTGGTATTAGGAAAGTGGTTTCATGCAGTTGGTGAGGGTAATAATAGGCTTAATACCCAGATGGACCCTTAAACTTGACATGTTTTGTAAGATAGGCATATAAACTTATAAGGTGATCAGATAAACACTTAAACTTACTCAAAGTGTATTTTTCAAGTTTTTCAGTTGTTTTGAAAACAAAAACTATATTTTTCAAACACTCACAATTTTCATGGCCAAACAAGCCCTAAATATATCACAAAATATTTTTTTTAAAATGCAAAAATAAGGCAAACGCATATACATGAGGCTATAAATGTGCACTTAAACCAATAAATACTCGCTAATCGCAATTTTGCAGCTTTCAATTAACTCGGATTTTTTTTACACTTGAATAATTAAAAAACAATAACTTTAACCAATAAAAATCCTTAAAAAAAGAAATTTCAAATTAAGAAATTTCTTTTTTTTAAGGATATTCTTCTCGGCTTTACAGTTTTCTTAATTTGAAATTTCTTTTACACTTGAAATACTGAACTTAGAAATTTCTTAATTTGAAATTTCTTTTTTTAAGGATTTTTATTGGTTAAAGTTATTGTTTTTTAATTATTCAAGTGTAAAAAAAAAATCCGAGTTAATTGAAAGCTGCAAAATTACGATTAGCGAGTATTTATTGGTTTAAGTGCACATTTATAGTCTCATGTATATGCGTTTGCCTTATTTTTGCATTTTTAAAAAAATAGTTTGTGATATATTTAGGGCTTGTTTGGCCATGAAAATTGTAAGTGTTTGAAAAATATAGTTTTTGTTTTCAAAACAACTGAAAAACTTGAAAAATACACTTTGAGTAAGTTTAAGTGTCTATCTGGTCACCTTATAAGTTTATATGCCTATCTTACGAAACATGTCAAGTTTAAGGGTCCATCTAGGTATTAAGCCTTAATAATAAGTGATATGTATAGCCATCAGTAGCATAAGGGACTGGTTACATTTTTCAGCAACTATGCATTTTAATATGGTCCACGTGTAGCAGACTCATAATAAAATATGATTTTAAAGTGGTTTGATGATTAACAAATGAAATATGGTTTGTGTGAGCAGTGGCGGAGCTAGGATTTTCATCTAGGGGTTCAAAAATATGAAGAAGCAAATACGCGAAGAAGTCAAGGGGGTCCAACATCTACTATATATACATAAAAAAATAATTTTAATCCGAACCCCCTAGAGCCTACCTAGCTCCGCCCCTGTGTGTGAGGTTGTATTTGTTAAAAGCCCAAATGTGTTTAATGCTAAATTATATTTGCGTTTATATGGTGTTAGGTTGAATCCGGTAAGAACCAGGTGTTATACCCCATTTCAACCGAAGTCAAAATGGTTTACAACATCCCGGTAATTCTGGGGTTAAGTAAAGTACAGGAGTCGCCACCTAATTTTATGGTGAATTATGACACCTAAAGTAATATAAAGTACATGTTTAAAGTTAACTCCATTTTAAGGTCTACTAAACTTAAAGATTCTAGGTAAAGGTTCAATTAATCTAAAGGGAAGGTATTAAGCATTCTTTAAAATCCATTAAAAATGGTTAACCATCCAGACTTAAGTTGAGAAAAATTGAGGCCGATTGTTGTATACGAACGTGGAAGCATTTGCATCCTTTAAAATCCATTAAAAATGGTTAACCGACCGGACTTAAGTTGAGAAAAATTGAGGCCGATTGTTGTATACGAATGTGGAAGCATTTTAAAAAATACAAATATCATATGAAAAGTAGTGAACTAAATAAAGTTTAGGGAAAACGTTTGTGTATTTCGAAAGTTGTGATTAGCTTAACGTGAAAGACTTATGAAAAGACTATCAGTCCCATATAAACTATGCAAAGGTTGTTTTAACAAAATACATGTTTCAAATATTGGAAAGGAGTTAAAGTGAAAAAAATTGTCCATAAAACCCAGTTTGCTTTTTTTTTATTTTTTTTATTCTCAAAACAAGCTAACGTTTAGTGTATAAAATTTGTGATACTTTGAAAGAATATCTTATTCTTTCTAACTAAAAAGGTGCCAAACCCACGAGAGGAACAATTAAACTTCACTTGATTTAAGAACTAAATTGCTAGTTAAGACATCCTAATATGGATAAAACGGGACTTGGTTAAAATAAAGCGGTTAAGTATTTTATAATAACTACACAGCTAGGCAAAATGTTAGTCACACCAAACATATAAACAAGCAGCATCAACAAATAAATTAGCCAAAATAGGCTCCTGACTGTTACACCCCGTACCTCCGTACCTCCGAGAAGCACTGGTTAAATTTGAATGTAAGTATGTCGAGTTACGACTAGGTAAAACAACTTTGGAGTATGAGGAATGAGGCATTATTAAGTATATTGTTTAAATAAAGGATGATTACTATCTCGTAAACCATAATCGGGAAAGAGTATTTTGAAACACGAGAACATGGCCATTATTAGTATAATAAGTGATAATATCATGTATGGAGAGTTTCAGAATATTTCGAGATCGAGCGAATTGAAGAAAATAAGTTCGACGAAAATTTGAGAAATGCTGGAAAGATTTTTAGTCAACTTTGGAGGGTTATATCTCCATGTATATTTGGATTTTTAAGGCGTTTCAAAGCCTAAAATGAAGTTCGTCAAGTCTAGTTTGTAATGCAACAAACCGCTCGCTGATAGGACCTCGGAGTAGAGAATTATAGACGTTACAAACTGAACTGTCGCGCAGAAACAGTACCGCTACAGTACCGCTACAGTACTGTAGCAACAGTATGCCGACTTTTGCCAATTATAAAAAGGGTCAAAACCCCCCATTTTTCATCATAAAAATGGTCCAAAATGTTCCAAAACCTTCCAGAAAAATCAGCCATCAAAAGGGGCTTAAATCCCACATAAAAGTGAGGATTTTGAGTGAAATTTCAAGCTACGGAAAATCAATCGAGGTCCGGGCAACGCGTAGACGCGATTATGATTTCATTTTGGAGTTGGAGGAGCTTGGGAGCAAGTGAAATGTTGAAGATTTGGCTACCTTCATAAAAATAAGGTATGAATCATTAAATCTCTTTCTTTATCAAGTTTGATTAAGGAATATTTGCAAGAAATAAAAGTTTTAGTTGTTGTGTTGATGTTTTTGATCTATGGATTGAGGGTTGAAGAGAAATTTGGATGGAAATACCTATATTTATCTTGTAGGATGTTGGAGATGTTGTTATTGATGTTCTTAGTATTAATTTCAACTTCTTTACGAAAGTAAAGATTATTGAATAGTCGTATCACAAGTGGGTTAGTTGAGAAATTTAGGAAACATCGTGTGGGATGTTTATATTGATATGGAAATGATTGTATTGATGTTGGTATTGTCATTGTTGTGTTGGTTGTTGAATTGAGAATTTCAGGCTAGGCATATAAACAGGGGAGATGCTGCCCGAATTTCGACAGAATCAAAAAGGATTTTAATTAAAGTTTCGAGACGAGCGTATGATGATGATTCTAATGATATTATGAATGGTTATATATGTAGATTACGAGGCTACGAATAATTCTTAAGAGAGGTGCAAGACGTGAAGTAAGTTAGAAGTCGAGAATTTTCTTCCAAGTATGTTAAGGCTAGTCCCCTTCTTTCTAAAGGCATGATCCATTCGTTATAAATCTTTGTGTCGTACTCATAATATCATTGGCTCCGCAAATGCTAGAAGTCCACGAATTTCGTGATTCTTATAATCTTATTGGTCTTCTAAAGGCATGATTCTGATACTATGACTTCATAAATGTTTCCATATCTTCCTCGTTTTCAAAAGTTAAATGTTTACGACTCCAAGGCATAATTCCCTTCCTAATAATTCATAGCTGTTTTCCCAGAATGCTGTATTTTCCAAACCAAAGAATTATGATTTTGTGAGCTCTTACGATAACATCGATGAGCATGTTTTTATGATGATAACGATGATGTCAAAAATGAGGATATTTTTATGATGATTATGGAGATGATGATTTTATGGCTAAAAGTCTCAAGTTATGAGATCAATATTTTTATGAGATGATTTTATTCATAGAGATTTCCATGTACATGAGCTTTACATTATTAGGATGACTATGATGAGAATGATTTATGCTCAAAGGTTCCAAGTTTATGATTTCAATGACGATATGAGAATATTGAGCTATCTTTTGACCATTCTTAATTTTATTCATTGTTGTTGGTCTCACCTTATAATAATTATTCCTTCAAGGTGAGACAAAGCGATGATGATTATTCCATAATACAATCGGAGGCTACCGACCTTACGTCACTCCGACATAGTTGTGACTTTTGATTGGGCTCTTATGCATGCTTTATATATATATATATATATATATATGTATGTATTTTCTCACACCGCACCGCGCTATAGTCGGCCGGGTAGGCACGTAGATGTGCACACCACTGCAGTGGGCATGTTATGATATTGCCCCGGACGCGGGAGGCCTGGACGCAGGCTAATGATGATAACACCGAGCCTTGATGGCCGAGCATGATATTATATACGACACCGCGCCTTAATGGCCGGGCATGTTACTATATATATGTACATGAATGTTTTTTTTAAAAAGGTTAAGCATGCATGACATCCGCCCTACGAGGCACTCAGATGTACAGGTTACCTCTCTTATTCCTTGTTACTTTCATGTTTATGTTATGTTGTTATTCATGCCTTACATACTCAGTACATTATTCGTACTGACGCCCCTTCTTGTGGGCGCTGCGTTTCATGCCACGCAGGTGCATACAGATGAGTAGAAGACATTGCTAGAAGATGTTCCAGTGGGATTGGCGAGCTCCATTCCTTTCCGGAGTGTTGCCGAGTCAGAGTATCCATGTCATGGTATAATGATTTATGTTAGAGACTTTGCAGACAGAGTCACGTATTTAGCCTGCCAGTCTTGTATGCGGCTATATAAGCCGATGTATTCAGTATGCATCACTTTACAGATGTATATGATTACCAATTTTATTTGATTCGAGAAAGATAAAAAGAATGTTTTTGTTAAGAGCTTTCCCTATGCATTTCAGTTCATGACTTAAGGATTATGAGTACAATGAGATCCAGCGGGTTCGCTCGGCTCTAAGTAAGGGTCGGGTGCCCGTCACGCCCTATCGGGATTGGGGTGTGACACTGACAGAAAGGATTTAAATTATTTTGTCGTTCTGTTTAAGCGATGCAAAGCTAGAAATGATTTAGGATTTACGGCTCCATGTGGTAGCGGCGTCGTTGAGTCTCAAAGTGAAACTCTTCGGCTCCGGTGTTCATGCAAAAGAAAGGAAAGAAATGATGAAGTTAGAGAGAAATTTTACTGTCAAAATGTAATAAAGAACCAAGCAACAAACCACAACATGGTTCTCATATAAGGATATATATGAAGACCTTAGCATATATTTTGCATACTCAAACAAATTCCCGATAGCAAATATAACCCACTATAACAGATATGAAAGATTTTTTTTTTTTTTTTGCATGCAGCAAACAAGTAATAATTTTATTGAGTTTCGATAGAAAGCATAGCTATGGCACAAAAGTTGCACTCAGTTGAAAAAAATACCTCCTTTCAACTTCTACCAAAAACAACAAACATAAATGCAGAAGGATGCCTTCATAAAATCACAACCGAAGTTATTGGTTTGAAGGGACAAAACTATGATTGTACAACCAGATTGAAACGCAGCTCCTTTTAAGTCAATTTGTGGATCGTTTTCATATCAATGACTTCCTTGAGAGTTCCCTTCTCAAGATGATCCCACCACTTGAACAAGAAGTTGTCAACAATAAGTCTGAACCAAGTCATCATCCTAGATTTCAAGAAGCTTAAAGACACAATTTCTACTATTTTGGGGCAAGGCTAGAAGGACACAACTTCTGCTAGTGTTAGATACAAGAATATGCTTTCCTTTAATCATCTTTGAAAGATGAGTATTTTTTAATGAAACCTTCTAATAAGATTTTTGATAATTTAAAAAAAAAATCCTAATAACATAATTTCTAAAATAAGTAAAGAACTTTTTTTTTTAAACAAACAAATCAGAACATGCACATAAATAAATAAATAAATAAATTATTATGCATCTATCAATTTGAGAGGAACCTAATTCGTGCTTTCTTGTGACACGCCATACAGATGATATTTATATGACCCAAAACATGATTCATACTATGTATAGAGTCTTAAACATACTCCGAAACTAAACTCTTATTATTCAAAGAAATCCTAATACATATTTCCTAGGTAAGCCTCTATAACTGAACAAAGATTAAAAGTTTCATAGTAGAAACATGATACTAAGTGAACAAGAAAACAGATTCAGTAACTATTTCATGATATCCAATGACAGGATCGAAATAAAAGTTAGAGATAAATACAAACATCACTTAGAATGGATAAAAATAAAAGGAGAACAGTAAGCACCTATTTCGGGTGCAGTGAACGAGACGACGATCCAGATCTACTTCCCTACTCACGAACAAATCCGAATTTCGGATGGAAAGTCACCAGAAAGTCTCTTCTTTAGAGCAATAATGTTGATAATGAAAATGTGGTAAATCTTCGGTAAAAAAAGAAAGCCCCTTTGGCTGAGAGTTAGAGATGTATTTATAGGAAAGGGTTAGGGTTTCCAGATTCATGAGCAGAAACTTTTCAACTTTGAAATATAGTCGTTGTGAGAGGTCAAAATCATGTCGGAAGAGAGAAGAGAAAGGGACAGATATGGATCAACAGAGAAAATAAGCCCGTGACCTATCTCTAGTCTAAACGAATCTCTTGTGATGAAATTTTGACTTGGAACAAAGAGATTTGTGGAAGAGAACAAAATAGCTTTGGGTAATGTCTGAAACTTTCACCAAAATGGTGGAGCAAGGTCTTGTGATGGTGAAAGAAAGGTACAAAAATCGTCCAAAATGGAAGGGAAAAAGGAGAGGCAACGGATGGGTATAGAAATTAGGTTTAGGGAAAGATAAAAGATGTTATGGTCTGGGTCTTCAACATTTAATAATTAATTAGCTAAATGGGCTGCAGATACACGAATTGGGCTTGTAAGAATGGGCTTCAAATAACTGAAATTGTTGGGTATTTTCTTTTTCTAATTAATTCCTTTTGGGCTTCTTAGTAATTAACTTCTACAACTTCTTGTGTAATTAGTGATTAATAAGTAGAAAATAAAGGACTTACTAAAGTATTGACTTATAATTAATTTAACGAGTACAAATCCTAAAATGAAATGACGACAAACTATTAAAATTTGTGATAAAGTAATGCTAGTAATGTTGATAGTAAAATAGTGAAGATGTAAGTAATAAGAGGGATAACGATATTAATAGCAGTAGCAATAAAAATAGTAGTGAAAATAAAGTATTTAGCTCGTTAATAAATTTAGAAGCCCAAGGAAATAAATTGGAATAAAGGAGGGACAAAATTGGGTGCCAACGGATGCCCCTCTTTGACCGGAGACGATGTAAGAGTTTTCGGGCGAAGAAGTTGACGTAGTAGCCAATTTTGTTCCGACCAACAAATATGAACTTGGAAGAACTTGAGAAAATATGGGTTAGGAGAATTGGTGAAAATATTATGGGGGCAGAAAGGATGGTTGGAAAACATTATGGGATGGAAGGAATTATGGCCGAACCCCAGTTTCGAGTTGCCTACATATCTCGGGTTCCGTGAGAATCAAGTTGTATGTAGTTCGAAAGAAGCGGGTCGATACTGATGCTACGCTTTTTTCCCCAGTGTTGAATTATGGTGAGACTAGGGTGTTGTGAAGTGAAGATTGATGGGGTATTGAGAGGTGTTAATGATTTGAAAATATGTTGGATGAGATGTCATTTGTATACTCAAGGGTCGAAGACAGATGACAACAATGTTTAAGAATGGACCGTATGTTTATAGCCTCCTAATTATAAATGTGGTGCACAACATACCCATAAGTAGGACTCTACTAGGTACGATATGAATTCTCAAAAAAATATCCCCAGTGTCGAGTTACGGGGACACTGGGATGTAGAAAGGGACATAAGATTGTGAAAAGAGTTGAGCGAATAGAGCTTTAGCAGTGGATATGAAAGAAAAATTAACCTACGTATCACATGTTTGTGGACGTAGGCGGAATTGAGTTCGAGAGTAGATCCGTGACCTTTTCTTGTCAGTTTGATATTCCTCTTTAGCATATTTGCCCCAGTTCACTGCATAAGATAAAGTTCCACGCTGTGCTGCGTTTTTTGCAATTGGTGTATGGGGATTGTACTTTCTGCCAAAACTCAAGGTAAAGTAGTTAGCACATGAAGTAAGATATAGTAGAATGAAACATAAATTGAGATAAATGTAGAGCCGTGTGGCTAGGAAAAATGAAAACTTGATGGGTCGAAGTGATGTCTCTATTTTCAAACTGGAGTTTTGATATGGTTTGCTCAACGATTGATGTTGTAAATGTCTCGAGTAAAGTTGCCTGAAATTCTTATTAAATTCGTTAGTAACGTTTGGACTAAAGTCAAAAGAACAAAATAAAATAATACGATAATAATACGTGAATAAGCATGAGGATAAAGTCGTGTGGCTTATGAAATGTCGAGGCCGTGTGGCCAAATATTGTCTCTGCTTGTCTTCAGGGACATGAATGATGAGTTATGTTTATGCCGAAGACGTAACAATATCTCCAGTTGTATTCGGAGATTTTAATGATAAAAAGAGGCCTCAGGCTGTCTTCCGGGACTTGATGATAAATGATGTCTGTGGAATTTTAGGTAAAGTCGTTAAAGTAGGTAAAGTGGATAATAAAGTTATTGATAAAGTAAAGTAATAAAGAAGAGAGTAAAGTAAAAGTGTAGCTGTTTGGCTTATGCAGATGAGGCCGTATAGCCAAATGATGCCTCCGGTTGTCTTCAGAGACTTGATGATAATTCCTGTACAGTTCAGGGTAAAGTCGTTAAAGTAGGTAAAGTAAATGATAAAGTATTTGATAAAGTATGGAGTAAAGTGATAGCGTAGCCGTTTGGCTAATGATGTTGATGATATCGTGACAGGATAAATTAATGACGTCTTCGATTTTTGACACGTAATCCTGATTTAATTCGCCTTCAATCTCGACAACCTACAAAATAGCTGTCTTTGTCAATAAAGTCATAAAGTTATGGTGATAAAATAAAATTAAAGATAAAGTTGGAAATAAAGCCGTTTGGCTTTTAAGGCGAGGCCATAGTGAGCCTAATGATGCTTTTCGGCCATGATTGATAGATTTGACTGTTGGTCTCGCGGTCTTTTATTCCTGCACTCAAAGAAAAATTCTTAGTTTGGGAGGGGGAAGTTGATTCGTGTTGACTCGAATCTTGACGTTGTTGGTGCTCCATTCGTCTTGTTTGTTATGATCTTGTGATCTCCGTTCAAGCCTCGGTAGATGAATAGCAGTGCAAACAATTGAAAGAAAATGTTTCATTTGAAAGATATATATGTAAGTATATGTATATAAGGAAAGATATATACGTAACTATATGTATATAAGTTGTAAACATTTCTGCCAACCTTTAGATTGTGACACTTCCAAAACAATTAAGAAGTCACTTGTCTATAATACTTCCTATCTGGTAGCCTTAATCTTGTCGATGTCCAACCATTCTCTTGTCTATATATTTTCAAAATCTGCCCCAGTTTTGACTTCGGGAGGGTACAGTAAACTTATGTTGTGATGTCACCGAACCTTATATAGGTTGCCTACGTATCCCGTCAAGGGAATCAGGTCTGAACGTAGTTCGTAAGATACATAAATATGGTTTGAAATTTTCTAATAAATAGACCGAACCCGATGTGGATTGCCTACGTATCCCACCTAAGGAATCAGGTCAGTGTAGTTCCGTTACATAAATGGCTAAAGGTTTGTTGGATTTCTACCTAAATATGACCGAACCGTACATCGATAGCCTACGTATCCCGCCGAGGGAATCAGGTCAGCGTAGTTCTCCTTACATACAAGTAATAAGGCTTTTTAGATTTTCTTTTATAATGCAACCGAATCCTATGTGGGCTGCCTACGTATCCCACCACGGGAATCAGGTCAGCGTAGTTCGTAATTAGATTAAAGGAAAAGTTACAAACTAGGCAATCTAATCTAATATCGTCCTTTGATTTCTTATTGAATTGATAGCCTTCATGCTTGTATCGTTATCTATCGGCTATTTCAATTTCTTCCAAGTGGGATCTTGTCCTAGAATTTCTCTGTTATTCTCTTGAGATATATGTTGTCTTCCCGTTCTTCATAATCGTGTTCAGCACATAAACTTTATTCATTAGTGTCACAATCATAAAATTGGCAGATTTGATAATTTATATACTAAATAAAATAGAAAATAACAATAAATAGACAGTTAAGGAAAATCAGAAATGCATTCATAGATTTTACAATTAAGCTTCCAAAAGATGAGGCAAAGCAACAAAAGTTTTGGGGCACGATTCAAGCCTCAATTTTTAAAATCGTGTTATTTCAAAAGTTAACTACATGTTCAATCTACCAAGACTCCCGGTGAACCAAGGACGGAGTAAGAGTCCAATTCTTCAAAGTCTCTCTTGGTTCGGCACCCCAGATGGTCAGTGTCTCGGTGTTGCGAGTAGTAACCTTCATTGGTTCTTGTCTTTGGACTGTTTCCACGGGAGTGACAAAGGTTGATGGCATGATGGCTCCTTTGAAATCTCTATCTTCCTCAACAGTTATCATGCTCACGTTGGCATTTTCATGAGTAGGTAAAGGGTTGTTGCCCACATTGGGTCGAGCTCCAGTAAGTTGGATCGCTCCTTCCTTAATTAAGGCTTCGATTTTGTTTTTGAGACCGTAGCAATCCTCAGTGTCGTGCCCAGCAACTCCAAAATGATATGCACCACGCTTGGAACCATCAAACCATCTTGGAATAGGATCGGGAATTTTCCCTTCAATTGGTTGTATCACGCCTGATGCTTTCAGTCTTTCAAATAATTGAGCCAAGGGTTCAGCGAATCGAGTGTAATTATGGGTATTTTTGATTTCAGGCTTTGAACGGGCTTTAGGTGTAGCATGTGGTTGATTTTGGTAAGTTGGAGCTTGAACGGATTGAGATGGACGTGGGTTTTGATAGGGAGGTGCTTGGGGTTAGTAGTAGTTTGCTTGGGCGTTGTAGACAGGGTAAGGAGTTAGTGGAGCTTGGTAGGGTTCAACATATTAGTAAGGGTAGAAAGGTTGCTGTGGATGGTTAAGGTATGTAATGGCTTGGCTCGACTGACGTCCTTGGATATTAATGACTGCAGCTACATCTTTTTTTTTTTTCTTTTTAACCCCGCTGATAGAACCAAATTGAATAGCTTTGCTTGTAGAATGCAAGGCAGTAAGATCCTGAATTTTCCCTAATTTGATTCCTTCTTCTAAGGCTTCTCCCATTCTGACAACTTCTGTGAATTTTTGTCCCATCATGCCTATCATTTTCTCATAGTATATGGCAGTTTGGCATTCAATGAAGGTAGCAGTCATTTCGCTATCACTCATCGGGGGTTGAACCCTGGCTGCTTCTGACCTCCAACGTAGCGCATACTCACGGAATGACTCAGTTGACTTCTTAGTTACCTTAGTCATGTAGACTCTATCTGGTGTGATATCAATGTTGAAACTGAATCGGTCCATGAAGTCTTGTGCCATATCACTCCAACCACGCCATTTACGAACATCTTGTTGCGTATACCAAGTAAGAGCCTCACCAGATAAGCTTCTTATGAATAGCTTCATCCTTATATTCTGATCTCTACCTACTCCAACCAGTTTGTCACAATAAGCCCTTAAGTGCGTATGAGGGTTGTTGACACCCAATTTTGTCCCTCCTTTATTCCTATTTAGTCCCTTGGGCTTCTAAATTTATTAACGAGCTAAATATTTTATTTTCGCTACTATATTTTATTTTTTACTACTATTAATATTGTTACTTTTATTTTCACCATTACTAGCAGTACGCTGTTTCGTCATCATTTTATTTTCGGACTAGTTAAATTAAGTCTTTATTTTCTACATATTAATCACTAGTCACATGATACATATTGTACAAGTTATATCACTTAGGAGTTAATTAATTAGAAGAAGAAATTAATTACCACAAATTTCAGCTATTTTGAAGCCCGTTTTTAGCCCAAACGGAACAGCCCTACTCCACTACCCGACCAAACCAGCCCATTACTTTCCACCTTATCCAGCCCACACCGCCTCCACCCGATCCGGCCCACCTTTCCTTAATACGTATCCATCGGCTCTCAACCCTAAAGGAAAAGAACAACGCCGCTCAGCTTCTCTCTTCTTTCCTCTGCTCGCTCTCACTCCCTTCACTATTTTTGGTGATAATACAGCTGCCTTTAACCGTGCACAGTCATACCTTTCCATTTCCACGCAAATTTTGTCTCGACCTCTGCCTACTGGCATACATTTTGTCATCGACAGGGATAGATTTTCCATTTTTGGTTTCAAATCACACGTTAATCTTCAAAGACCAGAGTTGTCGAGCTATTTTCGTGTATTACTCAAGTCAAAACGCATTACGATCTGTCCAAAATACTTTCGATATTCAGTTTTGAACGAATCTATTTGACTCATTTTTTTGAAACCCTAGATGAAAAGTCCCGCCCAAATTCAAACCCAGAAAATCCTAAATCATCCTATAAATACTCACGTTTTGATCCAACAAAGGGGGGGGGGGGTTCCCTTCAGCCGCCTTATCCCCTCCTAAACATCTACATTTTTTAATCACTATATCTGGGAATATTCACTTTAAATCGTTGATCCTCTCTGTTGTCACTTTGGAATCGAGGGTAGATTGGGACTTAAAGCCCGTTCACTGCACACGACAAAGGTCGGTGCAACCCTCCTCTTTCTCCCATTTTAGTTTCGGTTAATTCTGATTGGTATTTGTAATTCCTTTCTTGCATGTGCGACTCTCCTTTCCTTTCTGTTTTTGTGTTTTTTTTTTACTTTTGTTCTTGAGCTATTATGTGTTAATTGGTTATTAGAACATATTAATTAGTTAGCTTAAAAAAAGACCTGCGTGTATTCTGGCATGTTTTCTCGATTTAGGCAGTCTGGTATGTTTGTATAACTGGAGATGTGTTGCTGATAATTAAATAATGTTCATGCATGTTAGTTTAATTTGAATATTTAAGATATGTTAACTATGTGATATTCGGTCTTATGGAATTTATGTCTGCGTCAGTAAACTCAGGGTATAACATGCACCATTAGTTATTCATTCTCAGCTCAGCACGATATCATTAAAATTCCGTTTGGCTTATTAGAGGATGTCATGTGACCGTTGACTGCATCATAAACTCATATGGTCTTTTTTTAGTTAAAACTAGTTGACGAATGCTTTTACAAATTTAAAAGTGATTGCAAGTTTAAGTCCAGTATTCTGCATATATATAACGCCCCTCAAATGAATTCTATGTGTGTCTTAAGGTGCATTAGTGACTGATTAATGCTGAAATGTTAGTTGCATGTAAAGAAAATTCACTCTCTGCTGAATCTACCCCTGTTCTTACCAACTTCTGCGTATACTGCTTGTCTGTTGAAAGTTCAAAAATACTTGGCCTAAGAAGTGTTGGTATTTGCTACCCTTAGGAAGTCATGTCTGCTCAGTTCCTTTTTATGACTATACGAGAGTGAATCATTTAGTGCGTATGCTTCTGTGTTTAAAAAAAAAAGGATTAAAGAACCCATCTGATATTTGGTTATTCATATTAAATTGATTCTGCCCAATACTCATAATTGTAAATATTTACTTATATTATGTCGCATCTCTCCCCTTTTTCTCTTGCTGTGTTCTTCTGTTACCAGGCATTTGTATATGCCATGCTAAACGTGAATCTGGTAGGCATATCTGTCTGATTGCTCGCTGATTGTTGTGTTCCTTTTGTGGGATACCTTTTGTATCTTTTAGAACAATCTCATTAGGTATATTGAACAAGTTGAAATTTGTATGCGGTTTGAGTATTCTATGTCATCACAGATAGGGTATTACTAAATAATTTTATAGGTTTGGTTGGGATCATTATATTTAGTCATAATGGTAGTCTCTTTGCTTCGTTTTACTCAGCTTACTATATCGCTTGACCCTGCTGTCCATGTTTGGTCTCTTTACATCTGGTTGTTACATTCAAGTTCTTTTTTTCTCTTTGTTAATTTAAGTCAGCGTGTCTGGTAGGAATGTTTAGCGTCACTGTTTTCCCAGTTAAAATCCTTCATGATAGGGTAGTATTTAATCTTTTTATTTCGGGATGCCATCAGAAGTATAGCAATTAGTTGGTCTGCTTTAACTGATTCAGATAGGCTCCTATATTTTATTGTTAAAACATGCAACGGTACTGCACCTGTTAAGGTTTATATGTTCTTACATTGTAAGTATACTCAAATATACCTACTGTATACAAACCATCAATCTGTTTTCTTTGAGTTTACATTATGTCTAGCTATGTTTATTGATTTCACATTAATTCTTTTCTTTCGTTTTTTGTGCATGACCATCGCGCACGAGTCCAAAGGACTCATTTTCCTCCGTATTCGTTATTGGGCCAAAAGCCCAACGTGATCTCCTCCTCTCGTGTCCAGCCGGCCCGCAGCAGAAAATAAAAGATTTTCTGGGCCAAAGCCCAATAGCAAAATAGATTGCAGCAGCGGTCCTAGGAATGGACTGATCCATTTGCTCTTCTTTCCCTCTATCTTATTTTCGTTGTGTATTTTTTATTTACCTTGTATGACTAACACTTTATTTTTTGCCTCTTAGCTTATAAGAATTATGGGGAATTAGTATGGGTAGTTTTAGAAACATTGGATAGTTATTTTAAGGAAAACTATTAGTTAATTCCACCGGTTTTGTTCCTTTTTTTATATTTATTTTATTTTATCTATTTCTAAAATTGTTTATGATACTTATAGTATTCACTTTTACTAAAACAATTGATCTTCACGGACGTGAAGCCGTGAACATCTATTTTGAATTAAGAGCACGTTTTATTCTTATTATCTTAGAAAATTTTGAAACATCACTAAGACATAAGTATGAACTCAAGTATATTTTATAGATAACTCTTCAAGTTTGAATCAACCACACATATTTCTTTAGCTAAATATAGTTAATAAGAAATAATAAAAGGAGAAAGAAATTCACATTTTTTGCATCATGTTTACAAAGTAAGCCTAGATTTCTTTTCGACAATCACCATACTCATATAATATAATTTTATCCCAAGTTCAAATTTGATAAATCTTCTCTTAAAGGGTATTACTCATATACAAATTATTATATTTTGCAAGTTTTATTTCGAACAACATTATTATTTAAAGCCTTAGCAATATTTATAAGTTTATAGCATGTGAAGTCTCCTTTTACGCAAATTATTCTGCAAATCTTATTTTTAATAACATTATTATACTTCTATCTATAATATTAGCAATACCCACAAGATATTTTCATAAATGTTGTAAAATGTTATATTCGCATTACATAAGTTCGGTCGGTTAACCATTTTTAATGGATTTTAAAGGATGCCCAATACCTTCCCTTTAAGATTAATTGAACCCTTACCTAGATCTTTTTGGTTTCGTAGACTTTAAAGTAAAATCAACTTTAGATAATTACTTTAATTAACCTTAGGTGCCCTAATTCACCATAAATAATTAGGTGGCGACTCCCTAACTTTAAATAACCCCGGAATTACCGGAATGTTGTAAACTATTTTGACCTCGGTTAAAATAGGGTATAACAAGGGTCTCCTGTTCCATTAAATGTATCAAATTTCGGCGGTTTGTAGCCTACGGGGAAATCAACGTCAGGCTGAACACACAGATCTTCATATTCTACACTCTTGCTCCCCCTAGCAACTTGAAGGCTTCTAATTGCTTCTTTGAGACTGTGGATTTCTTTTAACAATATATCATTTGCCCCTGCTTTTCCATCCTTTTCCATTTCCTCGTATTGATCCATCTCGGGTTGGAACCTGACCATTACAGGGTTGGTAAAGGCTTGTGTTTCTGCTACATATACCGGAGGAACATATTACGCATTATGAGTGACAAAATGTGCCCCTTGTATATGCTGGGTTGGATAAGTTTGGACGGTGGGGGTGTTTTGGACTGGAGGTGGTGTGTTATAAGTGGTATTTATAGGTAGTTGGTTTGGTGGGTTTGGAGGAGTAGTTGTAGGTGGTGGATTAGTGTTGGTGGATAAAGGAACATAAGGAGTGTGAACTAGCGATTGACTTGGTGGGTTGACGGGTGGTGGATTAGGAGTAGCATAGGTAGTGTAGGTGGGTGGTTGACTTTGTAGAGGAGTATAGACGGATGATGGATTTGGTGGTTTTGCGAGGGTGATTGGAGGAAAGTTGTTGTTGGTAGGTGCACTATTTTGTGGAGGGAAATGTTCAGGAACTGGAGATTCGAGTGATGGAAAACTAGGTGGATTTGGTGCGACATTTCTAGGTTCATGAGGTGGACTTTGGAGTGTGATGGACAAATTGCTCAAGTCCCTAACCCGATTCAGTTCTCCACGTAGATCCTCAATCTCTTGAGTTAGGCGGGCGATATGTTCATCGTGTTGAATAGCAGTTCTACATTCGGAAGTCTCGGGGGGATCACTAGAGATCACGATGTTTTCCAAACCAGTTGAAATAGATGCGGCTGTATTAGACATAGTAGTTTTCCTTCCTTGGATAGCCCAACTACGGCGAGGTAATGCTGACGTCTTTAACCTTGTGAAGTAAGGATGGTCGGCCAGCTCGAATGTCAACACGAATCAACTATTTTGGGAATAATAAAAATGAAAAGAAACATAATAAGAAAAAGAAAACATAAGTGCAAATGATATTAGTCTCATATCTAAGTAAAGTCATGATCACGTTGAGTCAAATAAGTCATGTAGCAAATAATTCATCAAATAAAGGCAAACAAGTTGTCAAGCAAATGTAAACAAGTATATCAAACAACAATAACACGTCCTAATATGCATGTGACTTCTTTGTGCCAGAGGTAGGCCTAACGTTTGTTTGAAGGGTAAAACGTGCCATAATACGTCATCCCATTGTTCTTGGCTAATTAAACAAATTCTATTTCCCGAAATAAAATACAAAAGTAATGTAATATTTATTACATATCAAATGAATACAACATAAAGTGTTTCCCAATCTAAGTAAAGTAAATACAATTTCCTTATGTCTAAATTTCTAGCTCCATTTTGTGGTGTCCTCGGTTCTCGTCAACTGTTGATCACAGATGTACTCCAATGTAAAATCCATACCTGTCATAGAAACGTTAGTCATTCCCTCCCTCCTAAAATTCAATTAGTTTGAGCAAATGATCAATATTTAGGCACAATTATCATTCATACATACACATAAAGTATGATTAGTGTCACGTGGGGTCGTGGACCCACTTGGACGTTTGGGTAAGGTTGACTAATGGACTTAATACACCTTGGGTATTAAGCCTCCTAAGTTTGCATGATGCATGTCCGTAAAGAGGGGTTTTGGTTGAGCTCTATCTTAGGCTGACTAAGAGTTGGTTTCCTATGACACAAGGCTCTCCCAAGTGGATAACTTGGGAGTGGAAAGTCCGTGGCTGTCGATTGCACCGCCGATCGACTAAATCCACAAGATCGATCCAACTAGAGGTTGATTTAATAGTGCACGGCCGCGAACCGTGAAACCGCTTTGAGTGTGTGAATTTTCCAGGAGTGGAGGAAGTATGAACGGAATGACAATTTATCAAAGCAAGTAACATATAAACAATTTATATCAAATAAACAATATATCACGTAAGCAATTTATAGCATGTGAAACAGTTTATACCAAGTAAAGTAATTAAGTTAGCACATAAAGCTTAATTAAAAAAACTAAGTCCGTTATGGTTAGAACCTAAGTAGTCCCCAGCGGAGTCGCCAAGCTGTTATACCCTATTTCAACCGAAGTCAAAATGGTTTACAACATCCCGGTAATTTCGGGGTTAAGTAAAGTACAGGAGTCGCCACCTAGTTTTTGTCACACCCCAACGAGGAGTATGACAGGCTCCGACTCATAAGCCGAAGTCACATGACTTATCTGTTACTTGGACATCACATACCATAACGCAAGAATGTCTACTCGCGGAAAAGGAGACAACATAAAGGTATTCGATAAATCAATACATATATACACATGCGGACCGACAAGGTCGCTACAACATCAAGTATATCTCAAAGCCGACAAGGCAATCAAAACATATCAAGAAGCCAAAACAAGGCCGACAAGGACATACATAATATTTACATATCCCACAATGTCCATGAGCCTCTAGGAGTATACCTATGAACATATACTACACCAAAAGAAAAATACCCAAAAGATAGCAAGCCCGGAGTAGAGGTACTTTCTAGCACCGCTGAAGCTGGGAAGTCCTACTGTGGTTGCTCTTCAACAAATCTGTCAGGGCCTGCAGCACGAAATGCAGCGTCCCGTGCAAAGGGACGTCAGTACGGATAAAAGTACTGAGTATGTAAGGCAGGAGGGCAACAACACAATTAAGGTAAAATGGGACATTAGTATAGGCAAAAGAAAAATCCAACATCTGGAAGTAGCACAAAATGCAATGCATGATAATATCATTTGTGTGCTCATATGTATATATATCTGTATATAATAAATAGTATCCATGCCCGGCCGTAAGGCTCGATGTCATATATGTAAAATTATGCCCGGCCATTAAGGCTCGGTGTTATCATCATTAGCTCGCGTCCGGGGCAATATCATAACATGCCCACTGCAGTGGTGTGCGCATCTACGCGCCATGCCCGGCCGACTATAGCGCTGTCACAACCCAACCCAACCCAACCCCGTGGGCCGTGACTAGTGCCCGAATTGGGCACCCGAACACAATCACAAATTTGAGCGGCAAACAGATGACTAATACCGATACAAATATCAAACGCTGCCTCAGATTATATCAAACACATCCAGGTATATAACAGGAGCCGACAAGGCGGTGTTTCAAATTTATAAGATTTTCAAAGAAAATTTCGACAGAGTTTCCTTTGTTTTTCGGACTATCCAAAATAACCCTGTACACAGCAAATACCAACAAAGGCCACACAGGGCCAACAGAACAACATATACATGTGTGAGCCGACAAGGCTGCCATAACGAAAGAGATCATATGGACACAACTGTACAGTAGTAGGCACGCACACCCACAAATAAGTCTACAGACCTCTAAACAGACCAAACGAATCATATGGCGGAACAGGGCCCCGCCGTACCCGGAACAAATATATACATACATAACGAACAAAAGTATATAACAAAAGTGTATGCTCTGAAATGAGAAGAGCACTCCAAACAACTGAAGGGGATATCCTAAACTGGGGGGATCACCGAACTGTGCGTCTGTACCTGCGGGCATGAAACGCAGCCCCCGAAGAAAGGGGTCAGTACGAAATAGGTACTGAGTATGCAAAGCAGAATGTACAGAGAGCAAATCTGAGATATAACCGAAATGGAAGTATCAAACATAAGTGCAAATCCAATATATCAAAATTTGTTTACTTTCAAAAATATGCAAGTCATGCATAGGGTACAGAAGAATATGGTCGCCCGCCCGTCGATGGCGCCATAACACAGCATAACACCAGAATGTCTTAAATCTCCGTACCCCCGTCACATATCACATCACAACATAGCGCCATATACAACACATCTCCGAACATAAGTGGAACCCGACCCTCATTAGCGAGTAGCTCGGAGAACCATAACACAACATAACTCCGGAGTATATCAAAGCGCGCACGATAACAGAACCGGCCCGGGATTCGGCGAAAGGAATAACAGAATGCACGAATTGAGTCGTGAGTAGTCATATGCATAAAATCAACATCATAGATTCAAACATAAGCAAAATGATCATATTTGAAAATCGAAATAATAGTCTTAACGAATTCTTCCAAAATCTCCCGAATTTCATAAAGGGAAGTCGCGGGACCCACGGATGGGAATTTACCCGAGTCAGGCCCGCTTATGGACAACATACTCGTTATACGTGATGCAAACTTTTATAAAAATATATTGGAGCAATCCGAGCATTTATGTGAAAGATATGGCATTCGGATATTTCGAAGTTCTTTAAAGTTAAACCTTTTTACGTAAAGTTCGAAAAGCGATTTTTCAAATACATAAAGGTTCATATTTCATCAAATCATACATAAGGGTGCCAAAGAACATGTACGGATCATAACATGCTCGGATTTCGGATTTGGAATTTTCCTTAAGGCTCTAATTTAGCCATTGAAAACTAAGACATGCCAAAAAGAAAGGAAGTTGCCTTACATACCTCGAACGCACTTCCAAGCTAGCCAATCTAAAGCTACTCCAAATTTACGCCTCGGGCTCCCCAAGGTCTACAAAATGTGCCAATGAATATCCAATATTAACCATAGGCATATTAAGAAATTTTTCATTCCAGCTAACTCTAAATTCTACAGAAAATTTGGCAGCACTTCCCCTGTAAATAGGCCATCCCGAGAATTTATCTCGCTTAAAAATCAACAACAACAACCACAATAACCAATCTAGCAACATCAATAATAAATTCGGAAGGCAAAATAACATCAATAGCTCTCTTTTTCATCATTCGACAACTTTCCAAATATTCAATTCAACGGCTCACATTCAAGCCACCACATCGCTCACACATTTAATTATCAACCCGAGTCTTTACCACAATATTCTAGGACATTCTAAACAATTCACAATTTTTCTCCCAATTTGGCCGAAAACAACCCTTTGGCCGAGAGCAGCCCTCTTTTTAATTTTCCTCATTTTCAAGTCATGTCTCGTCTCAACAATCCACAATATAATGATGTTATTCTCATATAATATACCAATTACATTAACGCACGATAAGCCTCAAAACAGCCCGCACAATCTCCCATCAATCATAAGTCATTAAATGTTCATTTCAAGACTAGAATTCATGACGACGACAACTAACATACTAAGCGGTAGTAATGCGATCTTCGACACCTTATAAAACTCACATTCGTCCACAACACACATATATACATATGTTAAGGATTCCTATATATACGAATTTCGTTTAATGCACAAAGTTATCCATTCTACAACAATTTAACATGATACAAAAATAAATTCATCAATCCAATACCACCCAACACACCCCCACTTACACGGCCAACATGCCAAACACACAACCCAACTTCAACATTCTATATTTCATGATTTCTATCCATTTTAGCATACTACAATAGGCATACGAGATTCACAATACATAGACAAGATGAAATCTTACCTTTGTTCTTCACTTCCTTCAATAGTTAGGGTTTGCAATTGGGCACAACTAGTGGTTAGATGGCCTAAACAACTCTTCCACGCTACTTAGGGACTTCAATATAGTGGGTTTGTATCAAGGAAATATTTTTTGGGAGGCTTGAAATGATCTTGGTTTTCCTTTGGTCTTGGCCGAAAACAGTGGGTGAAATGGAGCTCCCAATTTGTCTTGTTTTATGCTAAGTGTTGAAGTGAGAATGAGGAGAGAAGACTTAGTTTTTCATCCTTTATGTGTTCACAAAATGTCCACCTTGCCCTTGGCCCACACAATGTGTTGGACCAATTAAATTTGGCCACACAATGTGTGGGACCCCTTTAAATTCACACGGCCACATGGCCCTTTTTGCACAAGATTTTTAATCCCAATTTTATGAATTGTGGTCCCAATTTTCCCTAAGTGTTTAATGCCATCAATTTCATACATAACTTATATCTCAAAATAAAATCAATTGGTCAAAAGTCCCGACTTCAAATCCCGAAATAATCCTGGCCTTAAATTATCATAGTTAATCCGGGTTGTCCCAATGTATAAAAATACGGGACGTAACATCCTCCCCCCCTTAAGAACATTCGTCCTCGAATGTTGGATTAATGCTACGGATCTTACTCAAATTCGGGGGAGTTTCTTTTATAGCCATCACATACAAATCATTCATAAATCAACATAGTCAGACAAAGAATTTGGATTATTTTCTTCAATTTTCTTGATCTCGAAATCTTCCGGAACTCTCCATACATGATATTTATCATTTATTACGCTTGATAATGACCATGTTCTTGTGTTTCAAAATAGTCTTTCCCGAGTACGACTTACGAGATCATAATCATCCTTTACTTAAACAATATACTTAATAATGCCTCGTTCCTCATACTCCAAAGTTGTTTTACCTAGCCATAACTCGACATACTTACATTCAAATTTAACCAGTGCTTCTCCGAGGTATGGAGTGTAACACTAAAAGTCCGGGGTGTAACAGATAAGTTCATCTACCACATCGGCTACCCCGGATTTGTTTCTCGATAGGGTTCAACTGACACTTAAAAAATCACCAAGATTTAGGTCCGATTCCTTACTGTTGCGAAGGTTGTGGGTTCGAGTCACCAAGGGAGGCAAAAGGGGGGAGCTCCTTGGGGAGGGGTTAAAAAAAAAGATTCCTTACTGTTGTATGTTCTTCAGGAAATTGACATAACATATGAATAATGTTTAAGAAGGATTTTCCAAGTTGAGGACATAAACTGGCATTAAGTATGAAAAAACAGGTCTACGGAACAGTTCAAAAACAACATTTTACAGAGTAACAATTGTGCATCTTGGTGAAATCATAAGACGCATAGCGGTGACATAAATCGTCATCATCATATAATACTAAAAGTGAAAAGCTCTAACCTTCAAAATTATATTACAATTTTGCTCTTGCAGTAAATCAAATTCAATAAAACATCTAATTAAATATTAAATGGTAATATTTTAATTACCTGTTAATTGAATTACACGTTCAACAAGTAAAGTTACCTCTCACAACCTATCACTTAATAGAAAGAGCTGTTCACCTTCTAATTATTCTAGGTTGTTCTTAGTCATTAATCATTTGAACGCATTAAAGCACATGGAATTAAGTTAAGCTATTAAATGAGCATACTATTAAATGGTAGATAATGGCTATAATGAGCTGTTAATTGGAAAACATATAATATCACAAACAAAGCTATTTCACGTAAGCTGAATTTTCTTGGGAGCAACGGTTGAACTTATTCATTCAATTAATTTGAAATGTTCATATTCTGACAATTAATTAATTTGAAAACGTAAAAGACTGTATCACAGAATTATGGAATTAGAAGGGGTGGATGAAAAAAGACTTCTATTGTATTTGAAGGGTACATCACTATAAATAGACTTATATCTCCAGCGTATGAGATTCGAATGGGTACATCAACCCAACGTATACACACTCTCATATTTTTTCAGTATAATTTTATATTTGTAAGTAGATGTTATGCATAATTCTATTTTCTGGTGCATTCTTAGTTAGTGTAGATCCTCTCTATTAAATTTGAAATGATAATCTCGTGCTTTCTTTTTATAGATTAGTACAAAGATATGTCAAAAGGAAGGAGCTACTTAATCTGGTCAGATGCAAATTTAATGAGGCAATTCTCACATTTTCACACCATCAAATAAGAGAGGAAGCTAAAATTAAAAAAAAAGATAGTAAAAAACAACTCAGCGAGTTTGACTCCACTTTGGTTGGATTGTCAGATCAAGAGACAAAAAAGGGAGGAAGATGATGGAGAAAAATTAGAGATTTTGATGCTAGATTGACAATAATTTCTTTCACTTGTGGCGGTTGTATCGACGTCTTCAATTTTCTATTTTCTTCTTTGATTCAATTTCTTATAGAATTAATAGAAATGTTGGCATTTTGTACGAGTGTGACCATCAATAGTTGGATACGTGACAATTGATATGAGGTACGTTGCACGTGCCTGAAAACTAGTAAGACAAAAAGAAAAAGCTGAAACCATTCACCTTAAGAAACAAACTCTAATAACTCGAACCAAACATTAACGATTGACTAAATTACTTGTTCCAAATTGTTAAGCTCTGAAATGTAGTTTTCATTGAATGCAACAGCAGATGGACAATTTTACTGTGTATAATAACGAAAAAAGCTACTTAAAAAGTTACATGTTGATCTCCCAAATTGCTTCTGCTACCGTCCGTACTCTGTCAAATGGAAATTCAATGAGTTAATGGTTCAAAAGTAGTATGAACTGTAATATTTAGAGCTACAAAACATAAATAAATGACTAGAAAAGTTTTTCTTTCTCTTTCTGGATTAAGGTATTTCCCTTGAGGAATATACTTTTTACAGTTCTAGACCAATAGATAAGGAAAAATGGCATCTCATAGATATTTTACTTTGCACTAGATAAGCCTTACTGTTCATTTATCATTCAACAGAAATCTCAGTTGAATGTAGATAAAACCGCAGGTCCTAGCTTCAGTAACCTGTCCCACGACCTTGCTTTTAAAATCATCAGCAGAACCAACCATCTAAGCTTTGTTTTTGTGAAAAATTAAAGTTAGTTTTTTGGAAGAATAAATATCATAGATATTTAGAAGAGTTTCTAGAAAGTTATAATGTAATATCTTTGATATATATTGTATTAGGAAATGTCTAGAAATTCTAGACACTTAGATATTTTTAGTAGAGGATAGAAAAATCTAGATATTCTAGAGTAATACTGGAAGATAAAGATAACTAGATTTTTCTTATAGATGGATCTAGAATAATATCTAGAAGCATTCCTAAACAAGTATAAATAGGGGTGACATTAGGCATTTGTAACCAATCCAAGTCAAATCCAATTGTAAGTCATTCAAGCCAATTCAATAAAGTCTTCTTCAACCAAATTCTCCCTTTCATAATTTCCTCTTCTTTAGTTGAATCTTCCGATCTTAGTTAACGATCTTGGGCTAGCAGAAGGTCTCCCCGATTTACTTTTCTTCTGCTATATTTCTCTACATGGTGTCAGAGCCTTATCCATAGCCGTAGTTGGCTTCTGGATTTTATTTCAAGATCGGGTTAGTGGTAGATTCAACTGATTTCTCTATATGGATTTAAGCAGCCGTGTTAATGGACTGGGGATGGAGTTGTTGAATCAGTCAAGTTACAAGGTATGGAAGACATGTATGGAGTCATACCTTGTGGGAGAGGATTTGTGGGATGTTGTTAATGGTAGTTACACAAGTCCTCCTATTGACGGACCGAAAAATAGCGATGCATGCAAGAAGTGGAAGCAAATTAATGCGAAGGCGGAGTTCATCCTGAAGAGGTCCATTTCTCACAACTTGTTTGATCATATTATTAGGTGCAAATCAGCTCATGAGATATGGAGGACCCTCGATCGGCTGTTCAACAAGAAGGATGAAGCGCGACTACAAATCTTGGAGAATGAATTGGCTAACACCATTCAAGGTAATCTTTCTATTGTCGAATATTTTTTGAAGATTAAGAACTTATGTTCAGCGATCTCATTATTAAATCCGAATGAGACTATCTCTGAAGCAGGAATGAGAAGAATTATCATTGGTGGTTTGAAGAAAGAATATATTCCTTTTGTTACATCAATTCAAGGATGGGCTCAACCACCATTCTTGGAGGATTTTGAAAATTTATTGTCATCACAGGAGCTACTAGCCAAATAGATGGCTAGTGTGTCTATCAAAGAAGGGGAAGGAAATGCTCTTGTAGCTGACAAGAGGAATTTTAAAGGAAGACAAAAGCGAAGTGGCTCAAGAGAGATGACACATTCTCAATTCCATGAGGGGTCAAGCTCGCCAAGACAGAAGGAAGAGTCTTCTAATAAAGGTAAGAAGACTATTAAATGTTATCGATGTGGTGAAGTAGGACACATAAAAAGATTTTGCCGAGCCAAGGAAAGCTACATGGCTCAAACTGAGAGAGCTCCTGAAGAAAAAGATCGGGGAAGGTTATTTGTAGCTGAGACTCGAGTAGTAAATGCCTTGGCTTCTCTCAATTTCGAAAGAGGCTGGATCGTGAATTCAAGATGTGGGCACCATCTCACTGAAGATGAATCTAAATTTTTTAACCTCCAAGAAAACAATGGTTGTGATGTCATTGTGACAGCAGATAATACGGTCCATCACGTGGAAAAGGAAGACACTGGCGTCATCAAAAAGCAAGAAAATTCCAAAGACGTTCAGACTAGTGACGTGATAGCAGCTACCGAGGAAATCAACGAAGCAGATCCTGAAACTGGTAATAAAAGTCTGGACGTAGAGGGTGTTGAAGTAGAACCTGAGCATGAAGTTTCTGAAACTATATATGACAATGATGACCATTCTAGAGAAAGCATTGAGGGAGTTGTAGTGGAAGTTGAAGTCTCTGGTCAATCATCTACCGTATCAAAGTCAATCACTAGCTCAGATCAAATACTGGAAGCAGATGGAGAAGCTGACGGTTAAATAAATGAAGAGGTTGACCTTGAAGGCTCAATTTCATATGGAGAGATAGATAATATGGTTTTTGGATGCTCTGAAGCTGACAAACAATTTATTGAGGAGTTGAAAAGGGAATCTAGTGGTGGATCCTGTGTTGGTATTGAGGCTTTGAAGAAAATTCATAGTCAGATCGTCACCGACTCAGGTGTTTCTCCAGATAACAGAATTGTTAAGGATCTAAGAGAAAGGGAGAGCCTGGAAACTCAAGAATGTAAAATTCAGCATGAAGATGATTCACGTGGTTCGCAAAGTCCAAAAAGAAATAGTGGCAAGACTGCCCGCTACAGAGATGAAAATTTTATCAAGACGTATTCATGTTTCTTTGGAGGCCCAATTATCAGCGGAAAACCATCATCATTTGAAGAAGGAAGAAGTGTCGGGAAAACATTGCTAAAATCTTCACCAAGGCACGTCCAAAAGCTTCGTCTAAGTTCTTCTGCGACAAGTTCAGGATAGCTTCCAAAAAATTACTTTAAGGGGGAGTGTGAAAAATTAAAGTTAAATTTTTGGAAGAATAAATATCATAGATATTTAGAAAAGTTTCTAGAAAGTTATAATGTAATATCTTTGATATATATTGTATTAGGAAATGTCTAGAAATTCTAGACACTTAGATATTTTTAGTAGAGGATAGAAAAATCTAGATATTCTAGAGTAATACTAGAAGATAAAGATAACTAGATTTTTCTTATGGATGGATCTAGAATAACATCTAGAAGCATCCCTAAACAAGTATAAATAGGGGTGACATTAGGCATTTGTAACCAATCCAAGCCAAACCCAATTGTAAGTCATTCAAGCCAATTCAATAAAGTCTTCTTCAACCAAATTCTCCCTTTCATAACTTCCTCTTCTTTAGTTGAATCTTCCGATCTTAGTTAACGATCTTGGGCTAGCAGAAGGTCTCCCCGATTTACTTTTCTTCTGCTATATTTTTCTACAGTTTTGACCAAAGAATATATATGAGGATGGAATTTCTTAGTTGAGGAGTAGGCTTTTACGAGTTCATATAACTTTCATGGAATTTTTTGGGTCTTTTCTTATTGATAGTACTCTATCTAATAAATAAGATAATAAATAATAAATCTTTAGACAAGGTTTCAAACAAAAAGAATAGTTAGTAAAAGGCAACTTATTATAGTAAGGAATGTGAGACTGAATGTAGTTATATTTTCTCAGTAGTGTACCTTGATGATGAGCTTGAAATTAGTATTTTGATAATCTTCAACTTGTGTTTCTTGGATATCCCTAGCTGACTTTACTACAGACTCGTTGCAGTTCTCTACCTCAATGGACTTAAGAGAAGAGATGTCCCCGAGACAAGAAGGGATCTCCTTAAGCTCCTGGCAACCACTCAAAACCAAGCCTTCAAGGTTTGGAAAGGCATCATCGATGACAATCCATTCCTCAAAGAAAGTTAAGCTATCTAGCATCAAGACTTTGAGTTGAGGGAACTCGTCATCGCTCACTTTCCATTCCATATTCATGAATTTAACCAAGTACAATTTGAGTACCTGCAGGTTCTGAAGCTGTGCAATTTCTGACAAGTGCTCAGGATACAAGTAAAAGCCAGATAGTTTCAAGTTCTTTAGATTTTGTGCAGAGATAAAAAAAAAGGGAATATTTTTAGGGGAATATAATTGAATAATATTTAATATATCAATCCCTTTCGGTAGATTCAATACATGGTGCTGAAAGCCGGAGACCCTCGCGATATTAGTTTTCGAAAATTAGGCATTTTTCTCAACTTCAGTTCCGCATCCTCGACACAAGCAAAAAATGGACAGGAAAAAGTTTCAAGATCGTGAAGTTTCAGGGAGTTCTCAAGTAATTCTTCTGTATCTTCTATGGCGAAGTTAAAAATAAGCAAATGTCTGAGTTTAACCATCTCCCTAACTATACCGGGTACGATAAAACAAAGCACATATGATTGTCAAACTGTGGGTGAAATAGAGAGAGACTTGGTTCACGATCTGCTTTCTCTGTATGTCGTACAATCAACAACAACAACTGTAAATCTGCACTGCTAACTGCACAACTGTACAACAATGCTGCGGCCCATGCGTCAAGTCAAACATGGCATGAGTGGTCTCTATCTCACCCACATGTTCCTCAATATATATACAACTTGTTCTAACATATTGGGTATCACTTGAAAACCTAAACTATCTTGTGCAAATTCTTGCCGCCACAAGTTCTCAAGTGCTCTCAAGAACAAAGTCACTTACAAGCTGAAGAACTTGATCCAGACACCAGATTATGTCTAAGTTCTTTAGGTAGTTGTGAGTCTTTCTTCATTTGCTCTTTAAACTATAAACCTACTCTTCTTTCAAGAAGCTGTTGTAGGTGTTGTAAATTCTCAGTAGTTGTGAGGCAGTTTACCTATTCAGTCTATTGAATGGTACCCTTGGCTAGAGTTAGTTAAGTATATTAGTTGGTTTGGCTAGAGTTAGTCAAGCGTGGTTGTGAGCTTGGCTAAGGGTAGTCAAGAGGTGTAGCTTACAATAGGTGTATTGTAAGGGTGAGGGATTTATGTGAGTTAAATTCCTAGATTGCAAGAGGTTGTAATCTGAAGTTGCTCGGTGATGGTGGAGTTGAAATCCTACGTGGTAGGTCGGGATTTTTAATCCCTTGAGCAAGAAGTTTTCCACGGTAAAAATCTTATGTTATTTACTTACTGCACCGTCTAACAGAACTGGTAGACAACCAGGTCTCTCCATATACTGTTTGGTGGACGCACTATTTTCAACAGGGTAGTACTGTAATTTTAAATTCTCTTTTCCTACATCTTAATAGCATAGTTTCAAGGTTTGAAAGATTGGATATGGACGAAGGAATTAAGATCTGTTCAATTCCTGCAGAGAAATATCTCAAGTAAACTAGATCAGTTGGGATAAAATCAATAGCAACGTAATTCTCCAAATCCAACACTTTTAGAAACTTGAAATTCTGTAAAATGCGCGAAATTGACAAGGTGTGTGAGGATGGTCTACGAGGGGCACAATATGCTGCATCGTTCTTGCAAAGTACAGAGCCAACAAGTGAGCAAGACGAGCTCCATTCTACAAGATTATCCACTTTAGAGAAGGCCAAGCGACATTGAGCATGTTACTTGTGAACATAGAAAGAAGGATTGGCATTTTGATCCCCGTGAAACATATAAATCAGCAACATCATAACATTGATTTTCACATATAACTTGGTTACTTGATCACTGAAATTATAATGAAGTAGACGATAATCATGGAGAAATGAAGAATAAGGTGTGTTTGAGCTAAGGTATGTTTGGTTTGCTGTTCGTGGAAAATGAAAAAGAGCAAAGTGGTTTTGGGACCATTTTATTCATACAAGGAGAAGCAGACACGTGGCCACTATGCAGGTCCAGACATCATACACACGAAACCAACAGAAGCTTCCTAATATTTCATCTATGTAAATATTTAGCCTTTTATTTTATTTCTCAGTATTTGTAAATATCATTTAGTTACACACATACAAATAGGAGTAGGACACCTGTATAGGTTATTAACAGCAATATTCTTTTACATACCTATAAATACATATACAGTGATGGTGATCAAATACACAGAGAAAATTTATCTCAATCCTTTCTTCTTAATTTGATTCCTTTATGGTATCAGAGCAATGATAGTATTCACTCTCTTCTTTTTTTCTCTATTCGTCTTCTTCATCTTGTTTCTTCGTGAAAATGGGTGAACAAACTTCTGAGACTATGGGTGAGAAATCTTCATCCTTTCTTTATTTCACCCTCATATTACCCAGGAACTCTCTTAGTTAACACTGTTTTTTATGGGAAAAGTTTTGGGGGATGAAAAAGGGCTATGTGGATTGTTTTGACTGCTAAAAACAAAGCAGATGGAACTACTGCTGAACCTGCTGTTGGATCTGACCTTCATTCTGCTTGGTCCAGATCCAATGACATGGTGATTTCATAGTTATTAAACTCACTCCCCAGGGACATTTCTAACAGTGTGCTATATTGTCACACTGCTAAGAACATCTGGACTGAATTAGAAACCAGATTTGGGCAAAGTTCTAGGACTAGATTGTATCAACTCCAGAAGGATTTGAGTGACCTTGTCCAGGGGTCATCTGATATGGCTGGGTACTTTACCAAAATCAAGAGACTCTGGATACTGTGGATTCATTCATCCCATGTTCTTATGCTTGTTCCTGTGGGGCAAAAGAAAAGAATGTCAAATTCAAACAAGATGAAAGACTAGTGAAGTTTTTAATGGGACTTAATGACTCTTTCTGTGGTGCTAGAGGAAACATACTTATGATCTCACCATTACCCACCATTGCTAATGCTTATGCATTGTTGATTCAAGAGGAAAAACAAAGGGAGATGTATAAAACTCCTAGATACCCTGGTGAATCTTCCTCTTTTGCTGCTGTTCAACTGAACACCACAGGACAAAGGACTTTTACCACTGATTTCAGAGCTCAAAGAGGATACAATGACAATAAGAATTCTGGACTTGTTTGCAAGTACTGTAAGAAACCTGGCCACTCTATTGAAAAATGCTATAAACTACATGGTTTTCCTCCTAATTGCAAGTTTACTAAGCAAAGAAACTACCAGAAATCAGCTTAGAGTAATGCAGTGTCCTACAATGATGAATTTGTTGAGCCTTTTCTTGGCATTGCTCGGTCTAGTGAGCAAGGAAAACTGCTTAGTCCTGAGCAATTGACACAAATCATGCAGATGCTATAACAGGTGAAAACAAATAATCAATCCTACAGTTCTAATGTCATAGCTAATGCAAGCTGTGCTGGTATAAGTTTGAGCCCTTTCTTTTTAAATTCTAAGGTTGATATTACAAAAATCACTAACAACACTTGGTCAATTGATTCTGGGGCTTCAGAACATATGAGTTACATCAAAGAATTTTTTATCAATATGAAATCACTTCCCTATCCTGTCTATGTTGAATTACAAAATTCTCAAAGAGTTTCAGTTTCTCAGTTTGGTTCTGTCAAGTTGTTTTCAAACGTGACTATCTACAATGTTTTGTTTATTCCTAGTTTTCATTTTAATATTTTATCTGTCCATAGACTTTGCCAACAACTTTCTAGCTTTATGATTTTTTTCTCCCTTTCACTGTTTAAAAGGACTATATGTGCTCACCAATAGGAATCCAGAAGCTCCACTCTTGCCTAGGTCTAGTTTTAAGTCACCTAGTTATGTTGTTGATTCCCTAAAGGAGGTATCATCCAGTTTTAGTTGTAATTCTTTTTCGGATGTTAAGAGTAGATTATGACACCATAGATTGGGCCATATGCCTTTTTCAAATATGAAGAATATTAATGGAATTCCTTTCGGTGTTTGTTCTAAATTTTTGACTCTTTGTTCTGTTTGTCTATTAGCAAAGCAAAGTAATTACCTTTTCCTAACAACCATATATATTCCAAGCAATGTTTTGATCTTATACATATTGATACATGGGGACCCTATAAGATACCTACTTATGATGTTTATAAGTATTTTTTGACCAAAGTTGATGATTTTAGTAGGTGTACATGGACTTTCCTTCTATCTACTAAATCTAATGCATTCCCTATTCTAAAATATTTCCTTGTCATGGTAGAAAGACAATTTGCTAAGAAAGTGAAAGTAATCAGGTCTGATAATGCTTGGGAATTGGGTTCTAGTACAGAAACATCTTCTTTTTTATCCACTCAAGGAATAATTCATCAAACCTCTTGTGTAGCCACACCACAACAAAATGGCGTAGTTAAAGGAAACATAGGAATTTGTTAGAGGTATGTAGGCTTTACTATTCCAATCTCACTTACCACCTAAGTTCTGGGGTGATTGCCTTATGACAGCCACATATTTGATTAATAGGTGCCCTACAAGAATTTTATCTTTTAAAACTCCTTATGAGAAATTATTTGATCATCCTCCTTCCTATTCTCATTTGAAATGTTTAGGTTGTCTTTGTTTTGCATACACATTATCCAATGGAAGAACTAAACTAGAACCTAGAGCACAAGCCTGTGTATTTCTTGGTTATCCTTTTGGACAGAAAGGATACAGACTCTTCAATTTACAGTCTCAGAAATTCTTAATTTCTAGAAATGTGGTATTTCATGAGAACATCTATCCTTTTAATTCCATTCACATTGACAGTCCTATTTTTCCTCTCCATGACACAGTTAACAGTCCTACACTAGATATTCCCACATTTTCTAGTGATTCAATTCCATCGACCAATTCCCATAATCCACCCAGCACACCACTCATACCACAATCTCCTACTACTCTTCCTACATCATTGCCTTTGCACCTAACTCATCTTCTCAAGACCTTAACACATCTGATCCTTTTATACCTATTTTTGAGTCTCAAACTTCCCTAAGGAGATCTACTCAGATCAGTCAATACCCCAGCTTATTTACAAGATTACATATGCAATGCCATTCATATTTCCAATGTTGCTTCTTCATGTTTTAATTCTTCTGTTTCTCCTTCTCATTTTTCTTTTAAGACCTTGTCTCCAACTAACAAAAATTACCATAACTCTATTTCTCAAATTTTTGAACCAAAATGTTTTTCTCAAGCTATTTTATACCCTGGTTGGAGATGCTATGACAAAGGAACTCGAGGCTTTGATCACAAATGACACTTGAGAAGTTGTACCCCTGCCTACTGGAAAGAGGGCATTACCTTCAAAATAGGTATATAAAGCTAAGCTCGACTCTAATGGTACTTTAGAGAGATTAAAAGCCAGACTAGTGGTACGTGGTGATATACAAGAGGAAGGTATCGACTTTACTGAGACTTTCACTCCAGTAGTCAAAATCACTACAATTAGATGTGTACTTGCAGTTGCCATTAAAAGAGGATGGGGACTTTATCAGTTGGATGTTAATAATGCATTTATTCATGGGGGTTTAGCCAAAGAAGTGTACATGAAGTTTCCAGCTGGGTTACAAGTCAGTGATCCTACTTTTGTTTGTCGATAATAGAAGTCTTTATATGGGTTCAAACAAGCCTCTCGACAGTGGTATTCAAGATTAACGTCAGCTTTGAGCTACAAGGGTTTTCATCATTCTTTAAACGAATATTCATTGTTTTACAAATGTTCTGGTTCATCTATTTCTCTTATTGTAGTCCGCGTGGATGATATTTTGCTCACGAGTAACAACAAAGAAGAACTTGATGAATTAAAATCATTTCTTGACAAAGAGTTTAAGATAAAGGATTTGGGGAACTTACACTATTTTTTGGGGATTGAGATCATTCATGAACCCCAGGGTCTCATACTTAGTCAAAGGAAGTTCATTTTGGAACTCCTTGATGAATACCATTGTCACGATCTGAATCCTGCTTCATCGCCTTTGGACCCTACTCAGAAATTGACAGCCAAGATGGACTCTTCGTTACCAGATCCGACTGTTTATTGTCGATTGATTGGGCAATTGAACTTCTTGACACATACTTGCCCAGATCTGTGCTTTTCAGTACAATATCTAAGTCAATATATGTGATCTCCACACCATGGCCATCTTGCTGCTGCTAAGAATGTTCTTCGTTACCTACTCTTCGATCCTAGATTAGGAATTTTCTCAACAGCTCTCCATCCTTCAAATTGCTTGCTTTTTACGAATCAAACTGGGCCACTTGCCAAGACTCCAAACATTATGTGAGCGGATTTTTTAGTAGCATGGGTGGTAGTTCCATCTCCTGGAAGTCTAAGAAATAGTTTTCGATTTCAGTATCATCGACGGAAGCCGAATACAGATCGATGCGCAGGGTAGTTGCCGAATTAACTTGGCTCGTTCGTCTTTTTTGAGATATGTCCCTTTCACCCTTGATAAGTCGTGAAATTACGCGATATTCGATGCTAATTCCTTAAATTTTTGTGACTCTTTAAGAACTTTTGTTGTTACTTTGTGTGTTTTTATGTTGTTTTGTAGGATAAGATGTCCGGAGAGCAAAATGAAGCAAAACGGAGCAAAAATTGAACAAGAAGCACTTTCTGGCAGCATATGCTAGCAACACATGCGTGCAGCATGTTGAACATGCGGTGCAGCATGTTGAACATGCGGTGCAGCATGTTGAACATGCGAAGCAGCATGTTGAACATGCGAAGCAGCATGTTGAACATGCGGTGCAGCATGTTCAACATGCGAACAACATGCTGTGCAGCATGTTGAACATGCGGTGCAGCATGTTGAACATGCGAACCGCATGTTGTGCAGCATGTTGTGCACGAGGGTATTTTTGCCCAGATTTTGTTTCCGTTTTTGGGATGATATAAATACTCTTTTAGGGTTTGTAAAACACATCTTTTGCCATTTTGCAAGCTTGGAGGCTAGGGTTCATCTACACCACACTTTGGGGTTGAAGATTTGAAGATTTGGTTGAGCATTTCTTAAACCTTTAATTCATTTCTTCAATCTCTTGTTTTGTATTGTATATCTAAGTGTGTAGTATTTCATTTCAATACTTGAATCTTGTTTATGAAAATATTCTTGATTAAAGTTTGGATTGAATCTCTTGTTATGCTTATGTATTGAATGATTTTTATTTCTAATGAAGTGGGTTTATTGTTTTTTTATTAACTCTTCATGCTTAAATATCTCCTAATGGTTGCAAACATTATTTGTGCCTAAGCACTTTTACTTTGCTTGAGAAAGAAAGTGAAAGTTAGGAAAAGAGTTTGATAGCAAGGATTTGGGTCATTAAACCCATCTAATAACTTGAGCTAGAGATAGGATAGTTAACTTGAGGTTGAATTGATTGTGTTTAACATCACACTCTAAGGCTTGAGAAAGCTTAGAGTGAAATTCATTGATTTGGTTGAGAAACTTTCAATGAGATTTTAGAAATCATTATCTATTAACATAGACCCGCTCTTAGTTGTAATATCATAAAATATATTGGATCGTTACTTGAGTGTAATTTCCTTTGTATCCATGCTTGTGGCCATTGATCAATTTACTTGCTTTCTAGGTTAGTTTATATATTTTCGCATTAGTCATAAATTTCTCAAAAACCCAAAATATCATTTATCGTTTGGCAGAGCTTAGTTAGTAAAAATTCCTTACTTTCTTAATCGCCTAGCACATTGTTCCCTGTGGGATCGACCCCGACTCATAGTTGGGTAAATATATTGCATACGACCGTGTACACTTTCTCTTTGAGGAGTGTATTTGGACGTTATCAAAAATGGCGCCGTTGCCGGGGAACAATTTGGCGTATTTGAGTTAGTTTGGGATTTAAGCTTGCTTGCTTTGGTCCAAATTCGTAAATATTAGTGTAGTTGTTTTCTTTGCTTGATTTTATTTTTATATAAAAAAAAAAAATTAAAAAAAAAAAAAATATGGCATCATTCCATGAAAATGGGTCGGATGGAAGTTGTTTATACTTTGATGACCCTTGTCCCTATTGTGGAGGACCCCACTCTTGGCAAAATTGTTTAAAGTCTCCCGGGGGAGGATTGTGCGCACAATCTCGAACCCATGAGTGGAGCATATGTGATAGATGTGGTGGTCAAAATGGCCATTGGGCTAATTGTGCTTATTTGTCCTTCCCTTCCCCGAACCCCCACTATGACGATTCTACTTTTTGTTGTGACAATGATAGGGAAATGGAAGTGGAAGAAGTTGAGAATGGACAAAATGGAGAGTTCAAGCTCATGATGGAATGCCTACTTGAAGGAGGAAATGAAAAGCAAAAAGTCTTGGAGGAGTACTTGAAAACTAGTCTCCAAAATGACTTGATGAATGAATACAAAAATCTTCCGTGGGCATTTGAACAAAATCAAGAAGAATTCTCAAATGCTCAATATGAGGAGAGAATGCCCATGTTGGAGGCCAATCATGAAAAGGAGGAATCAAGAATTGAAAGTCCTCCAAACGAATCCATTTTCAGTATAGATGCCAAAGAAGAAAAGAAATTAGAGTCAACAGTTGTCTTGAGAAAAATGGTGGAAGTTGACTCTAGTTTGGGGGAAAATGAGAATGTCAAAATCCGAAAAATTTTGCAAATTGGGAGGTTGAAGTCTCATTCCAAGCATTTTTCAACATTGGATTTGTATGGTGATATGGGAATTGAGCCACATACATCCATGTTGGATGGTGAAGAAGAAAGACAAGTGCCTTACATCTTGCAATTCGAAAGAGTAAGAAGGCAAAATGACATTCCTCATTTGAAAGCCAAGAAGTGCAAAATGAAGAAATTAACGTTTGGCTTGTTCATCTACTTACCACCCCCCATCGCTCGTGGTCACAAACTTGAGTCCAAGTTGGGTGCCCAATTCATATCTTCCAAATGGAAGGAAAAGTGGTAAAGGTAACCGTCGTGCCGCGACGTTAAATCAAGCGCTTGGTGGGAGGTAACCCATCGTTTTAAAAGTTTTTAATCGTTTTTGAAATTTTATTTTTTAGAATAGTTTAGTCTATGGTTTTTGACTAATCTGCAAAATTTCAGAATTTTTGGAGTTATTTTGAGCAAATCGGATACCCGGACAGCCCCCAAAACCAGTAAAAGCTGCGAAATATTTTTTTCTGGTGTCATAACATGCGATTCGCATGTCATACATGCGAATCGCATGTGTCGTCGCATCTGGTGACAGAGACTAAAAAAAAAAAAAAAAAAAAAAAAAAAAAAAAAAAATCCTGGTGACATCACATGCGACTCGCATGTCATACATGCGAATCGCATGTGTGGTCGCATGTCATGCCAGCAAAAAAAAAAAAAAAAAAAAAAAAAAAATTCCTTTTCTATTTTTATGTTTTGTTTTGATTATGTGCAGCGAGGACACTGCAATGTTTATAGTTGGGGGTGGCACGCGGTAGCGCATTATATTTTGACACTTGCTCAAAATTTTTGAAAATTTTGTTCTTTTGACATATTGTGGATTAATCACTCTTGTTATTTTATTCTCCTTTGAGGAAAAATGTGAAAACTCTTGGCTTGTTTGGTACGAATAGAGTTAGTCTCTTACATGTGAAATTGAAATGTGAATACCTCTCCAAATTGTTGTGAAAGTTAAAAAGCAAGGTGCATAGGAAAGAATGATCTTTGTGACAACTTTTTGGCTCATTTTGTGACTCTTTACCTACTAGTGTGTTGACTTTGGATTATGAGATATTGCACTAGTTGTTCTTGCTTGGAAAGTGAAATTGATCCATCTTGACTAGTTCATATGCCATGTGTGTGAGTGTTTGTTGAATAAATCTTGTGTTTACTTTTATCATCTAGAACTTGCCCGATTAGTCGTTCAATGCTAATTTTGATTATGTTGGTTGGAGAGATGACCTTGGGCTATCTTTGTGAAAAAAAAACCTCTTTAGTCTTTCTAGCCTACCATTGCATAAATAATATCACTAGTAACCCCATTTGAGCTTATGACTTTTTCTTTGATTGCCACATTACAAGCCTTTACCATGTTTGATGAAAAGTCTCTCTTTTGAACCTTTCCCTCTTTGAACATGAAATTGTGAATTTGAGGCCAAAAGCCTAAGTTGGGGGTGTTAGTGTTGCTTGAGAGCGGTGAAGGTTGGTGTTGTGAAAAATTCAAAAGAAAGGAAGAAAAAAAAAAAAAAAAAAAAAAAAAAAAAAAAAGGTTGCAAACCATTTGTGTAAAAAAAAAAAAAAAAAAAAAAAAAAAAAAAGTTTGAATAACTAGGGAAACTAGTATGCAAAGGAAGGAGCGATGTTTTGAAATGAAGAGGAAAGTTTGTGTAGTGTTCAAGGAGGGTGTAATCACTTGTATCTCAAATACTTATCCTACCCTTCCCTAAGCCTACATTACGATCTTAAAAAGTCCCTATGTGATCTCCGACTGAAAGTTCTTGAGTTAGTGATGAACGAAAATAAGGGCAAGCTTATGGTGTGATATTTGTTAGCACTAGAACTTCTTTGTTGAGCGTGAGTGACTTTTGTGTATTTGTCCCTTGTGTTGTTGTTGTGAATATAGTGATTTTGGGACTTTCTTTCTTGTGAGGGCATATGGATTACGATAGAGTGGTGATGTTAAATTCCAAGTTGAGTCAATTGAGCATATCTAGGAAACTAGTGGTTTTGAGTCACTTATTGAGACTTGAGTGTTGTTGCTTGTTAGTTTTAATTCTCTATTGCATTCTTGAAATTGTATTTTGAAATGAGGGAGTTATTTGGTTAAATCTTCACATGCTTGTAGCCTAATTGTTGGTACCAACCAAAGTCATGTTCTTGTGCTTAAAGTGATTCCTCATTGAGATTTTAGTTTTGATTTGCTTGAGGACAAGCAAAGACTTTAAGTTGGGGGTATTGATAAGTCGTGAAATTACGCGATATTCGATGCTAATTCCTTAAATTTTTGTGACTCTTTAAGAACTTTTGTTGTTACTTTGTGTGTTTTTATGTTGTTTTGTAGGATAAGATGTCCGGAGAGCAAAATGAAGCAAAACGGAGCAAAAATTGAACAAGAAGCACTTTCTGGCAGCATATGCTAGCAACACATGCGTGCAGCATGTTGAACATGCGGTGCAGCATGTTGAACATGCGGTGCAGCATGTTGAACATGCGAAGCAGCATGTTGAACATGCGAAGCAGCATGTTGAACATGCGAAGCAGCATGTTGAACATGCGGTGCAGCATGTTCAACATGCGAACAACATGCTGTGCAGCATGTTGAACATGCGGTGCAGCATGTTGAACATGCGAACCGCATGTTGTGCAGCATGTTGTGCACGAGGGTATTTTTGCCCAGATTTTGTTTCCGTTTTTGGGATGATATAAATACTCTTTTAGGGTTTGTAAAACACATCTTTTGCCATTTTGCAAGCTTGGAGGCTAGGGTTCATCTACACCACACTTTGGGGTTGAAGATTTGAAGATTTGGTTGAGCATTTCTTAAACCTTTAATTCATTTCTTCAATCTCTTGTTTTGTATTGTATATCTAAGTGTGTAGTATTTCATTTCAATACTTGAATCTTGTTTATGAAAATATTCTTGATTAAAGTTTGGATTGAATCTCTTGTTATGCTTATGTATTGAATGATTTTTATTTCTAATGAAGTGGGTTTATTATTTTTCTATTAACTCTTCATGCTTAAATATCTCCTAATGGTTGCAAACATTATTTGTGCCTAAGCACTTTTACTTTGCTTGAGAAAGAAAGTGAAAGTTAGGAAAAGAGTTTGATAGCAAGGATTTGGGTCATTAAACCCATCTAATAACTTGAGCTAGAGATAGGATAGTTAACTTGAGGTTGAATTGATTGTGTTTAACATCACACTCTAAGGCTTGAGAAAGCTTAGAGTGAAATTCATTGATTTGGTTGAGAAACTTTCAATGAGATTTTAGAAATCATTATCTATTAACATAGACCCGCTCTTAGTTGTAATATCATAAAATATATTGGATCGTTACTTGAGTGTAATTTCCTTTGTATCCATGCTTGTGGCCATTGATCAATTTACTTGCTTTCTAGGTTAGTTTATATATTTTCGCATTAGTCATAAATTTCTCAAAAACCCAAAATATCATTTATCGTTTGGCAGAGCTTAGTTAGTAAAAATTCCTTACTTTCTTAATCGCCTAGCACATTGTTCCCTGTGGGATCGACCCCGACTCATAGTTGGGTAAATATATTGCATACGACCGTGTACACTTTCTCTTTGAGGAGTGTATTTGGACGTTATCAACCCTCACTTCCTATTTCTCTTCACTCAGACAGCCAAGCTGCCATACATATCGCAAAAAATCCTATCTTTCATGAACGGATGAAGCATGTTTCCATTGATTGTCACTTCGTCCATCAACGATATCTCTATGGTCTCATTTTTTTTTTCATCCCTTCTTCATCACAAGTAGCAGATTTGTTTACAAAATCACATCCGGGTCGATCTGATCATTTTCTTTTGAAGAAGTTGGGGGTTCGTACACCACCCTCCAACTTGAAGGGGGGTAATGGAGTAGACGATAACCATGGAGAAATGAAGAATAAGGTGTGTTTGAGCTAAGGTGTGTTTGGTTTGCTTTTCATGGAAAATGAAAAAGAGTAAAGTGGTTTGGGACCATTTTATTCATACAGGTCCTTTCATCATACACAAGAAACCAACCAGAAGCTTCATAATGTTTCATCTATGTAAATATTTAGCCTTTTATTTTATTTCTTAGTATTTGTAAATATTAGTTAGTTACACACATACAAATAGGAGTAGGACACCTGTATAGGTTATTAATAGCAATATTCTTTTACATAGCTATAAATACATGTACACTGATGGTGATCAAATACAGAGAGAAAATTTATCTCAATCCTTTCTTCTTAATTTTATTCCTTTAGAATATATAAATTAGTCAAATCATATCATTAGTTTTCAAATATAACTTGAAATACTTGATTGATTGAATGAATAAATAAACCATAATCAATTAACATATTACCGTTTTATCCATTGTAGAAGATTCTCCTCAGTAGTTCTTTCCTTGCAGAAGTCGAGCAATAGATCATGAAGGTGGCATCCTTTGACCTTATCATTTGAACTGGACCTCTGAGCAACCACCACTAGATTTCTTCCAATAAGATTCTCCAAGTAACCTTTTGTTATATCCTCCAAACTCTTGCCTTCACAACTTTTTACAAATCCTTCTGAGATCCATAATCTTGTTAAAACTACTCCAAAATAAAGAAAGCATGATCTAAGATGATCGGGTAAATTCTGATAACTCTGTTCAATAACCATCTTTGAGTCACCTTGAATGTGAGAACCTAAATTCTCAGCACTTTTTCCCAATATTCTTCTTTCTTCTCCATCTCTTTGAGAATATTGGCCACCAAAGCAAGTGAAAGAGGGAGTTGTCCACACATTTCTACAATCCTTTGGCTAACATCTATGAGGAGGGGGGAGAAGCTTTTTCCACCAAAAAATTCCTTTCCTAGCAACTTCCAACTTTCATCCTTGGTAAACCTACGAAGATGAAGGGGATCACTATGAACACTAGCATATTTGGCAACTTCATGATGTCGCATTGTTAGAATGATTCTACTTCTGTTATTGACATCTGGAAAACAACCTCTTAAATCATCCCAAGCACTACTTTCTCACACATCATCAACAAGGACAAGGTACCTTCTGGGCAATAAAGTTTTGCGAAGCATATCGGCATCTTTACATTCAGAATCCTTACCAACAACATCACGTAGCAAGGAAAATAATAAGTCCGTATATGCAGTGGCGGAGCCGGAATTTTCATCTAGGAGGTTAAAAAAAATGAAGAAGTAAATACACGAAGAAGCCAAGGTAATTCAGCGTCTACTATATATACATAAAAAAATAATTTTAACCCTATATATACACTGTAATTTTTTACCGAGGGTGAACCCCTGGAGCCTACCTAGCTCCGCCCTTGCGTATATGAATATACTTGAGACACACAACATTGTGCACGAATATCAAATTGAGAGACAACTGAACTGTCAGAATAGAGTCTGTAGGCCAAAGTCATCTTACCTTGGGCCGGCCTGCCGTGAATTGAGATAACATCTTGCTCTTAGTAATTTATCTCATAATTTTTTATTACATCCTCAAACCCATAATTTCTTCATTCACGCTTGGTGTTCTTGGCAATTGTAATGAAGTATGAGCAGTGCCAGTCTTCATTGTATCTGATAATGTGAAGTTGAGAAGATATTCTAGTCAATTCCTACTCAAAAGCGGAAAGAAATAAAAGGAAACTTTTTTCTTTGATGGTTTTTGAGTGTTATTAGTATTTAGATCCTTTTTAGGAAAGGATTAGACCTAATAGTATAAATACATACTAGTTAGATTTTATTAAAGATAGAATATAGAACCTAAGAGTATTCAATCTTGTAACTTACTTTCTCCCTTGATATTAATAAAAGTGCTAGTCGTTCTCCATGGACTAGGATCGTATCGATCCGAACCACGTTAATTACTGTGTTTTTATCGTTTTCGCGCTAACAATTGGTGTCAAAAGGCTACAGGTCGTGAGATCTAGGAGACGAGGAGACTATGACATCTATGAAGTTTGAGGTAGCAAATTTTGATGGGCGAAGCAATAACTTCAACATCTGGAAGATCAAGATCATAGCGTTGTTACGAAGAGAAGGATCAGTCTATGCTTTGGATGACTCGTATCCCAAAAATATGAAAGAGGACAAGAAGCAGAAGATTGAGATGGATGCGCTTAACACAATTCAATTTTATTGATCAGACAACGTGTTATGTGAAGTCAGTACCGAGAAAACTGTTGCGAGTTTGTGGAAGAAACTTGAATATCTCTACCAGAAGAAATCAGTAACAACTAGAATATTGTTAAGGCAATGTTTACACACCTTCAAGATGAAGACAGGTACATCTTTACAGGATCATCTTGATACTTTTAATGAATTGGCTATGGATCTTACTCATGCTAATATTAAAGTGGGAGATGAAGAACTAACGCGCACTCTAGTGTTTTCACTATCACCGGCGTATAAAGACGTAGTTAATTCAGTGATGTACAGTAAGGAGGTGATCACGTTACAGACGGTAAGAAATGCATTGAATTTAAATGAATTAAGAAACCATGTCAACAATAGTGAGAAAGAGTGTTACACCCCGTACTTGCAGAGAAGCAGTGATCAAATTGAGCATAAGTATGTTGAACTATGGTTAAGTAAAATAACTTTGGAGTATAAGTGATGAAGCATTATTAAGTATATTTTTTATGAGTAAAGAATGCATATGAGGAATTTTGGAACGTCCTATAAGGAATTGAGTGGAAGGAGTTGAGTTAGTATGACTTTGGAAAAAGATGAGCGTTACTTTGAACAACAAAGTATGAGCCAACTTGGGGAAAGAATATATTTTAGGATATGAGGAGTTTTGAAGTAAATAAAAAGCTTAAATTAAAGTTCATGAAGTCTAGTTTTAACGCAACAAACCGCTCACTGATACGACATCAGAGTAGAGAATTATGAATGTTACAAGTCAGGCTGACAGAGCAGAAACGAGCAGCTATAGTGCGCGGAAAGTTCTAGGTCGGTGCCAACCAACTCTAGAGCACTATAAAAAAGGGTTTAACCCTTATTTCTACATCCAAACCCCCCCAAAACATATCCCAAATCCTCTAGAACATTCCCCCAACTTCCACAACATGCACATATATTCTTAAAAGTCTATATGACAATTTTGGTCATTTTTATTTCATTTTTAACATAACCCCAAGTCCTAGAAGCCTCTCCAAATATATTCCAACATATTTTCAAGCCTAAACCAAGGATCAAAGTGAAGATTAAAGTGGTTAGGGGTTCCAACTGAGGTCTACACTTGTCTCCCCTTCTTGAAGATGTTTGGGTGAGTATTTTAAGGTGGAGTAATCATGGAATTGAAGTGTTCTTGAATTTTGAGGTAAGATTTCATCTTAGTTGCATGTTTATAAGTTTGTTTGGTAATTATGTTAAGATTTAAGGAGAAGAAAATTGGAGGAAAAGTTCAAATATACATTTGATGATATTTTGAGTTGTGAATTAACTTGAGTTATAATTATCAGTATGTTTTGAGCATAATCTTTTATGAGGGATAATAATGATGTTAAGGAATTGTCATATACGAGGGTATAAGGAGTTTTATGAAGTTGTGGTTATGGATTGATTATGAAAAGAAGTTTTGGGATTAAATTGAGTATAGTTTGAATGTAATCTTTTGATTATGGATGTTCCGACAACTAATAGCACGTTGAGTTGATTTTAGGACATCAAAGAGTGGTAAGAAATCTGTGTTTACAGCCCTTACTCCTCTCTTGCAAACTTTGTACCACTTTTTTGAACAGAAAAAGGCCAAATATACCCTTCGTTATACTTTGAGTCCAAACCATTATACCCCTCCCCTCTATTTGTTCTTCCACCACTAACCCTCTGCCATTATTACCACCAATTGGACCTTAAGATCGACTTAGGCTAAATATGTTTATTCTATGAGCTTGTCTTTGACTCTTTCTGCTATGATCTTTTCTAACTAGTTACTAGGGGCGGAGCCAGGTAATGGCTAGGGGGTTCATTGGAACCCCCTTCGCCAAAAATTACCCTGTATATACAAGGTTGAAATTATTTTTTCTGTATATATAATAGATGTTGAGTTCCCTTAGCTTCTTCGTTTGTTTACTACTTAATATTTTTCAACCCCCTTAGTGAAAATCCTGGCTCTGCCACTGCCAGTTACAGGTCTACTACTATATTAGTTCAACCTACTAACATATATTGCTCCTTTAAATGTTTTGATGAAAACTAGCAACAGAACTGGACCTCAACTTTCAAATTTTCCATCTGAAACTTGGTCATTGGGTCACTTGCCACTTCTCATGAATCTTGAGTAGCTGTATGTTTTCTTTGCTGTAACGCTTTATATTGAGATAGTTCAACTGAAACAACAGTTGCTATCTGATAAAGCCTGTCGACAACGGTATAATTGGACCCAATGTACAACGAAAGATATATTTGGCCCTTTCCTAATAGTACAGGGGTATATTTGGCCGTTTTCCCTTTTTTCATCCATTTTGCGGATTAGGCTTAAAGAAGATGAAAATATCAACATAACATAATAGCACGAGATGAGATTGAAAAGTTTGATGCATCTAATAGAGATTTTTTTGTAGTGAAGGGCTCATCCTGATGTAACGACAAATCAACATAGAAAGATAACTTAGAAAACTTAATCTAATTAACTAGTCAATCAAGTGGATGAGTAATTGCTA